>NC_138794.1:16178476-16652221 GCF_965178545.1 Coloeus monedula | reverse complement strand
TGTTGCAGGGTACGTCGGATCTGAAATCATCTGTGCAAGAGGGGATTTCTCTATGGCAAGAGTCTTGTCAAAGTTGGAAGTTCTCCTTGTAGACCAACACATCCCCGTTCTGTGAGCAGATTTCTCCTGGAATGCTGAGGGTTTGTTTATGGTGAGTACAGTTGTTATAAGCAAGATAGGAAATAGAAGGATATGAGAATAAAGCCACAGGCTGGAAATCAAGAGAGGTAAGGCTCTCTATAATAAATAAATACTGTTTTATATTGTGTATATTTTCTGATTTTGCTTTTCAGCAATGTATAATTATAAGTATTGCAAATTTTAACATTTACTCCATTACCCACTGGGTGGGGGAGAAGGACAACTTGTTCTTAGTGTGGTTTAATGGTACAAAGCCCAGAAAATTCACTGTCATATGCAGCGTGTTTTTCTCCTCATTCTTTCTGCCCTGGAGTTACCCTTATTTGTTTAATGTATTGTCATGCCATAGTGCCTTGTACAATAGCTTTGCTTGGCTGCCTACTTGAATGGGGAGTGAAGGAAAGGAGAGGGATGGATTCCCCCTCCTGCATCTGAGTGCAGCAGTGGAGAGTCCTTGTTAGGTATGTTTGGGTTTGGGGGGGGGGAGTGGAGCAGAGTTGAGAGTGTGCTACAGCTTTGTGGGATTAGCAGAGGCTTGAGGGGCCCAACTGAATTGAGTGTTCTGACTGCACTGTTTCTAATGCCCTTTGCAATTACAGATACAGAGAATATCTGGTACCTGAGACTGAAGTGAATTTCTTATTTCAAATTTTATAATATTGACCAGTAATAAAATAAAAATACAAAGTAGAGGGAGAGGACCCTTATAAATTGGTGTTTGGTCATATAATAGTTACCATAAGGGAGGGCTGAATATAAGAAGCTTAGAGTGAGGCTGGACTTATTCCAAACACTTTTTACACTCTTATGAAAAATTTAAGGAAATAGCATGTTGAGCACTTTCAACTTTAATTATGAAAAAATAAACTATAAAATCACACTGTCTGGCTGAAATCTCTTGGACTCTAACAATGACATACCTTTCTGCATGTCTAATGTAGTATGCAGTTACATGGGTTTTATTTTAGACAGAAGCTAGAAAAGTCTAGATTTCTTTTCTGAAAACACTGTTAGATAAGAAGCCTGGTTTGAGTTTAATGACATCCTATGAGGCACTTTTTCCCATGTCCTAATGCTAAATGAAGGAAAAGAGGAAACATTTTATTTTCCTTCATCACCATATGATACCAGGGTACTCGTTAGGCAGTCCCCTTACATCCTTCCTCACTAACGTGCTCAAGCTTTTACTCTGTAGTTAACCTGCCCTTAATTATGGAAAGAAACAAATACCCAGAATGGGAAACTAACTCAAGCTGTAAGCCTCACTTTTGACCTCTGACGATGCTTCACACTCCTGTTGAGCCTTCCATAAGAGGATCTCCACATGCTCACAACCATTAACAAATTTAACCTGCCAGCTGCCTCGGTAGGTGAGCACTGTGTTCGTATGCTGCTCCTTCAAATGGGGGAACCGAGAGACATTATTTCTGCTTTATTGCCTGAAAAAGCACTTTGCAGTACATATGGAAGGATGTGCTTGCCTGGAGGAGATTAGAGCATAAGGGCAGCCACAACAGAACAAATGGATGGGGGAGAACAAAAGAGATTGGTGCGAATGGAAAGGGGAGAAAGGCTGCAAGACCATGTGGTTACTTTGGGAGTGATATGCAAATCTTTGTGCTGTGGCTGTGGATTTCATTTTGTAAGGCTTGAGATTTCGCTATGTCACATTTGTAGAATTAAAAGCTAGGGACAGGTCTGAGAAGCATCATGGACTCGGGTCAAGAGATGCTAAGCAGCACGTAATTCAAACTGGTAGGAAGAAAGGCAGTTTAAAAGTGGTTCATCTACCACAGAGAAGAAAATAAGGCAAAAAAAGGCTGGCACAAGTGAGACTTGGGTGCAGCTGTGGAAAAGCCAGAGGTCTTTGCCAGCCCAGTGCTACCTTCCCTCAAGGAGCACCAACAGGTCACAGGGGAGCAGAAGCAACCAGCTCCAATACCTCTACCTCAAACTATCTTTTATGCATTTCCTGAGTAATCAGCCTTGGGTGACAGATGTATCCGAGATGATTTTGAGGAAAAGGGAATGTTCTTTCTGTGAGATGATGTTAGGAAGATGCCTTTCCACTGTGGTTTTTGTTCTTGCCTATTTTTATGCATAGCATCTTATTAGAAGATAGGAAGCCTTCAACACTGAAGAGAGGGCTGTGGCATCAACATGTATTATTCAGGATTCTAGAAATTGCTATTACTGTGTTTCATTTTATATCCAGAAATATATTGCTGTTGAAAATGAAACAGATTGGTAGACCTTCATCTGTAGGATGAGTTTTGTAAAAAGTTGCATGAAGAGAAGGGCAAAATAGAGCTTGACTACTGCATGCTAGAAACTATTGGCTATATTTTGATTAATATTTGTCACTAGCACCACTTAATGTCAAATGCTTATTCAGCTTATGATTTAAAGTCATACAATGCACTGCATAATTGTAAGTAGGAGACATTTGTGCATCTGGTATTTAAATGGAGTATGTGTACTTTGCATTCCAGAGCATCCCTAAGCACTGCTGTTAGAATTGTCATTTTAAAAATATGTTTTGTCCTGCTTTTAGAGCACATTTAATCTTTTCTCCATTAATCTGCTTTCCCTAAACCTTTCTCTAATTCTTCTGAAGGATCCCCCACCTGCTGTGCAGGCTACACAACACAGTGAATCTAATCATGTCTGGAATTATCATTTTTATCAGTTTAATCCATATTTTTCTGTTATTTGTTTTCCAAAGCCTGAGACGTTTTATGCACTGTGGTAAGTAATGGAGCAATTGTGGTGGTTAGTGTCTTTTCAAAAAAGCAGTGACAATACAGTTAAAATAATCAATTTAGATTATTTTCTGGAATGTGGCATTAGTGGTCCATGGAAGTAAAGCTTGATCCTTAGAATTATGGAATATATTTTAAACTTCAAATTGTAGATGAGTCAAGAAATGTCCCTGTGTTTGCAAGCAGTCGTTCTCAATTGTCCTGATCAACACTTGCATGTTCTTGATTGCACACTCAGCATTCTGCTGCCTCCCTGAATTTGTTCACATACTTTTTTTAAAATAAGTCTTATATTCATGTTTTCTTGAATGCTTTTATGAAATTAATTACAGCTAAGATAGCAACTACTTTCTTTATGCTATGATTTCCTATCATGAAGTACAGTTTCCAACATTTGAAGAGAGCAGTAGCTTAACTTGAGCAGGTGCTTTTGTGGAGCTCATTTAAATTTACAGTGGTCTAAAGAAGATATTTTTTTCATGTTTCATTGTCCTTATTCTTGTCACCTGTGTTGCTTAGGGTCATAGGCAGATGCTGGTACTGGCAAGGTCCTCATCAAACAGAATGTCCCAGCAATACCCTGCACTAATTTGGAAGAGAATGTTTTGCCATTGGTGCTTAGGAGCAAACTAGATGACTTCATGTAGATGCCACAAGTGAATAGCTGTGGAGGTGCCATCCTGGTTTTCAGGTTTTATCCTTTCCTTCATTTATGTCAGAGCTGCTTTTTCTCTTCTGCTCCTGCCCTTCACTTCTTATTTTGCTGTGAGGCTCTGGGATGCTTGGCAACATCTTAGCTGGTTGTCTATGTAAAGGTCTGGTAGTGCTACATTGGTAAGGCTGTTCTGTAAAAATGTAATTTAGCAGAATTTTTGCATAAACTCTCAGACTGTAAAACATTTGCAAAGAGCTATGGTTTGTACTATTTTCATTCAAAGCAGGACATTAGGGCTCCAGCCACATTTCATTATCCATTTGAATAACATTTTTCAATTTAAAGCTCTCTAACCACGAGCACTAAATTAATACTAGATTCTCTCTCTGCCTAGTGGGAACACTAAATAGATAAATAAAAATCATTGCAGGATAATTGTAGGTGCTGTGGGCTGAAAGCCAAACCAGGCCAATTCAGCCTTTGAGCCCTGTCTGTCTGTCTGCTTTTCTTTTTCCTTGCCCATCATAATAGGGTATTCAATTATAATCTTTTTTCTGCGTGCACAGTGGAGGTTTGCATACAGTGGCCCAGAGGCATTATTAATCTCAGTGCATTTGGAGAGTGAGTGAAAAGACTAAAGGTTTGAGGGGGGGGGGGATCTCTCCCCCCTGTAGCTGTATTCATCACTTAGGGTCTTTGTCAAAAATGTACTTTTCTTTCTCCCTCCCCCCATTCCTTGGAGCATAAGATGGAATTGACTCCAGAAGTTAAAGGACAATGGAAGCATTAGCACAGGGATTATGGATCTCCTTGTGAAAGATGGGGGGTGGGGGGAGAAGGTAGAGGCATCCTACTGGCAGGATAGAAATTTAAAATTTGTGGCTAGACCAGTGAGTACCACTGCATAAGAAAAAGCAATAGTGCAATCTCTATTCACATGAGGCTTTTCAGGTACCTGTAAAGAGTATTCAAAAGCTGTTTCTGAAGCTGGTACATAAATACTTGGGTTGCAAGTTTAAGTGTCTAAAGAAAATTTTAAAGAAAAATATCGTGTATTAGTGTGTTTTCCAGTGAAAGAATAGTCTTCTGGTAGCTTGTGACATTCTGTAATTGATTAAATCCAAGTCTTTTGGGTAGGTTCTATAAATGATTTGTGACTGGTTTTAGTTTGTTTGGTTTTGGATTTTTTTTAATGATCACTTCCCCATAATATTCTCATGGAGACTTCGAGGTTTGGAGAAATTGAATGTTATGGCTGCGATGGAAAGGGTTTTGGTGGCATTTAGCTGGGTGTGTAGCTATAAATTTGAATCAGGTGTTCAGCATTGTCAATCAATTCAACATGATTTTCAAGACAATTTTCTGCAACATGAGGGGCTTGGACCAGCCATTGACCATGATGGGGCAATGAGACAAGTCACTAAGTCATTATCTCTGTTTGATGTAGGTTAGCCATGACTTTCAGCAGTCCAAATTATTAAATCAATCACTGTTGCTCTCTTCTGGTGAAGACACTCAATTTTGGTGCTTTAACTTTGGTAGTCAAGCTGATTTGTGCACTGCAAATTAAAGGAGCATTATTACTTCCTCTGCTTCAAGGAAATCAGTTCACCCCATCTGTAGTTACACAGAATTACTTACAGAGCTTTTCCCAGTCTTCCCATGTGAGCAGAGGCTCTTTGATTAGTGTACTTTTTAAAGGGGAGTACAGTGTTTATTTTGTTTCTGTGGTATTAGATCTTTTCCAAAGGTTTAGGTGCTAAAATATTGTTTGAAATGCCTGGGCATATCTAAGTAGGAATTTTAGAAGGAAATCCATTATGTTGCCCAGCTGTATTCTCAGTGATGCCTGCCTTTCTTATATCCTACTGGCCTAATGAAACAAGATGAGAAATTATTTTAAGATAAATAAAAAAAATGGCTCTTCCTTCCCTTGCTCACCCTCCCCTTTTGCTAGAACTGCTAGAATGACTACTCAAAAGAAAAAAAACAAAACAACTGAGTTATCTGTTAGTGTTTTTAAAAAAAAAAAAAAAAAAACAAAACCAAAAAAATTTCCCCAAACAAACCAAGCCTCCAAACTTGTAGAATTCCTCAGTGGAAGACTTCACGCCTGCCTACTGGTAAACTGGTATTTTTCAGAATCTGATTTAACCTGGATAATGCTTTAACAGTGTCTTCCAGCATAAAAGCTTTAGCATTTCACATCAGGACCTTGATTTACTTACCATCTGCTCAGAGGTCTGTCATCAACAGAGATGATTTCTAGCTCCCTTCAGATAACTGGCGTTTGGCAGAGTTCTGCTAAACAGTCTATAACCTTGAAGACAAGGAGTATATGATAACCCATGCATATCAGTTAACTTTTAAGTGCCTTAATAGTCTCTTTTCCTAAATAAATCTGCCAAATACTTCAGTTTGGTCCTGGTTTTCCCTGAATTTTCCTTTTATATCCTTTAAGTCAGAAAAAGCCAATGAGACCTTGGAGGCAGTGAAGAAATTCTCTTTTCTGTTTTTATCTTTATTTACCATTAACATCCTTAAACTTGCTTTTCTTTTTGTCTGTATTTTTTTTATGACTTCACCAATGCTGTTTCTATCAGAGGAGTTGATCTGGAGATTTATATATTTGTGGCAAAATTAAAAAAAGCTGTTTTTTTAGTGTGTTATGCCAGTAAAGTCAAGAAAATTATTAGGACCAGTTTGTCAAAAGTCATGCAGTCAAAAAAACAAGTGACTTCAGTTTTAGCTCTAATAACAAGTTCGATGTTTCAGGAAGTTAATAATACATTTCTTAGGCTGTTGACATAATGATAGCATTAGTCATTAAATTTAAAGAGCAAAAAAATCTTTCTATAGAGGCATTAGCATGCTTAAGAGTCTGCTTAGATGTAGGTTTAGATCTTGGTAAGACAAGCTTAGCAGTATTTGATTCAGACCTAAGCATGTAGTCCAGAGTTGCTAGAAAAAGGCCAAAAACTTTGGTGAAATTAAAGTTTTTCTTTTAATTTAGCAGATAATTATAGAAATTTGAAACTACACCATCCAAAATTACAGCAGCTCTTGAAGCAGTGGAGATTCTGCTAACAAATAATGTCATTTCCCAGGGTGCACAGGAGGCTGGCCAGCTAACAGGTGATGTCTCTCTCTCAATACATTGGATAGATTACAGGACAGATGGGTGGTTTCTTTCTGTGTGTTTTATTCTGGTTTGTACTCTTGGTTCAAAATCTCCTTTTTTTTTTCTACATTTTTTTTTTTTTTTTGATTGATTGGGTGGGGAGGATTTCTAGGATAAGCTGGCCAGCTCTCTTCAGACAACTGGAAAGACTGAGTACTGCAGTTGGGCCAAAATCAGCTAGGAAGAGCTTGTGTCGAGACCAGGACACTGTATTCTGCCTGGTCAAAATCCTCCTCTGCTGTTCTATTCTGCACACAATTCTGACTTGCTCCCTGTTCCTATCTGTAGCAATAACAAGCAGTGTGCTGCTGGGCAGAGTTGAACTCGGGTGAATTTGATCTCTACTTTTCTTCCTGATCTTTTAAACAGGCTTCAAACTGCAGTGCCCAAACCCCTTGGCCACTTGAGGAACAATTGCTGGAACCTTTGTCTTCATGGACAAATTCTTCTCAGCAAAAATTTCTCATAATGTTTTTAGCCCCATCTCATTAAAAAACTGTCCAAAATAGGTCAACTTTGCTTCCTTCTGTCAAAAGAAGTACCAAGCAGTTAGAGATGACTGCAGCGTGAGCCATACTTTGGGACAGGGAGGTACATCCTAGTAGGCACCCTGCATCCAGAGCAAGGGGCTGCGTATTTGCTCCATGATTGCCGGTTTGCATTCAATATAATTTTTGGTTTTTGGGGATGAGGACTCAAAAGGCCAGTTGGGAATTCAACCACAAACTATCCTTCAGTCTCTAATTCTAAAGCATCTGAGTTGCAAGAGGACACTTTTAATGCTTAATTTGCCAAAACATTCTGCAATAATCTCTTGGATGGCTTGGGTATAAATTTTAATGGCATTATGCTTGCTGTGCTTTGTTTTCTCTATCTAAGATGAAAAACTGAATAGCAAAACTCTGAATGGTGTCCAGGTGCAGCAACACCTTTCTGTACTGCCTTTCGAATTCCTGACTGTGCCCTAGGACTGCAATTAATTTATAATAAGGTTTGGCACAAAACACCATAATTCGGCTCTGAAAGAGCCAAAATTAGCTTAGCCATAATTAGCCTATGAATGTTTCTATACTGCTTGTGATTGACAGGAGTCCTGTGGACTTCATACTACAAATAGATGTGATTTATCCCTCAATGAAAGTTGCTTTGTTTACTGCTAGGCATGTTAAAATAAGAAAAACCACTCTGCAAATGCGTTGTTCTTGAAACCCTGATGCTTGTTGATTAGTGCCCAGGCAGTATTCACAGCATCTGTTTGTATTGTGAACCTCTGTCAGCCTGTGCACATGTTCCTTTTTGTTCATGGCCGTCTATGAGAACAGGCTGGGAAGGTCTTCTGGGTGTACAAGGAGGGCCATTTGCTATGCATGAGATGAGTTTCTGTGCCCCAAAGTGCCTTGTGACACAGGTCAAAACCAGTGTGTTTTTTCATTTGAAGGTACTTAATCTAAATATGTCTCAAAAAGCTAGAAAGACTGTATATTTCCACAGAAATTCTAGTTTTCTGGTTTGGCTCTCTTGTAGCATATATCAAGAATTTATTGTGACCAAGTTTGGTGTGTTCTCGGTGGGATTTTCAGGAGATTTAGCATCTGTGTGGCACTGACCTACAATGGAAGAGCTGGAAGGCTTAATTCTGAAAATCTACATAAGCTTGGAGGAAGTTGGAAAGAAAACAATATACCGTGATCAAACCTACTTCTTTGAGATTAGTAGTTCATTGGTACTAGAATGTTGATTTTTATAATGTATTTTCAGCTAAATTTCTCTTATTATTTCCTTCCACTATTTAAATTTCTTCCTCTGCAGCTCCATTCCAGGCTCTATTTTTTTGTTGTGCTCTGTGAAACTCACCACTGTGTCAATTGTCAAGCAATCTCTCTTATCTTACTTTGACCTTCTGCAAGGTATCTCTTCTATTTCCAAGCATCACCTGCACTAATACCTTAAATTGCTCTGACAGTCTTTTGAGCAAGTAATGTATTACACTGAAAGATCTGTGTATGTGAACCTCTCCAAATGTTGTATTTTAAACAGAAAAATCTCTCTTATGGTAAACAGCTAAGGCTTCTAGATGGTAAGGTTGGACTGGTTACTACATTGTCAGCCCTTCTGAACTGGTGAAGCAGCACCAACAAAGAGATTTTCATCTGCAAATGCCTGAAAGAAAGAAAGAAAGAATTTTAAGTGGACAGAAATTCATTTCTGCTTGCTGATCCGCATCTGGCCTGTGATTCTTTAAGTCATTCATGGATGGCATAAATTAGAATAACCTAAAGGAGCCAGGATAAATTAGGGCAACCTGTCTCGGAAGTAAGGAGCTGAAGCCAGGGATGTGACACCACTCCATTTTCCCATTCCCATGTTGAGTGGTGCTCTGGCACAGAGGGAGGGTCTTGCCTGTTCTCTCTTTTTGTTATAATAATTTTAGGTGCCAGAGATTACAACAGCATAATTCTTTTTTTAGTGTGTAATATTCTTTTGATACACTTTTTGTGTTTAATTCTCTAAATAGGCATTCTTTTCCTTAAATGTCCTGGCTATGTTTCCCTGATTTACTTTCTCATTTAAGACTGTAATGATCTCTGGAGCTGCCAGAAGTATTAGATGATTCTGTTAAACATTTGGAAACTGTCCCAGTTTCTGCTTCACCTTCAGAGGGGGTGATCTTCTGTTTAAAGTCCTCCATTGATCTTCTGTCTTTCAAAACTTCTCCAAAATGCATGAGAGAAGACTGCAAACGTAAATCAGGCTTAAAGAAAATGTATTCTGGTATCCTCACTAAAAGTAGGTAAGTAGAAGGTAATGCAGTCTGGTCATGAACTACCAGCTAAATGAAAGGGCCTGGATCTTCTGTCATCCCTTCTGTTACTCTGGATCCAAAATCTCACAGCTCCACTCACAGCACAGTTTCTGTCTGGAGATTTACTCTTGGAGGAAGCAGATACATTAAACTTGTGTTAATTCAATCTGATTGGATTCTTTATTAAATAGATACTATTTCTTTTTTTTTCCAATTAATTCTTACAGACCTTAATCTTTTTCACTGTCTTCAATGTCTGGGAAGCCATTTGCACATAACAAATGTTAATATTTACATAAGCTTTGGGAAAACCATCCTCATTCAGAAAGAAGATGAAAATCTGCAAGGTACTTTTTGGGCTCAAAAGTGGGCTCATCTCCCTATGAATATTTTGATGGCTTTTTGTCTTATTTAATGTATTTTCAGTGTGATCAAAATCTATCCAGAAAAGATAGTACCATCCTACCAAAAATATAGTCTATAACATGGCGATTTTGCATTTGCCATGTCCTCCTCTCCAGAGAAAGATTACGTAAGGGAGTCTCTCCACTGCTTCTGGCTTCTGGAACTTCGGTGCTAATCTCTGGGTGCCTTAGGGATGACAGGAGAAAAGACTTCAAACAATGTTGATTCTTGATCAAACTTGATTTTAATGAAAGTGTCTTTTAAAAAAGAGTATGTAATTGACCTGTCTTTGTTCAGCCTAATGTGATTGAGAGGAGAATTAAATAATAACTGACAGACACATCACTTTTTTAAGCATACAGAAACAGCTACTGTCAAATATGCAAACACAGAAGGGAAGGAAAGTCTCACACTGCTCTGTAGTTTCAGCTGAGATGAATTACATCAATAGATCTCCCGCAATTCTAAATCCGTTTCAAAGAGTGTTTTCAGTATAATAAAAATATACTTTCTTACTACAATTCTGAATGTCAGGAGTGGCTGGGAACAAGTCTGACTAGAATAACAAATTGTCACTAGTCAACTTTCTAGTGGGTGTCAGTGGGCACCAAGCCTATTATGCTGCAGGAAATTTTCACTGTAAATGTGTTAAGAGGCCCTTTGAGTCCTCCTGGCTTGCTCAGTGTTCCTTGCTGTGCACACCAGTGTGCTATGCTTTACTAACAGGACCCCATTGTACAGAACCAAAGATGTAAACAAGAAAAAATACAGGCAAGGGATCATGAAAACAAATTTTGAGGTAGATATCTTGCTAGAGTCATCTCTGTTGCTTTAGCAAATACTGAAAAACCTTTAGAGCATGTTATAATTAATTAGGAGGCATGTGGGCAGGAGAATTCTGTTCATAAAACAAGGAACCAGGCCCAGAAGAAATAAGGTTTGGAGCACCTTCTGGGAAATGGTCTGGCATTCCAGGGACAGGAAGCTGCAACCAGGAACTGGTGCTGGAAAAAGCCTGTGTTGAACTTGGAAAAGCTAACTGGCAATCAGAGGTTCAGGTTTGATGAATATTCTCAATACAGCCAATATATAGGTGTGTGTATATATTTGTGTGTGTATTTCTTAATTAACCTTATAATTCTGGAGAAATGATGCCTTGCTGTGTTTAACAGAATGAATACTGGTAATGCCAAATAGTGTGAGAGCCAGAAGTGGCTAAAAACTTGTCTAGGACAATGAGTATTAGCTCTAGATTCTTTAGATGGAAACAGTTTGAGCTTGAATTGAGCAATACTTAATTTACAGGAGTAAATGAAGCATTAGTTGAATTATCAGAGTAAATGTGAAAACCAGTTTGATCTGTAAGGGGTGCAATCAGTCTCCTGCTATATGAAGTGCAATTGGCTATTTATCTTGGTAGACAATAGAGAGAGTAGAAAATAGTCCAAATCCTGTAGTTGGAAGTGAATATAGCAAACAATCAAAATCATGGCTAATAAAACACAGAAATCAGTACTTCAAGTGAAATAGCCCACCATAAAATCAATTTTAACACCATGAGCTGCCAGTAAGTGTGGGGTTTTTTCAGCTTCAATTTTAAAAAGATAAACCCCATTCATCCTGGGAGGTGTATAACAGTAGGTCTTAAGAGTTTGTAGTGGCCATATTTTTCTTCAAGCAGCTTTCGAGCACTGCTGGGAAAAGAGAGGATGTGAGATGTCCCATAAAGTACAGGATTTCTGTAAGGATTCAACTAGTTAGTTCCAATTAAACTTGCCAGCTAAAAGGCAGTGACCATAATTTGTGCCCTGAGTAAACAGAACAATTTTATAATCAATTCATTGACTTTGTTGCCACTGATGGAAAGGCTTTACAATCAGCACAATATGTTCAAATCATCCCTTTCTCACAAAAACCTGAACGGGAGGCTGCACCTGCCTGGAGGCTGTGCAGAGCCCTGTTGTGCAAGGCAGTCAATAAAGAATTACAGTAATCTAATCCTGAGGAAAGACAAAAGTGTAAATGGCCTTTCCGAGGGTTTCCTGAGATGGAAGTGACAACTACTTGGCAACAGCCTTTGCAAATGGTGCAGAGATGATGTAGTGGAGATGAAATGCTTCTCTGTGGTCTAACATGATTCTCAAATGTTTCCATCTCCCAAAGAAAGCATTTGATTGCAAACCTCAAAAGTATGTGGTGGAGGGATAATCTCCTTTGAGCTTCACAGCCAAGAAGCAGCATGATTGCCTTGTTCAAGGAAAGTTTGATGCAGAATTTAACATCCACCAAAAATGGCACTGCTGATGTTATTCAGTCTGCATCTGTAGGAATTATGTGAATTCTGGACAGAAATACTGGAAATTAGCTTAATGCTGTCCCTTATAAGGAGGGTTTTTCATTTGCCTGCAAAGAGCTTGCTTTTTTCATGGAATAAGCATGTCCCTAGAATGTAAGACTTGCACTGGAGTCTGACAGGAAGTTGTTACCTTTCCCATTATCAAATAGAGCAAAAGAATCTTCTTTTTGATCCAGATCTTCCTATGTTATTTTATGTACCCCCAGGGCTAGCTATCTGAACACCAATGGAGCCTTGCAAGGGAAAACTTGGAATCTGTGAACATGCCAAAGCTGCTTCCATACTCCTATGGATATCAGAGAACAGATCAAAATGCAGTTGTGTGTACGCTTGTGTTTCAGATGGACTTCTGAAGGTGCTGCTTTCACTAAGCAGCAATTTCAAGTATTCAGATGAATTGTGGGGAGGTCTTGCTAAGGAGACAAGGGTGGGCCTGTTTCAAAGGGCACAAGGCAGCTGTGGACTGCCTGTAACACAAGCAGTGGATGTTGAAGTCCAGTATTTCATTTTATGTAAGATGTATGTATTCCTGGGGTCTGCTTTTTCCTCAGCTTTGCCTTATATCCGAAAAATTTGAAGTAGATATACAAAGATACTCTTACAAGTTAAATTTTGTAATTTTTAATTGTGTTAGTTTTAATGAATCAGGGAAAGACACCTTTCTGTATCTTCCTTCTTGACTTCTTTTGAGAGGAAGTAAGAGGGGAGCGGCATCTCTGCCTTGGAATCAGAATACAGAGCTCCTTTTGAAAGCCTTCTGCTCAGAGAAACAATGAAAGTTGCTGGGATCAAAAGGGTGGGAAAAGGGTGCAGCTGAGATTATGCTTGATCTGTGACACAAACTCTATTGTGAAAATGAGACAACTGGGAACTTCAAGGCTGAACCAGAAATAGGAGACAGGGAATAAAGCTGAGATGGAAAAAATACTTCAGGAGAATGAAACGCATTAAAGATAACTGGGGGAGGAGGAGGGCCAGTGATAAATGGTGAGTGACAAAAGAAATTATAAAAAATAAAGGCTAAACCAGAAAGACCAAAAAGGATCTAGAGTGAAGTTCATTTTCTTGAAAATAACTGGAATAATTAAACTGTATTGAAATTTGGAAGAAGTGTAAATTCTTAACATAAAGATTATCTAGAAAATATTTTTTTAATCCAGAAATTCTCTACAGTTTTGCTGGCACTTGTTCTTACTGCACTCTTGTGGTGCCTGGTTGCTTCTATAGTTGTATATATGCATAGGGATGTGCTTATAAAACTACCATCTTAATTGAAACAGACATTGAAAAAAGTACTGGTAATGTTGTAGAGACAATTGGTAAAAATAATTTTTAAAACAAGGCAAAAATGGTAATTTCTTTAAAGTTTGAAGACTACATGGCATGTAAAGCAGGAGTTACACTCATGGAATGAAAACCTACACGTTTTTGTATGAGGTAGGAATCTCATGAGAAAATAGTATGTTATTGTATAATGAAAGGCTATGATATTTTCTCATGAGAGAGTAAGGGTAAACTGATGGCTTTTTATTCTGATGTTTCTTTGATTTTTTTTTTTTTGTAGTTTTGTTCTGTTTTGTTTGGGGGTTTTTTTTTGTTGGTTGGTTTGTTCTCTTGGAGGATTTTTTTGGTTATTTTTTTGGTGTCACTGCCCTATTTTTCTTATGAAAATTGGGTATGGCATTTTAGTACAGCTGAAAATTCCTATTTGACCTCAAGGTAAGCATTTGTTAAAATGGAATTTGGAAACTCCTTTAAAAATTCATTCTGAAGGAGCTGCTGTAAATAAGTGCTTCTTTGTAGCATTAACAAACCAAATACTGAACTATTAAGTACTCTGAAAAGAAAGCTGATTATAAACTGCCACTGAAATTTACTACTTTTCTAAAAACCAGTTCATCTGCCTCAGTTTGCTCAGAGTAGGTTAAGTAACACCAAGCAATGTGAATTCAATTAAATGGATATGTGTAGAGTCATGTCATTGTGGTGTAATAAGCAAGTAAATCTAAAAAAACCCCACTCTTATCTAAGTTTATGTTGATATAAAATGTGTATCAAGATCATATCTGAATATTTAAGATACACTTCAGGAGTTTGTTTAAGAAAATCTGAAGATACTTCTAAAACCAAAAGGATGATGAAACATATTAATAAAATTATTTCTATGGTTCAAGATTTTCTGGGTCTGCTTTCTGTAGGCCTGAATTTGGAAGTCATTATTCATTGTTATAGTGACTGAGAAGAGTTTCTTAGAAGTCTAATCAGTAAAAAATTCTTTCAGGGATTTTCTTGCCTATATTGTAGGAAAATCACATGGAATTTAATTTTACAACAGGGAATAGAAGATGAGACTATGATAACATGGGAGTAGGACAAATAAAATTCTTGCTATACATGCTCCTTAAAATCCAAAAATGAATATATTTGGGCTTGATCTAAAGTCTGCTCTTATGTGAAGAGTCTGGTAAGCTTTCCAGTCTGTGAAAGTTATGATTTGGAAATGTTTCTGCACAAGGAAAAAGAAATGTCTTAGGGTAAGAATGTGAGAAGTTTTGTCTTTTTCTGGGGCTCTTTGAAGAATGTCTTCAATGAGTTGTGATGTTTGCACTCTAGTTCTAGAAATATAGAAAGCCTTAGTTCTTGCCATGTGTCTTTTAACTGGATGCACTCAAATAATTCTCTTTGGGATCACAGTGTTACTTCTTTTTAGAGTCAAAAGCATTTGCATCCAAGTTTTTCTGCTAAAGAACAGTATGAGCTGTACAAATGATGCAATGTGTGGAAGTTTATCTGTTCAGCTTATTTGTCTCTGGTTTTAGGAAGAGTGAGGAATTTAGCTTGCGGTTAAGGATAAATTAGAGGAGAACTGTCATGACCTCTGTTACTGTATATTGCATTAGTTTCTTTAAAACACTCTTGAAGTTTGAGTCTGGTACATGAAAATCCCTTTTTTGCTTTTAAAGAATTCTCCAGTTCTGTAAGCACATGGTGTCTTCGTGTTCATTTATTTAGTAGTAGCTGAGAGCGATTCCTTCCTTGAAGGCTTGGTTCCAGTCTCTTTTTCTGCAACTGGACTGAATGCTTGCAATGTATCAGTTCAGGGTTAACACCTGTGCAATTTCTGCCTTCTTTACACTCTCATTGTAGTAAAAGAATTGTGAATGAATGTAGCAAGAGGTCTGGGCAGCAGATCTTCTGCATTCAGTCAGGATTTAAACAAAAATACAAGCCTTTGCAAATCATAATGAACAGAACTATGAACAAAGTTGCATTTTATGCTTTTGGAATAATCAGTCAGACATATTTATACCATCTGGTGGTGTTAGTTATTGTTCTGGTTTGTAACACAGCTATTCCTGGAATAGCATCACACAAAAATGGCCGTAATGCAAAGGTAAAACTCTCAGGGAAAGTTTAATAAAGGTGACATCCTGGTGAAAATACCTGTTCCAGAAGCCTGAGGATTGTGGGTGAAGGGGACAGCAAAATGTCAGGGGTGTGTGTGCAGAGAAGTAAAATGTTGCAAGCTCAGGTCGTGGCTAACAGCTTTGTAATTCCTCCCGGTTGTATGGGAAGAGCAGGTGATCTCATTTGCCTTGCTCACAGACCAATCCCTTCTGACAATTTTCAAGTCAGTGGAAGTTTGAAATTAGTAAGATGGGAGCTGAGACAAGGCCTTTGTGTTTCTCAGTCTTTCCACCTCAAGCTTTAGGTCGAAACAATTGTGAAACGCTGCCAAGGCTGATGTGTTTCATATGAATTGTCTCTGTGCCCTGGGAGAAACACCCACAGGTCAGTGGTTCCTTCCAGCACTTTACCTTTGCCTCGGCAGCTGCTTTTACAGACATGATAAACTGCACTTCTGTGCATGATTTTCAGGTAGACAGATACATCTGGTTTCTAAGAAGTTAAGCCTTTTAATTCTATATTAGTTCAGAGAAAGGGAAAATATGCAGTCTCTCTCTCTCCCACTGTTTCTCTGGTACCTTTCCCAATTTTGTTTTGTGTTACTTTTTTTCCCCCAAAACTTACAGTAGTTGTAAAAATGTGTAGCAGCTTTTTCATCAGGCATCTGTTGGGGACAGAACTCAATCAGATGAGAAATATGAATGGTCAAACCAGATGCACCAAATTCTTACTATTTCCCTCAGGCCTGAAAACTCTGCTGACATTTGCCTAAATACAGCTAAGACCCAGGCAATCGTCTGATTTTGACAAGAAACTTAAATCAAGTTTTAATTAAAAAGCTATCTGATTTTTTGAGAGTGCCTGTAATTAATACTATTTGTCTGACATTTCAAATACTTTACCCACTGTAATTTTCTCAGCTGAAAGAGGTTTAAAACACTAAGAGTATAAATTATGTCTTGTTTTATACTATAAACTTGGAGGTGTGAAAGTTGTTTCTAACATAGCTTTTAGAAACTTCTTTTGTATGTCAAAAAGTAGCATCGATATATAGTCTGAGTCAGAAAGAAATAATGCTGAACATTATACTTTTGAGCACAATAGTTTTCATTATAAATGAGAAATGGATTTCTTTTATGAATCATATACCCCTTTGTTGTGCATTCTCAAAATAATTATTTTCCACTGCAACACGAACCAGTAAAAAACCACAAAGACTTTCTCAGATACTGGTGTATGTGTAATTCTTGTCTGAGCTTGGCAGTGCACTCTTATACCAGTGGCTGCTGAAAAATTGCAGGATGCTTCTAGGCCATGGTGACATCTGAACCATTTCAGCAGGAGCAGCCAGACCTTTTGGCAGTGAAGATGTTTTTTAGGAGCTGCAGTCACAAGGACAGAGAGAGTGTTTACTGGACTGAGATTGTATAGAACTTACGAGGAGCTAGACTGGAAGTTTTTAGTGTGTTTAGCAGTCTCATGACAGTTCCCCAAATACTGGAGAGTAATGAGTTGAAGCTGGCCCATTTAATTGAAAAGTAGAGCTAAGCAGTTAAACCAATCAAGGGCACGTTCATTAGATTTGAGCAGAATTTCCTCTGCTCACCATGAGCCTCCTGGGATGGACTGAATCGTGGTCAAACCAATACTGGTAATGCTGGGAGGTTAATTTGCATCTAAACGGGGAAGTTTCTCTGCCCTGGAGCTTGGCCCTGTAGATTCCCAGCTAGAATCAGTGCACTGTGGGGCTCTCATTGTGCTCCTCAGCATCTGTTCTTCTCCTGTGTACACTGCAGCTGCTTTTGTGAAATGCTGGGAGAAGGTATCTCCTGGATCCCAGCTTCTCTTGAATTTTAACTTCAACAGAAGCTGGGAATACAGCAGGATGTGGATGCCACTGTCTGTCATAGAGAAGCAAGTTGTTAATTTGCTTCTGAAAAGGCACTGACTTCCAACTCAGTTTCTGCTTATGAGTTCAGCAAGACCTGAGAGATCCTGTCGCAGTGATCATTTTACAGTCGTTTTTAAACACAGAAATAAAGATTGAGATTTGTATCTTTGTACCCTGGAGATCATGTGTGATGGTGCCAATCAGCAAACTCGTGTCTGTGGAAGCAGTGGCTGCCCCTGAGCGTTTTAGGTGTGGGAACCACAGCCTGATGATGCTACAGGATGGACATTTTTGGTTTTGGGGGCAGAGATGGAAAATCTGTTCATGTTCTGGATGTCTTCCCCCCAGAAGGGCAGGTATCATTGTCAATGATATTTGCACCTTAGTTCGTGTCACTTTAGCAAATCCCCTACCTAATCAATCTGTTCACAGACTTTAGAATAGCAAACTGTGTAGGGATGTATCTTAAGGAGCAGCATGGAACTATTACCTTATAGACTTACACCATTCTCTTCCCCACTTGTCCTCTGCTGGTTTCAGAAATGCATCTACCTTATGCTCCCCTGTGTAAAAGATGTGGACCTTAGGTGGAGGAGGAATTAGAGCTGTCCTAAAACTTTTTTAAGAGCTCTAACTGCTGAGCTATTAGATGAAGAAAGAGTTTTTCCTGCAGCTTTTTATAAAAGACAGGTGTACCCTCTGGTTTATGGTAGAAAAAGCCTTTGTATTGGAAGTTGAGAGAGTGGGGGCAGCTGTCTCCCTGCAGTGAGGATTTGCTCACTTGGTGTGTGCAGCCTTAAGATACCTCTGCTGCTCTGTGTGAACCCCATCTCTGCCTAACCCTCCTTCTGCATTGAGGAGGAGCCCTGGGCACCAAAGTGGGCCCTGGGGATTGTTCTAAGCCTTGTTTGACTGTGAGTTAGACATTGCGAAGCTCAGTGTCACTGTGCAGAAACCCTTCTGTGAATTCTCTTCCAAGTGCTTTTGAAAATACTTAATTCTTTTTTCTAAGCCTAATTTTCAAAGGTGATACAGGAGCCTCTACTCAAGAGGGACTAGAGCTTCATGATCTGCAGACAATCAGCACTAGCCAAAAATAATTCTCAGGTTGTGCTACAATGTAACCATTCTCAGTATTATGATGTTATATTCTGTCATGATATGACCTCTGCAAGTAGTCTTTATTCTCCTATTCCCATTTCATACATTGTACAGTGCCTTTGAGAAAAATTCAGATAAATCAGTAGAAAAATCTGACTAAAGGAAACAATTTTAATTTGTCAGAAAGCTAAATACTCAGAACATTCCCTTGAAAAACAAGTTTCAGGACAACCCTGTTTTTAGTAGACTTGCATAAACCTGGGTGATATTTATGAAGATGTGTCTCCCTGATTGAAAACCTGACTAAGTATCAAACCTCATTTGTGTCTCTAAATGCATAATGCAGCCCAGTTGATATAATGTCATTGACTACAGTCTATTTTCCCCATGTCATTTTAATAGAGCTGAGATGGATGCAAACTAAGAGTTTACAGGTACTTTTATCTGTGAGAAGGGATAAAAGTGAAAACTGAAAAAAGTAGTAAAATGAGTGTTTTATGAAGATTACTAGAATCCAGAAAGTGGCATTTAGTTTTTTATTTATCTGTTGTTTAGTAGATCCCTCTCTCCCTTTATGAAGACTACCCCCTGCCATTTTTCCCTTAGAGACCCTCCCCCGCCCCCCCCCCCCCAAAGTTCAGGTAGAGAATGCAGTTCTGTCTGCCTCTTCTGCTTCTTTAATGGTGCATAGAAACTTGAGACAGGAGATGATTTTTCCTTTTTGGGAATGCCTTTACAGATGAGTATATGGCTGTTATTCTAGCTTGTGTTTGTTCATTTTATCACATCGTATAAAAGACCCTGACCAGAAAAGATTAAAAGCTTCCAAATCATTTATATGGAGAAATAACTTGAGAAAGCTGCATTTTTAGCTTGTGCAGCACAATTAAACCCACTAATGAGTTAAAAAATTAATATAGAAACAACATAGAAGACTTCATACTCAGTATTGAAGTGTCCATCATTCTGTACACCCATACCCCTCTACTTTGTTAGACCCCCTTGTGTTCTAAGCTTGATTCCAAATTGCCCTTCAAAGTCTGTAGCTTGAGCATCCTTCTTCCTAATGAAACTATAGAGATGTGCACAAGTTAGTTCATCCAGAAGTTGCCCTTTCTGGAGTTAAAACAGGAAGGGAGGTAATGCAGAGCTTGCCAATTTTTCTTTTAATTCTTTTAAAGAGTCTAGAAGTGTGGCCCTCAGTCCATAAATTAGAACAACTGTGAGAAGCATTCCAGTAAATGACCAAATGTAAATGCTCATCTGTGAATGAAGCCAGTGGTAGTGTGGACCCATTTAGGAACCTACAGGGCTTCCTGGGGGCAACTGCAGAAATTTATTAATTCTCTTGTCCTTCCAGTGCGTGGAGAACATTCTGCCATTAGTGGGTTCCATAGCACTTTGTGAACTGCACACCGGTCTGATCTTTTCTTCTTTTTGGAGAGCCAATTGCTTTAGCTATTTTCTCGAGCATTTAGAGGTTTTGCTTTTCAGAATGTTCATCAATTGCTGCTGCTCTAGTTAGACACAGGCAGTACAAACACAAAACTCCAGTCTTGCTTGGCTGAGCTGGCATAGCAGTGTATGAACTGCTTGCATTGGGAACCTGCTGGGATAAAGAAAGAGTAGCAATGACCAAACACTGAAATATCTGGGATTCTGCAGAGGCAGTGGCACTAAAATTGAAAGCATTAAACACAATCTTTCTTAAATATGAAATAGCTGCATACTAACCCTTTCTACTTCCTGGCAAGAATAATAATGCTGCTCTAATTCAGAATGAAATTAAAATCAAACAAAACAAATTCTCTGTAACCAAAAGCAAGTCTGTGGCAGGGATGAGTCAGGACTGAAGTTCTGAAATTATGAAGTGGATTTTATGCAGGAGCCTCTCTCCCTTTCCCTGTTGCCAGGGAGGGTTCATAGGCAACAGACTTAATGGGTTAGGCAGACAACTTGTTGCTGACTAAGTCACGAACAGCTGACACCTCTTCTGCATCTTGGAAGGCTTGCATGCTCTTTGGATGTGTTAGACCAACAGTGGCATGCTTTGAACTCTTTTCCTAAAAGGAATTTTTTCCACAGCTTTTTACAAATTTGGGGTAAATCGCTTGCTTATTTGAGTAGCTAACTCATTTTGTTCTTTCTGCTTTCTTATAAGTAAAGCACACTATTCTGTCAGCTACAATTTTACTTCCCCCCAGTAGCAGGGAAACCTTGGGTCAGATTCATCAAAAGGGATATTTTCAGGTATTGCATACTAATGAATAGCTGGCTCTTATTCATTATTTATCTACACCAGAAATTTAATGAATACTTTGAAAGCTATTGAATTCTGTGTTTGTGGACAACAGTGCTTCACAAAGTGCAGATCACTGAATACTATGGACAAGTTTCTGTATGTATTCAGTTAAATATAAAAATTAATTTACTTCAACCATGCATGTCCTCGTTTATTCTTATGTTTGCTTTAATGGCTTTCTGCCACCATTTAAGCACTTTAGAAGGTGGGCACAGTGTGAATTCAAGACAGTCACAAACCAAGGAGCATCTGGATATAAGCCAAAATATATGCTACTTCTACTTTGTAGTACCATCATACATATGGGCAAGAATGAGGGTTCTGAAAAAGCTGATGGGTATCATGGTTAAATGGTTTCTGATATGAATGGCTTCTATCAGGAGACTGCTACAGCTGCTGGGCTTTGGCAGTTCTGAGGTGGCTCCCAAAATTCTCCAGCTGTAGGTCCAATCCTGCTTTTTGAAACCCTGAGCATGGAGATTTGAAGAGCTGGAGCTATTCCTGTTGTAAGTTTGTGGCTCTGGTGACTGGGCAGCTCTTCTAAAACAGGGTGTTTAACAGCAGGAACAGAGCAAAGCAAAAGGGACAGGGGAGAGGGGGAGGGCGGTGAGTGCGGTGGCAGGGCTGTGATGAACATCCCTGGGTTTGCCAGCTCCCTGCTCTGACCTCCTCAGAGGCTCAAGCAGGTTGCTGCATCCGTGTCACTCTGCCTGACAAGAACAGAGGGATATTGTTTAACTATTTGTGGTCCTTTTGATGTCTTGCTTCCTGGTACTTGCAAAACAAGTATTGTAACTTGGCTTAGGCGTCCTTGGAGCTAACTCTGAAAGCATGAAATCATTCCACATATGTTTTCAGCAAGGGGCTTGTTTTGAACCTCTTCGTTATTTCTTTGGCGTTGCTGATGGTCCAGAAACCAAAGCACCAAGTACATGCAGTGAGCAGTTTGATTACACAGTGTATGGAAATTTATTTCAGGGTGAACACAGTGATCATAGACAGGCTTCTTGTTGTCATGACTTCTTCTAATTCTCCTCCTGATAATTCCATAGCTGCTGTCAAAGGAACAGAATTGATATCATGTGACCACTCAAAAAAGACAGTTAGTTTTCCAACAGTAAAATAGTTTATTGTAACTCTGTGACCACTGGTACCACTCAGTTTCTTGAGTTTGAATCAAAACTTCAATGAGAGGGGACATTTAAAAAGAAAAAAACTGACAGACCTTATATTTTAGAGGTTTTTTTCTTTTTTATTTCTCAGGAGAAAGCCTTACTAATTTTAAAATATTGTGGTTTAATAGTCAATTTTCATATACAGAATATTAAAGACCATATTCCTGGTATTTATGAGGTCTGAGTTCAGCAAAGCACTTAGGCATGTATCATGTAAAGCATTTCATTAGTTTTACTCTTCATTGGTTATTTGCTTTCCCAAGTCTTACTTCTCCAAACCCCCAATCTTTTCATAATATAAATATGTGCAGGTCCATTCTTACTGAGTTTTTTGCTTTCTGGATGTTCTGCTTGCCCAGGAAGCCTGAGGTATACATTCTATTAATTGTGTGTAGCCAGAAGGGACACATAACTCTAATTACCTGATAGAGAAAATCTTGACTAAATGTGTGGTTGTCCCATGTCTGTGTGTGCAGCCCGGAGTGTGCACAAATTTGCTTAGAAAAGGAGTTGTTGCAAGCATGGTCATTGAAACAACTATTCCATCTCTAAGTATTGAAAACTATTATGGCCTTTTAAAAAATATCGCTGCAAAGTTTTTATGATAGTTTCAGAACTATTCACCTCCTCCATCCTCTCCTCTCTCAGGGGAAAGCATTTGGAGAGTTGGACTCTTAAAAATCTCACACCCCCAGACTGAAGTTCTGCAGGAAAAACCTACTGTGGTAATCAGTACGTTCATCTGGGGAGAAAACAGAGCTGAGCTATTTATTTATCTTTAATTATAAGTGGTTAAACAAGGAGAATAGACTTACAGTTCCTACTGAACTTAAAAAGACTCTGATTTGTGCCAACTAAAAATTAATTAGTAAGGAATTTTTAATTTCAGCATCCTAGGCCAAGAATCTATTCCTTGATAAAGATGTCCCTGTGGAATAGAGTTATGAGATGAGATTAGAAGGAATGTAAACTTTATATCACATGAAGCTCCTACTCTGAGCACTGATGCAAAGGGCATTCCTAATTTTTTTTTTTCCCCCTTGGTGCTGGAACATAAGCTCAGAGCTGACCAGACGGGGGCCCAGCATGCCAGATGAAAGGACACAAGATTCCAGAATGGAGCTGGAAGATTTTGAGGTGGAAAAATATTAAGGGCTTTTTAATCTGAAGTAAGAAATTGCTCTCCTGGATTTGTGAACCTGAAATGATAGAATAGCTAATACCATTCATTTTGGAAAATCATCGCACGCTGCTGCTTGCCTCATGTCTGCTTGGCGCAGAGGGGCATAAAGCACTTGTGTTAAAAGCCATATCAATTGTTTCTTATTCATTAAACTTCTTTCTCCCAGTTTTGTTGGATTTTGGCATTTTTTGAGGTCTGGATAGAAAGTAGGGAAAGCTTAAAATTCCCAGTGAAAAACTGGTGATCCCTAGATATAAAATATTTCAGGTTGGCTTTTGGCTTTTGTGAGAAATATACATACTTTGGTTCTCAAAGTCTAAACCGATTGATTTCAAACATTTTCCTCTCAGACAAATTTTACAACATTAGGGAAAAAAGAAAGTTGAAAGATAATATTTCTTAGCAGTGCAGTTTTACATTCAGACAATCAAAAATTCTCAAGTAGAGCTGCTAGGTTGTTCTTGCATGTTTATATTGATATATGAAGAGTCACAAACATTAGTAATGAACTTAAAAGTGAACCACTTGTTGTTCCTTTGAAAATTGTTCTCTGATCTCTTGGTTCCTTATGGTAATTAAGAATCACAATAAAGATCTTGTAAAACGGTGAGTCTCAGTGGAGGGGAGGCACAGCAGTAGTGTTCACTGGTACATGTACCAGGAAAATATCAGTGCATTATAAAGGTTATAGATAACTTAAAGAAAAATTGTATTCGTGTAAAGCTAGTGCTGTAAATATTTACTTATTTCCTTCTCTCTTTGAGTCGGAGGCAAACGATTGCCATCATGCAAAGGTGAGAAAAAGCACACTGTGAAATCTGTGTTGATTACTTTGGGTGAGTAGTGGCGGGCCTGCAGGGATGAAACATGGTGGAAACTGCAAAAAGACTCTGGGAAAAGACCTGTGGACTTCGTTAATATGTCCATAGCGTAACACTTCCATGAAGGATGTGGAAAAAAATACATTCTCTTTTCTGTAAGCAAGCTGATTTTCATGTCAGTTATTCACCTCCTATGATTTTACCTACTTTTTTTTTTTTTAATTAATCTTTGGTAGTTTTGCCTGAGTTTTTGCTTTATGTGATTTTCAAATGGTGGTCAAATCTCTACAATAGCAACAAGGATTGCCATGAGGAATTATGAAAGAATCCTACACATTATGAAAGGTAAAACAAAATTTACTGTAAGTGACAAGCTGAAATGGAAGAGTACTCTAAGAATATATGGAGTACAGCAGGTTTTACTTTTGCTTTAAACTTCAAAATAACTGTGTGGGTTATCATGAAGTCTCCCAGTCACAAGATTCAAACCTCAACTACTAAAACAAACTTTGTGTAGGAAAGAGCTTTCTATTTTTATATGAAACCTGTAAGGCAATTTTTTTCTAAATGAGAACATATAGTGTGTGCAAATACATTTGTGAGGATATTTTACATAGCCTGTTTTTGCCTTTAAATAATGGCTTTCTTTTAAAAAAAAATTATGACTCTTTCAAAAACGAAAAGAGGGAGAGATGCATTAGCAGTCTCAGGGCTGCATTCATAGGCTTGGAAAGATTCAGAGAGAGCTGAGATCTTTCTTAAGCTTACTTAAGCTGAAATTTGGTTTGAAGATAGTTGAGGCTCTTAGTTTGAGATACTGAGAGTCTCTCTCGTGGCTATTCCTGAGCAGCATGTGTGCACTTGTGTACTTGAAAATGTGTAAGAATCCCCATGTTTATTATACAGAGGCAACCACAGAGCTCTCCAGAACTGTACCCAAAACGGAGTGACTTTTTTGGCTAGAAAAATCCATGGCTGGGTCAATTTAATGAACTCTAATTTCTGATTGATTTATTCAATTGAAGAAGCAGAAATTGGAAAATATGCAAGACCTTGATGTTCCTTCTTAAATGTGTTTCAGAAATTTGTTTTCGGTTTTGTTGGTTTTGTTTGGTTTTTTAACAGAAAATATTGTTTTACTTTGAAACATACCTCAACATCATTTTTAGCAAGTTAAAAAATCAAGGCAGAGAGCACATCTTTTAATTTCAGGTCTAATTAAATATTTTGTTTGATTATAAGGTACTTATTTTTCATCACACAAAAAAAAGCTGGAAAAAATCTCAAGGCTTATTTTGGATTTCGGTGCTTTATAAGAACATAAAGACAACTCTAACAACAACCAAATTTGTTTTTACACTATTAGAACTGTCAGTTATGAAAGCTAAATAGTTCTGCCCTCCTCCCTCTCATCTCCAAACACAGAGAAAAACAGATCTCTTCTGTCTTACTATGCCTTTGTTCCATTAGCATGCTGGAATATATTCACTAAGAAATTCCTCTTCCAAGGATTCTTTTTTCAGCATAATACTTGAAGCTTCACATTAATCTTTCTAGTCTGTATAAAATATATAAAATTTTGGATTACTTACTATTAGAAAAGACGCAGGCTGCTCTGCTGTGGAGTTTTAAGCTCTTAAAGAGTTAAAGCAGGCAGCAGAATATGTGTTTTCTTTAATGCAAGTTAACCTTTGCATGCAGTAGACAGCTTTCCATTTTCCTTGAAATAAAAATATTTTACTAGATACAGTGTTTAAATAAATCAAATGAGGCTTCAAATTATGTAAAATCTGAACATTTTAAATAAAATTACTACTTTCTCTTCTGCATTTCTGGCATAATTCAGTTTTAATGCTCATCTAAGCTGTAATGTCTCTGCTGTGTATTTGGGCTGCTTGATTATACTGATGGGTAGTATAATTTTTTTGTTACATGTACAATGAAGGTAATTTTTGTGTTTCTAAGCTAGAAGATCAAGTTCTGTGACCTGGAGAAAAAGAAGGCAAAACAGAAGGTGTACAGGTGCAGCTCCTTGCTGTTGCAATGGGAAACCTGGGAGAGCTTTCCACCACCTGTCCAGAACCGTTCTGACGTGGCTGGGTTGGGATGGAGTGGGAAGGGGCAGATAGTTTGTACAATAACTTCCCCACCTTTTGGAGGCTGTGCTGTTGCAAATGGTGAGGTTACTGGTGGAAATACACTGGGACAATGACAGAGATGTATGAAGGCATGCACAAAATGATCATCTAGACATTAGGCATATTTTTTTTTTTATCAAGGCCAAGCTATTTTTTTCTGCTTACTTTAACCTGCTTTTAACCTACTATTACTTTTAGAGAGGCACAAGTATGAGTTATGAGTCTGATATTATGGATGAATTCTATAATGAATATGGTGTTTAAGAAAACGGCTCTTGAGTAAAAACACAGTGAAGAAGGTGGTACTGAAGCAAGAGTTAACTAGAAAGCAACCACCCCCACTTTGGGCTGAAGTGGTCAGAAATGGGTTCTCATTGAAACCATGGGTTTCTCTCTCAGAAGTGTGGGTTTCAGAAATGGCATCTCATTTACTGATCTTCACTAAAAAAAGCTTCCATTTTCTTGAGAACAAAAACGTATCTTTGGATCAGATTTTGCTCTTCCCTGTTTCCCTTCGACTCTCCAGAGAATATGGGCTGGCTAAGTTGCTCCTCAAACTCAATTATCTTACCTTTGTGGGAGGAAGAGGTTGTCTGCAAGTGTATGGAAAGCGAGAAAAGTCTTCATCTGATTAAAGGAAAATATTCAATAATTTTTTAAACCATCTGCAAGAAAACAGCAGCAAAACCAGCTTGCTGAGAAAGGTGGATATCTGTGGGTCTTTTACCTTAATTCACTCACAAAAAGTATTGAATTCTTAAGAACTGACCTCTGCTACTCTTTATATCAGGAGATGCTGATTGCAGACGTGCCGTACAGATAAGCACAAAGGCTTCTTTACTTTATATGTTCTGGGCTTCTCCACTTTCTTTCAGAAACAGAAAATCCAGTAAGAATGAATCCAAATGGCAGGAGAGGAGAGTGGAAATAGAGGCTTAACAAACAATGAAAAGCAGCTCATAGTTTACACGATGAGTTTACAGCAGGAAGAAGGAGATTCCACTGAATCTGTGCTGTGCTAGCTGGTTAACAAATGCTCCTCAGTCTTTAAAACAAACAAAATTATGTCTGTGAGTGTAAATTCCAGATGAGCTGTTTGATGAGCCTTTCACTTTGCTTAGAGATAAAGGTTGTGGGAAAGGGTCCACTGAAGCTGCATCCAGTCAAAGTGCCTCCAGCACAGTTGTCTTATTTCTTTCCTATTATTTTTTATTTTGTTTTCATCTAGGGTATGACAGGATGCTGTTCAGGTAGTGTTTAATTTAATTACTGCCAAATATTCAGGTTCCATACCTGTAGTTTACTAGTCTGCCTGTTTTTGCTGAAGCTTAAATAGGTTGCGTAATTTTGAGAAAGTTGCTTTCAGATATTACAGGCTGTATGTGTTTCCAGTGGAAGCAGTTTCTTGTCCTGCTGTAAAATTTAATTAACTAAAGTTTTGTAAACCATTAAAAGATATACCACAGAATGTGGTTGCAAAGAATAAATGCATATATTTTAAACTCTTCTTTGAATATTGGTATATAAGCATGATGGCATCAGAACTGTACTGAGGACCTGGTCGGTGTCCTATGCCTTGCTTGACTTTGAAACTTGCTCTTCTGAATGTCTTCAATCTATGAATGTTTTTTATTTCTTTTTTCCTGCAAAGATACCAAAACCACAAGGATGTGTCCAATGGAAATAAAGGTGCCTTAGCCTTGGCAACTTGTTGTACAGGAGGAACAGCTGTAACGCTGCCATGTTATTCAAGCTTTGCCCTCATGGTTATTCATCTCTGCATCAATATATTCTGCAAAAATGCTAGACTGGAGCTAACAAAGCTTCCTAGGAAGGCTTGACTGTCCCCTTTGACATGTGTGTGGTGTGGCCTAGACCCCACAGCGTGGGCTGTTACTTAAGAGTCTGGACAATGCCCTTAGTCATAGGATTTAGTTTTAGTCCTGTCCTGTGAGGAGCAGGGAGTTGGACTCGATGATCCTTATGGGTCCCTTCCAACTTGAGATATTCTGTGATTCCATGTAACTCCTGGGTCAGGTTACATGTACTTTGGCATTCTTTCTGGAGGGAGGTATTTCAACAGCTGGATTAGTTACATGTGTAGAAGACCCTTAGTGACTACCTCAGGTTCAAAGCAGGCTTGCACATGAATGGGCAGTGAACACTGGCAGAACGGTGTGGTGCTGTTCTCGTGTGAATGATGGTTTTGTTGCGCGTATTTGTGTGCTCTGTACCTCGTGCCTGTCCCGCCCAAGGGTTGCTTTCTGTGTGTCTGGTGGCTGTGAGCATTATAGCTCTTCTGCCACTTGGGATTCAAGAGTCTGCCACTGTGTCTGTGCTCTGAAAAAGTGTCCAGATGATCTTTATACCTCCTCTACTCCAGAGTCACATAAGATTTGTGTGGGGTTTTTTATTTAGAATTTTAAAAATAATTACTAATAATTGTATCTACATGAAACCAACTAAGTCAATAGGAGATGTTTGGTGATTCTTGTCCCTTTTTGTTCCGTTACTCATGCTTCTGGTAGGATCTGTTGTAAGGTAATATCTGCAGCAATTTCTAAAGCCCTCTTTCATCTAACTGAACATTTATCCTCAAGTTTCTCAGCATACCTGTCTTTGCTGGTAATGCCATCTCACTTGTTGAAACAAGCTTAGTGATCAAAGTTAATGAACCATCTTGGTAGGGGTTGGAAGCTAGAAATAGAAGACTGAAGAACGAGGAAGACCTTTTCTATGCCCAGAAATGTCTTAGCAGAACAGGTTCACGGAGGGGGAGTTTTTGACAAAAGTCATTACGGTTTTCATCCATTACATAATGCTCAAGTGAAGTGTCACCCTATTTCCTTTGCTCGTGGTGCTTTCACTTTTCAGGTACCCTCTCTTTTTGCAAGAGCAAAGCTGCTTTGTATTTTTGCTTGTGTAGGTGCTCCTAGATTGTGGCCTCTACAAACATGCTACAAATTCGTCTTGCTTTAGCTAGTTCTAATTGCTAGTGATTTATGAGAGATGTTGTGAAACAACATAAAATTAATTTTTCTTCTCCATTAATTCAGATGTTATAAGCATTTGGGTTTACTCTTGTGATTTCCCCTACCTCACAATTTACTTTGCAAACCAAAGCTCTACTGTGTTGTCCTATTGTAGCCTTTAGTGTTTCCTTCTTCTTTCTCTTCTAAGTAAATTGAAAAATTGTCTAGATTTAGAAAATAGGGAAAAAGATGCACTAAATGACAATCGTATAAGGAAGGTAGGTGTACTAAATATCAGTGGCCTTTAACAGATGAAAGGAGAAGAGAAAAACCCCACTCTACACTCTCTGTTAACTTGAAGTAGCTGCAATACTAAAACCAGTCCTGCAAAACACTCACGTGAATAATCCTTACTGTGGCAAGTAGTCCAGCTGTTTCCAGCACTGGTGAAAGGCAGTGGTCTGGCAGCTTTGAGGAATGAAGTTCTTTTTTTTTATTAGCCGGGCAAGTTTCCCAACACACATTGCCTGGTCAGCGTGCTTAAACCCCAATCTGAAGAGGGAGGGATAAGCTTTTTCTCGGGCTAACAGGCAGTTTGGTTTCCACAGATCACCTAATTCTTGCTTGTATTTGGAGGCTGCCAATTAGCGAAAAGTAAAGGGAGAGACTTTGTAGGAAATTGCAGCTCCAATCCACCAAACTTGCATCAGAGAAGAACCACCTTGCTACCCTCTGCAGATTCTGAAGAGACCATGCCCAAAGCCTGTGCCCCATGCCTGTGCCAGTGTGTGTGTTCCAGGGATGCTCGCAGTCTCCACATTAGGCCTGGGGAGCAACCTGTGCTCCTGCTTCCTTTGTTCACTTTCACTCGCTCTCTTTCTCAGGCTGCTTTCTAGGAACAGCTTCCATCCAGTTTGAGACCCTTTTACTTGATGCTGGTGAAAAATCTTGTAAAAAGCCTTTTGTGTCCATACCCTGGGGGCTCCCAGGCCTGCCCATACCCAGTACTTAATCACAAAGAACAAGACCTGGTTTATTCTGTGGGCAGGGTCTGTAAGCCCAGCTCTGACCACCTCAAATTTTTTCATGCTCTGAAAGTGAATGCAGAATAATTTTTAAATGTCTTCTTCAATCTCTGCCCATGCCTCTCAGATGGAAGCAGACAACAGATAATCAGAACTACTGTGATGTTTGTTTTCCAGACACGGATAATTGGAACTTCAGGACTTCTAAATCAACTAACCCAAGACTCTACCCTTCCACCAAAAGAACTATCAGCAGTGCAAGATGTAATCTAATTTGTGGACAGGCTCCAGGGGCAAGTAGGACTCGTGGTACATTTCACAGCTGTTGGAGCGGCCACCATTTGTGGGAGAACAGTGATTAGACTGCAGAATGTGGAATTGTCCAGGGTTTACCTGCAAGTTTCATCAGGTACCAGTACCAGCAGTGTTGAAAGCTGTAGCAGCAGTCCTGGTTGGCAGAAGGTGGCATATCAGCTGCTTGCACATGATCCAGTGCCATTTGGAAAAAGCTTGAATTGCTTTCAGTAAAAATATCATGATTTGGTCTACTCAGGATCTGCTTCTAGACAGCAGTCAAAAGCAGGCAGCTTTAGCACCTTCTGTGCGGGAGGCAAGTAGGGCTGCTTGAAACATGGCCTCTGTTGTACAGGAGTGGTGTGTTCTCCAGTGTGTGTTTGTGGCAGCTGCTACTGGATTTTAACATCAGGTAGTGGAAAAGGAATTGACCATTACTGAGACTGTGAGCTGCACAAGGGTGCTTGCATTAGTCAGACCAGATGTGGAGGTTTTCTGGCACCTTGCTAGTCACCTTTTTTGTCCTCTGTCAAAGCGCACTTCATTCAAAGAGAGGTATTGTCTGAAATGTTTCTCTGGCTGCGTGGCTGCTAAACATGTGGGTCTTGAGACGCTTAATACAGCTGGCATCTTCTGATGCGGCTTCAGCTGAAACAGTCATGGGGGAGGGAAGACAGCCCTGCGTGGAAGCTCTTCCCGCTGGTACCGGGGCTGCTTAGGGGAGCTCCTCGTGGGCCCGCTGGCCCTGTTGGCCGGGCCCCACCATCGCGCCGAGCCGTCGGTGCCGGCCCGGGCGGAGGTCGGGCTGGCTCCCCGCCTGCCCTGGGCAATGACACCACCTTCTGCGGCCCCGGCCCCGCTCAGGGGCCGCAGGGGCCCCGCGGCCGCCGCCCCTCCCGGAGCCGGACGCTGCCTCGGGCGGGCGCGGGTCTCGCAGCCGGGCCGGGGCCGCGCCGGAGGGCGGCGGTGCCGGGCGTGGGGCGCGGGGCTGGCGGCGGAGCGCGGGGGGTGCGGGGGCGGGGGGGTGTGCAGCTCTCGCTAGCGCTGCTTGTGGTCACAGCCAGGCAAGCTCACATCCCATCTGGATCACGCTCGCTCTCTCCCTTCTGCTTTCCTACCATAGAGTTGCGCTGGAAACAGAAGATAGAGGGAGTGTAGGAGCTCGCCATCTCCAAGCGATCTACATTGGGAAAAACATGGAGTCGGCTCCGGCAGCCCCCGATCCAGCAGCCAGTGAGCCGGGCAGCAGCGTCTCCGAGGCGGCCGCCGGCGCCAGGGACACCCCGGTGAACCTGGAGCCTGCCCGGAAAAGCGATGCGCCGGCTCCCGTCCGCAGGCAAAGCTACTCCAGCAGCAGCAGCAGCAGCAGAGGTAGGGAGACTTGGGGAAGGGGGAGGGGGCCGGGGGAGTGGGATCGGTGGGTGGGTGGGAATAGGAAGAGGGGGGTAAGAGACAAGGGGGAAATGCAGCAATTTAATCCCCTGGTTTATTGCTCGTGCTTGTTCAAGCCGCGCACGCAAACAAGCCGGGCTTCTACCCCCTGCAAAACCTTGCAAACTTTTATAGCTTCTTTTAATTGCTGCAGGAGGAGGGACAAATGCAATGAAAATATTGAGCAGTGTTTGGTGCTTTCCTATCTCTCTCGTTTATTGCCTGTGGTATCCGGATGGGTACTGTGCCCCTGAAATTACATAATTTTATAAATATATAAAGCAACAGCGGGAGTATTGGGATTCAAGGGAACAAACTTTTAAAGCTGCAGTGTCCTTCCTCCCTCCCTTTTTTCTCCCCCTCGTCTGTCTCCTTTTGACAGTTTCTCAACTGGTGTGCTGTGGCTTGTTGTGAATGGGGGATCTGTGATTAAACACGAGATTTGCGGTTTGCGGGTGACTTATTCACTCTCTTGCGCGCTGTTTTCCCTTAATTCATTTAAGTGTATCTTAAAAATGATTTCATCGCGGAGCGGATGATCTCGTAGCTGCTGTTGTTGAAGGTGCACAACTTCGCAGAGGGTCTCTGTGCGCCGCGGGATTCTCTTACTGCTCTCCGCCGGCCCCCGAATAAAACGCTGCAAACAAACGAGCCCCCCTTTTCTGCCGCCAGCTGTCAAAGCCCCCTCCTGCCTCAGGTTGCGTTTCGGAGTCGTGCGGGTCAGCTCTGAAGGTGCTCAGGGCGGTTGAAGTTTGGCGTCAGCGCTACCGCCCGAGCCGCGCCGGCGGCGGTAGGGCTGCGCGCTGCCGGGCGGAGCGGTGCGGAGCCGTGCGGGGCCGTGCGGGGCGGGCTGCTCCCGCCGCGGGCAGGGACAGGGGCCCGGCTTCAAACACCGCCGGAGTTTGCCGAGACGTGCGAGAGGGAGGAGATGCGGCTTTAATTACTTGTAAATAATTTATGAAGCGTTGCTCCTACAAGAGGGGGGAGCGCGCTAGAGAGGCTTCGCTCTGTAAAATCCCTCAGTGATGGGTAAAAATGAATTAAATAACGCTATGTAATAATACACACGGCTGTTGAAAGAAATTACGGGCGGAGAAAAGTACGTGCCCGCCGGGAGCGCAGCCCCCTCGGCGGCCGCCGGCGGGGCTGGGGCAGCGATGCCCGGCCGCCGGCGGTGGGGAGACCGTCTCTCCTCGGACGGAGGGGGTTTGGGTTGTAGGTTGGAATATGGCTGATCATGTGTTGGCTTGTGTTTTACAGTATTTTTCCCCTTTTGGCCACACCCCCCCTTCCCAGGCAGCTTCCCACTCAGGGAATCCGCGTACAGTAAAAGCCATCGAGATGACACACGCCGAAACATTTAATTAGAGGCGATTTGCGAGCAGGGAGCGCGCCGTTCGGCGGATGCCGAGGCGAGGAGGAGCGGGCTCGGCCGGAGGAGGCCGGGTGGCCACGGGCGTGTGCGCAGGGAGCGTTTGGCTGCGCGGGGTATATTTAGAGCTTGCGAGAGTGGATTTGGAATGCAAGCGCCTTATGTAACGAGGTTAATCAGAAACACTGGAGAAAATTTCCTTAATTTGTCGGGGAGTTTTCTGAATGTTTGCGGAGCCGGCCGTAGTTCGCGGGTGTTACACAACGCTCCCCCCTCCCGGCTCTCCGGCCCAGTGCTCCGGCGGCGCGGGCAGATGGTGCTGCCGGCGAGCGGGGCCGGCGGGAGGGAGCCGGCAGCCGGCTCCGCCGCGCTTGGGGAGGGGGGCAACTTTGGGATCCCATAAATTATGTAACACTCGGCTGTCGCTTCTGTATGGATGCGAAAAGGAGAGGAGGGTGCTGGGAAGCCCGGGCGGCTCCGGCGGTGAGGGTGTTTTCTTGGCGGTCCCGAATTGTTTGGGCTCTGGTACTGCTAACCTGCTGACCCACATGTCCCTCCTCCCCCGGGACTCGCTGGGGAAGGGGGAGGGGGCCAGGCACTCCAGGCACACGCTGCCACTCGCCCAGTCGCCGCACGCAGGCAGGCACTGCGTTATGTAACAGTCTGAGTGGGAAAGCGAAGGTCAGTGATGGAGGCATCCCCGGCAACACAATGGCCAAAGCCCTGCGCGCTGGGGCTTTGCAGGCTGTAAAGCGAAATAAAGCTCGCGGCAGTAATTGGCGTGTGGTTTGGAAGGGCTTGGGAAGGGAGAGGGGAGAAGGAAAAGGAGAGTGGCAGGGATTTGGGGGAAAAAAAAAAAAAGTGTTTGGGTTTTTTTGGATGATGTAATGGAGTTGGCAGAAAATACAAGTCTACTCCTAGAGTGCAAACAGTAAGAGAATTGGAGCTGGCATTCTGTGTTAATGTTGCATAAATTAGTGTATTGGAAGTAAATTGACCTATACAATACACACCAGCTGATTGTGCTTTTCTAATAGTTAAAACCTAGAGATACAGAACCACACAGGAAAACATGACAATGACAACATTTTGGCCTCCTTGAAGTCAGGACATGATGGATGCATTAGGTGTTAGAGGTCCCTGTAGACTTGTAGGTTTGGGGGTTGTTTGGTTTGGGTTTTTTTTTTAAGCTATTGAAATAGCACTTGATTTCTTGCCTTTTTTGGTTTTAGTGGTCCTTTATATCTTATGGCAACGATGTGACCTTAATGTGTGACTAGTATAGGTGAAATTATTTTTAGAACTGCTAGCTTATAAGCTCGTATGTTCAGCTGTGTACTGAGTTCAAAAATTTACCTGTTTGGGTCACAATTCTGCCATGTGTTGTAAGCAGGCAGCTCTGGACTCTCATGCGACCTATGTGGACGAGAGATACAAATACACAGATACTTAGGTATATGTACACATTCATACACCTCTCTAACTGTAAAAATCCTTATTTTTTGACTAGGCAGATGCTACAAATACTTGTTTCATATCCTTTATTTTCATAGCAGCACATGCTGCAAAGCTGCTTTGATGCTTCAGCGTTTATAATAACCAGTGTATATAAGGAATGAAGAAAACAAAATTAAAGAGAGGACTGTTCATGAAGAAGTGGGAAAAGTCTGCTGTGGAACAAATTCTTAAGTGAAGCTTTAGTTATTATAATGCTATCATTTCAAAATATTTTATTGCTTGATATGTAAGCCTGTTTGTACCGCCAGATCCTTACATAACTTGGTTTTTATTTTGCAGACGTTATGCTGGTTTTCTTGCTGTGTAGAACCCTTAAGAAAACATAAATTCTGAGTTACCAAAAGCACCTTTCAAATGGGGAGTTGTTGCCTGATATATTTAGTATGTGGGGGCATGCATGCATACTTGCATGCTTCGAGAAATTCCCTGCAGTCTGATATTAAAACTGATCGTTAGAAAATTGTCACCATACCGGAAAAAGCAGGAAATGGATAAAAAGCCTGGTTTTCCCCCTGAGGAATGTTTTTACTGCTGACAGTAATGGTTAAGATTTTCTGAAGACCAGTCGCTGACCAGCAGGTTGAATTTCAGTCTGAGAGTGTGTGTGTGTTCTGCAACAAGGGTTTGTGGTTTGCCATGCTTGGTAGAAGGAATGCTTCCCTCACCAACTCTGGCCCTGGACTATGGGTTTTATTGCCATTTATTTCACTTTGCAGGCTTTGGCATCCATGGAGTTCTACCCATGCGGCAGTCTAAGGCTTAATATTCTATTAGTCCCCCTAGAAATAGTTGTAGTTGAATAAACTGTATTTTAGCAGAGATCTACTGTCTCATTAAAAAGCAGAAGTAAATAAAAAGCTTTTAAATCTGATAAAAAATGCTCAGTTTGTTTGGAACTGAGCTCTTGGTCTCAGAGGTAAGTCAAGAGAGGATGTCTTGCTGAAAAATATTTAAGACAGCTCTTTACATCATTGGGTGATGCTATGTGCAAATATTTTTATGGTGCTTAATATTTAAAAGTAGAAATCTGTAGCTATGTAGGTATTTGTTCTTCTTTTCTTGCTGTTGAGGTTCTGAGCGTATTTGCTGTTTTCCAGAACCCTTTGGAATTTTTTATCATGTTGTCTGTTTATCCTGATCCTGTCTCTACTGGTAGATTGTGGTGTGTTTCTTTTTGTGCTTTATTTTAATTTGGGTGATGCTGCACAAGTAGGGATGTGACATCATTAATACTAACAACAATAGGTTTGTTGTGTTATTTTCTTTAAAAGTACTTTGTTTTTTTGCTAGATTTTATCCATTTCTGAATTTAGGCACTTCTGCAGAGCACAGTCACAATACGAAATTTTGAGCATTATTTTCAGGAGGACTCTTTGAATTTTGTAAATTGGAATGTTTTCTGCAGATTCTTTTTTGTCATCATTGAGGACTATTCTGTATTCACCACTGATTTAGTCCTATTTTGGTAGATGATATGTGCTTTGAATCCTTTAAAGTACAGCTTTGTTTTAAATGTTTGTAGCATAGGAGCAATAATAGCAGCAGTATGTTGTTCTCCTAGGAACAATGCAGTTCTCTTATTTCAATAAACCGTAACCTATTCTCTTATTTTATTTGCTTGAGAAACATCTCAGGAGCTCATAAACCAGTATGTAAATACTGTTATCATTCAACCAAATGCTGTAATTTTACTAAATAAAGAACATGTTTTGTAATGGAGATTAACGGGCTGTGTGACAATTTCAGTTTTGGGTATAGCACTGCATCTGAATGGAAAGGGCAATTTCAGCTTTGGGAGGTTGTCTTTTTTTTTTTCTCCTTCTGATATTTGTTTTTTAAGCTACAAAAATGTGTGTTGGGGAAAATCTGAAATAACTCAGTCGATTTTGTTGGGTTTAATCTGAGAGCTATCCAGTGAAAAAGGGAAAGGGGAAAAAACCCAACCTCATTTTAAATTACTGTGATATCTGTAGCACTCTTGAAATTAATTTGGGAATAGGTGATCCATTCTTTACTGAAATGTTTTTAAGAACATGTTTTCAGTGACACACAGTTGTAGGAGCAGATACTAAAAAAAATGAAAAAAAATTTAAATTGGAAGTATGTCTAAAGGCAGGGGCAAGTCTGAGTGCTGTATAACTCAGGGATTGTTTACAGGCTCTGTGCTCGCTGCTGCACGGGGAGCAAAGGGGCTGCAGTGGCAGCAGCAGCTGCTGTCACACAGCTGTAGAAGGCAGGGAAGGGAAAGGGGAACGCTGGGCCCTGGTAGTTTACAGGAGCTGTCAAAATGCAACAATGCACTTGACTCAGGGCCTTCCATTCCCATGCTGTAAGGCACTTGTCACCACCTCAGCTGTCTGTCCATCCCAGACATTTTGGTAAGAGGCTGCCTGTCATCCCAGGGCCTTTGGGTGGGATGCTGGAGTGGGGAGCAGTGTCTGCTTCTCAAGAGGAGCTGAATTATTTTCCTCTGTCACACTTTTACCTGGACCCGAGCTTGCTGTGGAGGTTCTGTAGTTTTCCGTGGCTTTGGCAGAAGAGGAAGTTCTGGTGGGTAAAGTGTTGAGCAGCTTCCTGAATATGTGGAAGAATCCACACTTCATATGCAGATTTCTGCTATCTTGTTTTCTTTGACTTTTTTTTTTCAAGTATCTTGTGTTTCACGTATTGCTGAGGCTGTCTTTGTGCCCTGATAACCACTTCTGGAAAGGTACTTTACAGAGCTGTTGGTTTTATATATATACTCACAGCTGGCAGACAGTTCACGCATCCTTACCTGCACAGTTTCTTACAGATATGTAGAGGAGGACCCTGCAGAGCAAAGCCTGAATCCCCTACTGTTGCTAGATCCGTGTTGCACATTTGGTGTCAGAAACAGATCACACTTCATTTTTAGGATTGTTTTTTTTGCCCCCAGTGTTCTGGTAGGAGGCTCTTCTACAGCTTTGTTGTTCTGATGATTAGAAACCTTTTCACTTCTAACTAACCGTGTTCGTGATCAGTTAGCTCACATGCTTCTTTAAATGTTTTCTGTAAAACCTCCTTGGACTGAAAATGAAGAGGAGCCTGGTATTTTGTGGTAGCTGAACTAACAGTGAGCTCTGTTCTATGACTCACAGTTTAGCACTTCAGCATATCTGTTGTAGATGGTCTGTGCTGATAGAAACATGAGAACAGCTTGGGCTGTGTGTCATGAGGAGTTAATTGTCTAATTTCTTGAATGTAAAGGTTGTGAATTATTCTTCATACCGTTATCTGAAGTCTCATCTAGGTATGTTTCATTCTTGGCAACAACTGAGCTCTTCAGAGGCTAAGTGTATTGGGGTGTGTATTTTCATGAAGAAATGGTGGGGCTTATTTTACAGCAGTTTAATCTTATAGTTTAGCCTCATTGCACTGTTCATTTAGAAGGATCCCCAGGTGTTTTAAACACTATCGGGAACCATTTTGCTTATTACTGAAATCCAGCCACTTCTTGTGTGGAATCTGACAGCTGTTTAATGGTGCTCAGCCATGCTAAGCAGATCAGAACGGAAAGTGAAGAATACCATACCTGATTGAAACACTCAGAGGGATTTTGGATACAGATAATATAATTATCTGCATTGGAATTGGGTCAAACAGCTCTATTCCTGTAGAAAATTACTAGATGTTTTCAGTGGCAGTGTATGGTCAAGAAATTGGTTTGAAATACCTTCCTGAAAATGATACCCCCAGCAGTGAGATAATCGAAGATCCTGCTGCTTACCCTATTGTGATCACCACTTGCAGAATGATCAATTTTTTCTTCAGGTATTTCTGGATGTATTAATTGTTTGGTCCCATGCTGGTATGTGAAATCTTAGAAACCGGGGGGACGCCTGGGATGTTGCAGGTCTTGCTTTGTAAAGCAAATTTCTTTACTGTTGAGTTCCTTAAATAGTGAGTTGCTGTCTGTGAAATGGGCTCATATTCACAGAGGTTTTAAAATTGGTTCTAGGGGATCACTTGACAGTAAGCCAGTAGGGAATGGGGGAGGTGAGTGTCACAGCCTTGTCAGGATATTGGTGATGATGGGGAAAATACAGCTCTTTTCCAGTTGTCTTTAATTTCACTTCCATATAATCCAGCAAAACAGAGTATAAACAAAAAATCTGTAAAGGAACAGAAGTCAAAATTCATGATCAACTGAATGTACATAAATGTCCTAGTAATAATGACCAACTGCAGAGTCTTTCATTTGTAATTTAATCTAATAATTTCCATGCACTTCTAAAGGAACACACTATGAAGCTGGCAACTTCTGAGAAATTGCTGCGCTGTTACAAACAGCATTTGAGCTGGCATTATAACAGCATGATAGATAGTGAGATGGAGAACAAAGTTAGTGTGGAAACTGAGCTGAGAGAAATTGCCAGCAGAATGTGAGAAAGCAGAGTTGGATTATGATAACCTCCCTTGTAGAATCAAATTAAACCCTTTTTAAAGGCTTTGTTGATTTTTAGTTTGTAGTTGTACTATGTATTTACTTCACATGGGTGCAGGAGATTAATGAGGCAGGTGTAGTGATCATGGGGTGAAAACTGTGGTGCTGCTGTTCTTTTTAAATGTTTCATTTCATACAGACTGTGGGATATTTACAGCATTAATTAACAATGTCTATGTGCTTTAGTTCTGCAACTGTTGAAATGGATTGAAAGTGTTTAATATGCAGAGACTATGGAAATTATAACTCCTAGAAGGAGGTTGGACAGAGAACCCTCTCTGTCTTTGTGTTTTGTTTTTTTTTTTTTTTAATTACTCTTATAAATATCTTTTAAAATGGCATGCTTGTCCAAAGAGGTAGTTTGTGTGAAGAATGGGGAATATATGGCCAGGAACTCTGCAGCTAGTTTTAGCAATATGGCTGAAAGAAGACAGAAGGAAAAACAAAAATCAAACCCCAGAGATAGACCAAATAGCAAAGTGCTGTTGAGTGTGCATCCAATACCATTGCCAGCTCCTGACTTGTGAGAGAGGAGTTTTTGCCATAGTTATGTAGAAGTGTATGCCCTGCACTTCTGAAATAAGTATATATGCAAAACTGTAGACACCATGGGGAAGACTTAAATTATGTATTAGTAGAGCTTGGCCTGACTGTTTTGGCACTGAAGCAAGGTCTGTTAGATACAGTCAAGGATAAAACCAAGGCCAAGACTTGTGAAATACTGATTATAGGGTTTATTTTATTCCTGTAGTGGAATTATGAGAATACTTTAAAGTAGGATTTCCCCTCATAGTTTCTCTTCAAATGCAGAGGTAGGAAAAAATGCCTTTTTATAAACTAATAGATGACTTTGCCAAAGTCTGTACTAAATGTAAATCAGAGGCCTCTGCTGCATTACATCTTTTAACTAAGGGTAGAAAGGTAAGGTTTAAACTATTTCTTTGTAAGAAGTCTTGAAATTTGATAAGACAGGCTAAAATACAGCTTTTGCTAATACTTTACTTGAAGTAGAAAAAACTGTCAGCATAAAGCATCGCCTAAATCCTGTGTATATTAAAAAATAAAATGAAATTAAACCAATTTCAAAGGAAACTAGGGCATATCAGAAACCTCTCTCTGCGTCCTGCTTCATTTGTGTAATCTTCAAGAGGAGTTTCGTTAGTCATTTGTGCTGTCATTATAGAAGTTAGGAAAGGGTCCTTTACTGCTTGGGTTGTTAGAGAGGCCTTTTAAAAAATTCTAATGAAGTATATTCTGAACTGTTGACATCTTGTGTTGAGTCAGAGTGCTTCTGAGATAATACATGGAAGTCAGTTAGAAAGAGCACAAAAGCAGCTCTTTCCAGGACTGATGCTTGGAGAAATAATGGACAAAGCAATGTGTAGTGGTGTTGTACTTTCAGTTCCTAAGCAATCTTGCCAACCCATCAATAGCCAGTAAGGCTTTACACTTTGAGAGTCTTTAAAAAACCAAACCACTAAGTTGTTTCTAGAGATTTCATTCCCACTCAGCACTCTTTAACGTTTGTAATGGTATGTTATTTTCTGCTGGAATCAGGTGTATTTTTAAGAAGTGAAGTGATCTGATTTTCGTGAGTGTAAATCTGCCAGAGATCAGATTAGGTCAGTCATATGTTGGCAGTGTGAAAACCACCCTTGGCTATTAGAAGTGTTCTGCTCTGCTGGCAGAAGGCTGGATCCTGTGACAGTTTGTGTGTGGTTAATATTAAGCATCATGGATGATTCTGTTGCTGTCACTGACAGTACTTCAGTGTAGGGTAAAACCAGGGGCACATGTGTAGTAAAGATCGAGAGAGAGCTGCTAGTGATCAAGAACTTCACTGGGAAATGGTTTAAGAAAAAGAAGATATTTTAATGAAAATGACTCTGGATAAAAGATGAATTAACTGTAGTTTTCACGGTAGGTAGGGCTGCGTGAGCAGTTGTAATTATTTTGGCAGATATATTGTTACCCTGCTATAATTTTGCTTTCAGAATCATACTGTGGCTCCATTGCTGGAGAAGAATTTGTATCCCTACTTCAGAACAGCTGTTAGGAGATGAGCAAGAATTTCCTCAGGTACAGAACCTGAGTTGCACTTACCTTTTGCTGTATATGGAGTGTGTTTGCTAAGTTTACTGAAGGTTTTAATATGTAGCTGCTGACATCTCTATTCTTACAACAATTAAAAAGTCTTTTTTGTTTTGTGATGGAAAAAATGAAGGGTAAGGTGAACAGATTGTAGGGATTTAGCTTCAGGTAATCTAGTAAGCTGACTGTTGAGGTGGTCTGCCTTACTGGCGTTTCTCTCTCTCGATACTGGCTGCCTCTAACATGGTTTGATCATAACTGAATTATTTCTATTTTTTTGTTTTGTTTTGTTTTCCAGGTAAATCACATTATACCATTTGGCCTCCTTTTAGAGATTCATAATTTTAGTTCACGAGACGTTGCAGCTGTTAATTTTTTGGATCATAATACCCCACTGAAATTACCAGGCCAGGTCAGCAGTGTCCCAGAGATGCTTTAGTGTGACAGGTATTGTAGTATCTAAGGCTGTGCAAAAGAACAAAGGAAGATTTTTTTTTTCTTTTTGAAAGGGAAGCAAAATCCTTCCAAAGTTCTAGCTAGTCATTAACTTTCCACAGCAGTGCTCAAGGCAGTCCGTCACTAAAATCTTTGGTTTCAGTTCTCCAAAGAATGCTCCCCCATACAGCATCCACCTTAGAGAGGATAAGGACAAAAGATTCTGGTGAAGCCAGGATCAGCAGGGCAGCTAGGTTTACAGATAACCACAGGCTTCCATTTAGCAAGCTGTATTTGGTCTCAGTGTTGGGTTTCCAGTGTTCCCAAGTCCACCTTCCTGTTGTTTTCAGCCCAGTTTAGAGACTGTAGAAATAGCTTGTCACAGACCTCTGCAGTTGGCAAGTCTCCTCAGAATTTCTTCCACGTATCCTTTGTTTTCTTTGCCACAGCAGAAGTTCAAAGCAGAATGTCTTTAGGGATTTGAGAGCAAATGATCACAAGTGGTGAGGTGGGGACTCATGCCAATATACTGAAAATATTTTGTTGCATTGCTTTTCTCCACACACAGCAGAACACACACTGGAAGCAAACTTGGCTCTGGAAAGGCAGCAATAGAAAATGTAAAAACAAACCCAGAAAGGAAGTAAATGAAGCCAAAGGGGGAGCAGGGTAGTTTTGGGTAATGAACAGTAAAAGAAAGATGTGGAACTTAAGGAAGAAGTGTAATGAAAGGACACAAAAGAAAGATGACTGATTTGGAGAATGGCCTGGAAAAAACCCCCAAAACATTTGGAGAAGGATTGGAGCAGTGGGGGAAGCTACAATGTCTGCTGAGGGGAGGGGAATTTACTGCCTTATTGCCTCTGGACAATTAATATATTCTTATTCTGTGATCTTGTCTTTCCTACGGAATGTAAGAAAATGGGCATGGTGTGGCCTCAAACAGTTGCCTCAGATTTGCTTCAGCACCCTGTTGTTTCCAATGAACTCTGACTAAATGCTTTTGCCATAGATGTTGTGCTAATGTGTTACATGAATTATTTGTCTTATCTTAGTCCTGTGAAATTAGAAGCCCTTTCCCACAGTGTGTTAAGCAGATTAAAATGAAAGCCTGTTTTTATGGTCCAGCAACAGTGCAAATATTTGGGGGAAAAAAAAAAAAGGGAAAGAAAAAGAGTTGTGAACTAACAGTGGGGTGCTGTGAGGACTCTTTATGAAGCAAACACATTCTGTCACCTAAATGGTGAGATGCTGAGTTCCAAGCTTCCCTTGAAAAGGTTTATACTGTTTTCCCTGGTGTCTTAAATCAGGGGGAAGAGTTTGGGATTGGTAGTTTCTACTAAGATACCTGTTGTTGTTGTTGGCATTTGACATTAACTTGTGAGGCATATATGAAGAAGTTCCTTCTTCAAACCCTTTTCAGTGACTTGAGGACTGCATTTACTTTGTGGTAGGCAGTCCTGGGGCAGAATTTGGGCTCTTTGGAAAAGCACTGACATAATATTAGAGGCTACTACCAACTGGTTTTTTTTTGTAAGAGAAATTTAAAGTAGTCAAGTGATGGTACACATGAAAGTTGGGATTCATGTTACTCTGTCTTGAATTCCTGTCTTGTGTCCCTTCTTCCTTAAGAGCAGAATATATTTTAGTTACAGCAGTATTTTATTTATACTGATTTATTTTAATCTTAGTCTCATAACATTCCAAGATACTTTATAGCTACTCTCTCTCCTACCTGTGTGGTATTTGTCACACAAAGTCTAAAGCTATAATGAAATTATTGTGGACATGATGTGCTTAAGACAAAAAGAGTATCTTCCTGTGTTTGGGCAATAGCTTAATTAAGGCATCACATGTTACTGTAGTATATGTGAGAGGACGGTGTAATATGTGCGAGGGGACAGAGTAATGGTGTGATGTCAGAGTGAGCATTTTATGTTTTCTGGACTCTGTTCCCATTTCCTTCATTCCTCTTATTTCCCTGCATGGAAGTAAGAAATAGGATTGCAGGTTGCTACATCAGAAATGTTGCTCCTTCAGGCCTATTCAGGTCGTGATCGGGGTTGAGAAGTCTTGGAAGTGCTTATGGGCCACACTCTATGGAGATTTATGCTGAGATGTGTTGAGTTTCAGGTTGTGGGGACACAAAAAGACAGGTGTAAGGGAGGTGACCCATTATTTCCCTGTCTGTGGACTAAGTTAGCGGCCCCAGACCATTGAAGTGCCATAGAAGGTACTTGAAAGTTTGACTTTTTACGTGTTAATTTCCCTCAGAAGGACAGGTATGAAGAAGTTTGGCATTTTTCCCTGTCCTATTGGATGAGGAAGCAGCAGCTGTGCCTTTATGGTTTTTCTTCTTGCCCAGCATCTGGTCTAGGTGTCCTTTTGTCAGACCAGCTCCATGCACTTGTCCTGGGATACCTGTGGGTTCTGTTGGCACAGGAATTGAAAGATCCACGCTCTCACTGACACTGCAGTCTGAACTACCAGCGTGGGTGTGGCTATGCCAGCAGAAGGGAGCATTTATCAGTTTGTCGTGTGTCTGCGTGTAGCAAAACCAGCATAATTGTTTGGGGTATTTTGCTTTAAAATTGCCCTCTATTAAGTTATAGCTTGGCCTGCTGGAGGTAGTGGGGGCTGGGGAGGAGGGCAACTTTATTTGTCATTGCCATGTTAGCAGAGGCTCTGCTCTACAGGCAGTGCTTAACAATTATCAGGAGATTGTAGGGATCTGCTTAGCCCTCATCAAGGTGCAATTACACCACTGCTGGTCAGTGGAGGTACGTGGTTTAATTTATATGAAAGACTTCAGATCCCCCAGCAAACTCAACCCTACAGACCTGGGGTGTGCCACAAAAAGATTTTGCACTATGTTATGTATTAAAACTTGGTAAGAAATAGATGAATGGCAGTGGTAGGGGGTAAGCAGTATTCCTTCTTTTGGTGAAAGTTCTTACATGTTGTAAGCATTTTTCAGCATACTTTGACCAGATCAGCGCAGAGAAACTTGGTTTTAGTCTGTCTCAGGTAGTGTTTGATTTTTGCAACCACATTTAAATGTAAATGTAAGCAGTTGATGTTTTTGTGTAATGCTGACATCTCTATGTGATGTCTCGCCATAAAAGTATTTCTACATTACTGTTTTCCAATGTAATGTTTTAGATGTAAACACATTGCTTTTGATTTGCCTTTTTTTTTTTTTTTTTTCATATTTTTCCAGCATGTTTTAAGCAGAGAGACTTATAATTGCTGGACATTACTGAGGGAAAAGTTTTATAGATGTAAACCCAGAATGTATAGCGAATAATTAAACTATATTAAAATTAAAGCATTAGAGATTTCTAATACCTTTAAGGTAATTTAAATTTAAAACATTCTTTAGATTTAAATCATATGAAGCTGTTCTGGATGACTTCCACCAGCCTTTATTAAGGACTAAGCACTCTACTTGCCAACTTTTAGAGATTACACTTTTATTTGTAATTTGTCTTCTAATGTGCAGTTAAAAGCAATATGGCAATCTTTCTGTTTTGCAAAATCAGGTAGCCTTCTAATCTGTAGAGAGGTTTCTAATACATGTAAAAACATTTTATTCAAGGCATTGCCATAATAATTAGCCTCTTCACATTTTCCTTACAGAGAATTTTGAGGAAATATTCCTTCCAATGACGCAGATGTGGTTATTAATTTGTTTCCTATTGCTGTTGGATTTTTCTCATCAATATTTCAAATGGGAAGGTAGCCATTCCCTCACATTTGTTTCAAACCTCACATGGTGAGACCGGAAGGACATAGTGTGGATGTGATCTTCTGACTATGCCATTTGTTCATCTGGTTACAGGTGGCCAGAGTTGCTGTGCTCAGCATGGTGGGACAGGGGGCTGAAATGTCGATACTTTATGTTCTTTTGTGCTGCAAGAGGTTAGTTCAGTTTATTGTCTCTGGTAAGAGTCCTTACTGTGGACATTGAGTTACCAAGTGGGAAAGGTCTTGCAGGAGGGCGTGAAAACAAGAACCATGAACTCTGAATTCCTTGCCAGCAGTGTCTCCTGTGGTTTAGTCTACCTGGTCAAGTCCATACCTAGAAATTGAAAGGGATGGTTGGGCTTTAAAGCCTTCTTTTCTCTGAAACTCCCTCCCCCTTTGGACACAGCTGTGTCTCTTCCACACCCCCCTCACCAAGTTCACCTACAGTGTGCACGAGGTGACTATGGCAGCGCTTGGGGACCAAAGGGTGCTGGGAGGGCTCTGGTTTGGTGGTGACACCAGACGCTACTGCAGGTTCTGAGCTTAAAATGCAAGTGTTGGCTCCACATAAGTTGGTATCATTAACCACCAAAGACTGTTTCATGTGAACTGGAGTTTCAGATCTGAGATGTGAAAAGAATCAAAATACAGTGTGTTATGTAACTTTAAGTTGCTAATATGCAGTTGTGTTACAGAGAAGGATTAAGGGCAAATTTTATCCAAAGGCACTTTCAGGAACTAGAGATATCCAAAATATTATTAGTTATCCTTTCAGCTTTTCATTAGCAGTATCTTGCTGAGACAGGTAATTGTTAAAATGGGAAAGGAGGTCTGGTTGGTAGTTCCAGTCCGAAGCTGTATTCAAGTGGACCCTTCCCAGCAAAGGGGAGACAGGTCACTGCTGTGGGCTTTAGCCAGAGAAACAAACGTGAGATCTGCTTTTTGGTTCATGTGTTCAGCACTGGAGAAAGCCGTGTCTGATAGACTTTGGAGTAAAAAGGAGGTTTGTGTGTACCTGCCGGAAGCTGGAGAAGAGATGGAATCCTGGCTGTCCCTAGGAATGGACTCTTCTCAGATCAACCCCTGAAGCAACAGTTACCCTAGTTGAATGTTGCACTGTGCATGGTGCACCTCATATTTCAAACACACATCAAATTCAGCAGTAGGTTTGAAATGGAGCTGAGCTTCCAGAAGCCAGCCCAAATGTCAACAAAACCCCTCCAATCTTAGTATGAGGAGCTTGAATTGAGGCATCATGCAAATCCTGTTAATAATGTAATGACTCTCCATTAATTCCCATTGCTGTTATGTCAGTTGATTTTCAGCTACTTGATCCATCATCGTTTTGTCAGTTGTACTGAAGACTCTTTTTATATACAGCTATTAAAAAATGGTTTATGTTTCTGTTGATTCTCTAATATTTGCATCTTTCCTGAGATTACTGATGTCTGAATTAAAGTTCCCATTATAGGAGTAGAAATACCTGTTGAAATTCTTTTTCCTCACTTCCTCAATATGTAGATGTTGTCCTTTTGAAGTAGGTTGTACTGCATCCCAAGAGATTAGGGAAGCTTCCGGTCTCCTTCCTGTTTGAATCTTGCTAATGCAAGTGTTACCAAGATATTATGTGTTAAATATGCAGCAAAACAACATTAATTTCCTTCAATCTTTTCTGTATGGTGAAAGGAAGCAGAAGAGGTTTTACTCTTAGCATTTATCACACCCAAGTGGGCGTGGGAGTAATTTTTCTAACACAAGAATTATTTCTAAAAATGTGCTTATATTTATTCAAACAATTTGTTTCAGCTTTAGTTTCTGAGCTGAGCAGGTTTCTGAAGAGCTCTTTTTCCAGCATGAAGATGGTGGGAGCTGATGGATATTAAAATTTAAGTAAAATATTTTTAGTCCTGGAGGAAAGGTTGATCATCAAGAAAAGAAAATGAACATTGCTTGATTGATAGTGACACGTGTGCTGTGTTTGCTTTCATTGAACAGTTGTGAAAATTCATCTCCCCTTATAGGTCTGTGTCGTTCTGAAACTCTGAGCCATTTTTATAAATGGGATCTGTAAGATTTTCTGTATTTTAGATTGAGTGCCAGTTTGGAAGATGGAAGTGCCAGGGTAGGTACTTCCTTCCCTTAAGGGTGGGCCACAGTAGAATTCAGAAACTGGAGATATCCAAAACATTGTTAGTCATCCTTTCAGCTTTTTATTATCTCAATAGAATTAACCAGCTGCATTAAGCTATGAAGGTTCCATTCAAAGCATTTAACAAGAAGCTTTGTCAAGTAGTTCAAAATGAGTGAAAAAAGGTTTCAGGTAACAGCAAATGCAGGGATGTGGTGTTCCATTAGTAAAGATCATCTTCCAGCCTGATTTTTTTTAATAGACAAAATTATAACAGATGATGAACTGTTGGTATCAAAATTAAGTGACCAATTAATGGAGACAAGGAGATGTTTTTGTTTCAGAAAATTGATGTGTTGAACAACTGGAGCAGATGCAGGTTTGCTCATAAATTGCTAAATGGATGCACTGGAGTGCTACTTCTGAAAGATAAACAGCCAGGAAAGAGTTAGAGGAAGTGTTGATTTTTGTCTTAGTAAGATAAGTAGTGACAATCAAACTAATAAAAATAATGTTCCAGTAGGTTATTATTTTACCGACTTGTATGCTCTTTGTGTTGAAAGTGTAAGGGAATTGAGGTCTCCCTCCACTGAGAGTTAACAAGCTGTGTTACACTTGCCTTGTGTTGGAGTAACTTTGTTTTACTATTTTGCCTTTTCTTCTCTGTGCTGCTTATGCTCCAGCCTTCTCAGTCTCTTGCCTGTAGGTATTTCTCACTTACTTATTTCTTATATGTCTTACTCCTCATTTATAGCCAAGTGTTTTTCATGGTGAGTAAATTTTGTGATAGCCTAATGAAATTTAGCTTTGCTCATCTCTGTCCTAACAACCTTCCTTCTGGCTAGACAAAATTAAGCTCCAGTCTCTTTGAAGACATTTTTGTGTACAGATTTTTTTCAAGTAACTTTAACTGATTGCTGAAAACATCTAAGATTATGGGCTGGCAGTAGTCTCTACCAATTCTGAATATTAAAGAGGCACTATCCAGTGTTTCCTCGGAAAAGTCCCTGTTAAAACAAGTGCTCTGGTGAAGGGAGCTGCTAGCCCAGCCATGCTTTAAGAGGTACCATCACAGAAGGGGTTTTTTTGCCATGAGGCTGGTTACCAATGCTTTTGTTTTGCTTGTATTCTCTTTGTAAGACTCAGCCTGAGGGAAAGGAATGTTTTTTGTGAAATCTTCTGAAATGTAATTGCTCAGGTTAGGTGAGAGCAGACTGCAGAGCCCTGCAGGTACAGTCTATGTCTATGGCCTCTGCTCACTGGAAGTGGCAATAAACATATGCAGGGCTTTCAGTGGCTCTTGGAAAGTTTCCTGCACAACCCTTTACTTTTAAATCAATTTATGTAGAGTTTGCAAAAAGTAAAAGTAGTGCTGGGTTTTTGTTCGCTTTTGCCTGGGTGATGCTGGATATATGATCAGTATTGTGTGGTATGAAATAGCCATGCAATGTGAATAACACAAAATAATAAGTCTTATCAAACAAGCAGAATAAAATTCATGGGCTCCTAAAGGCAAAAAGACAGTACTTGCTGAAAGAGTGGCATTGCTGCTATTGTCATTGATATACTACACAGTCAAACCTGTGGCATTGCAATGTACATAAGGACTTTTTAAGGGGGAATACTTTGGTCATCACTTCTTCTCTTGCTTTAAATGATACGGTAATAGCTATAACTAAAAAAACAATGTAGGTTCTGTTTCTTCCCCTCTTAGGCTGATGTGTGGAACTTGCACCTTCTGTGGCAGGTAAGACTACCAGTGTCTAGCCTGAAGAATAAAGAGGTATTTTCTTCAAGAGTGATTGGTACTCTTCAGTTTAGATTTGACAAATAAGAGAGGATATATTTTTCTGCCTACATCAGATTTCCTCATGATCCTTACATGGAGGTTCAGTGTATGCCAATGACCTAAATAGTTCTGGCAGAAATAAGGAGAACTCCTAGTGTGGTATCCTGAGTGGGTTTGTCTCTGGATGCATAAATCCTGAAGAGCATGTGGAAGCTGCTGTTTGGGCTGAGGAAAGAAGTATGAAAATACTGTTTGTGTCATAGCTGATTAATGGGCAAATTAAAAAACCTGCATAATATGGAATGGGAAAGAGCAGAAGATGAGCAAAACCTGTTCTGAGAGGCTTCTGGTGGCTGGAAACCAAATGAGTGAGTAATGTTTTGAAATTGCTTCAAGTACTTAGTGTTGATAATAGTTACTCTAAGCCATGGTGGAATGCCCTGCGTGCTGACTCTCAGCTGCATTATTGTGTGTCGCAAGTCCCAGCAATGCAAAGCGTCCTGCTGGAAGATGTTTACCCAGCTTCCTCACAAACTGAAACTTTACAGCTGCTCCTTGGCTATTCTGCTCTAGTGGCCTTGAAGCTCCAGCCATTTTCCTTGCAAACAGGCAAGTAAAGTCTGCATTATCTGTTTTGATTGTTTCCCTTTCTTTGTTGTTTGAAAAGCATTGGAAGGAGAGGGGCAAGTCTCCAAGGCTGATAAGAAGCATTATTGTGTCTCACTTTCCACAGTGAATAGCTGTGATAGGGTGTTCAAATCCTACTTCTCTCCAGGTATGCAATATTGATACCTCTTACTCACCCAAAGTGCAGCACATGGAACAGTCATCCCACGTAGGATTCCTCTAACAATCTACATGTTTGCACAGTAGATATGGATGTCTAAGTTCTTCAAAATGTCCTGTACTGTCTAACATACGGAAGCTGGCACCTTTAGGGGATAACAGGAGGATAATTCTTCTGAAGACTGATGTCCAAATTAAGTCAGGGAATCACCTTGAGCATACCTGTTTCTCTCCTTTAAACCATAAAAATTTAAGCAAGCCCACTGTGTTAGAGTACAGCAAATTCATATATTGACACTGTGGGTGCTCCAGGCCAGGAGCAGGAGAGGAATTTGTCTCACCAGCATGAATTACAGGAAAGAATTAGAGGTGGGCAAGTTCATTTAGGGTGCACTTCCCCCACCTGCACTTCTAGGGCAAAAATAAATCGAGACCAAGTGGTCTCTTTCTACATTTCCTTCTAGCCAAAATTAAAAAAAAAAAAGTTGTTGGGAGGTTGAGTACTGGATCTTTGTGTTTTTAAAGGGCATAATTTTCAAATTGCTGAGCATCATTGTCAACCCAGTAAAGCTGAACATGATTTCACTTAGAGATGCAGCCCTGTGTACTTGTTAATGCAGGAAGAGTCCTTCCTTTCATGTGACTGTTGCATTCTTTACAGACTTAATGCAGCAACTAGAAAAACTCATAATTCATTGTGAACAAAACCAGAAGTAGTCAAAACTACATGTTGAGAATAGGTGGCCCACTGCAGTTTGTCTGTGTCAGATCTAATGCAATTATTGTTATAAACTGAAACCTTTTCAAATTCCTTTTATTCAAGCCCTACGTAATATTCTTCATTTTCAAGTAATTTATGTCTGCTGCCGATTGGGAAATATTTCAGATAGAATGACACTTCCAGTCTATATATGCAATATCATTTAAATTTTTTGGCTGACTCTAGGGCCTAAATGTACTGTCATGTGCACTTAGGAAGCTGCTGTCAGAGTCTACACATTGCATAATTGAGGGTAGAATTTGGCCCTTTGTGTACCACTATATTGTTAAAAAACCCCACCAAAGCTCACGAAAAAAAGCAAACCAAAAAACTCCAAATCAAACCCAAACACAGGAATCCTCATGAAATTGTCATACTACATACTACATTTGAATGGCTGAAAGTCTTTCATTACAGTAATTTGAAATTTCACCATTTTACAAAGGTACTCCAGACATTCTCATTTTAGCTGCTTCTTTCTGGCTCTCTAAAGAATCAATGATTTTACTCCAGAAACATTCATGGATCAATAGACTTTGAAGATTAGTGGGTCATGGCCAGGTACAAAATGCATGTTGTAAACCCCAGGCTCTTATATTTGCTTGAATCCTTCCTCAAAAAAATGAGAGAAGGGGTAGCTTTGAACAACAGACCTCTTTGAATGGATTAATTCCTTGTGTATTTCAAAGGGTTGAGAATATACTGGAGAAACTACAAATGTGGAATTAATTTTCAGTGACTTGAGAATTCAGTTAGCTGGCAGATAGTTTTCTTAGATAAGCCAGGATACTGTGGATGAAAGTAAGACAGTGAAAAAGGAGTGCTGTACATGGAGTTAAGTTTTTGTTTTTCCTGTCTTCCCACTTTTTATTGTAACTGGAGTTGCACAGACGTAGCTGCCTTTATTACTTTGCCCTTTTAGTCACATCTTCCTGATTTCGGGGCTTTGTTTTCTGTGCAAGACTGGACACTAACGTCTCTAACCTCAAATAAAGATAAATAGGGTTGATTTGCATCTGCTAAGAGTGCTAAATTAATCTGTAACTCTCCAGCACTCAGCTACTGCTCCTGCAATGGTCTGTCTAGACTTTCTGGAGAAGCTTAACCAGATCCAAGTAGCTTTTGAAGCTCTCTAATAATTGTATTCCAGTGCAATGTTGCTTTATCTCCTTCTGCATGAAAATAGTGGGGTTTAAAAAGGGTGGAAGGTTTGAAGTGGCAGATTATTTAACAGAATGAACACAGATAGATTTCCAAGATCTGCTTGTTTCTTGTCAATAAACTAATCGTATGCTATTTTCATTCATCTTCCTTTCTTACGCGTCTTACCCTCAAGGTTGTCATCTTCATATTTCCTTTCATTCTCATTCTTTCATGGGGATTTCAATTTTAGATATGTTTCCCCTCCCACTGCTATTCTTCAGTCCATCAGTTTTGGTCATGTTTGACAGAAGGACAGATGTTTCAAAGATAATGACATATCCGCAAGTTTTCTGAGAACAGGCATACAGAAGAGGCTTAATTGCAAGCAATTAAATGAAAGTACTTATTATTAGACACTAGAGAATCCATATAGAGGAGTGAGTTTAAAAATTATTCCTCTGCAGAAAAAAATGGCAGTGGAGTTTGTAATTGATAATAAGCATCAAACCCCTGTGAAATCTTATTTTAGCATTGCCAGGCTGTGTGCTGTGTGTGCAGCAGGCTGCCTTTATCAGGGAGGCTCAGTAACAGGAGTTGCATTAGTGGTAAATCTGGTTCTTCATCCACTGGCTTACTAATGTGAAGAAGTTAATTTGTTTACTCCTGCAGCTGGAAAGGCTGTGGCCTTGCAACAACTGAGAGTCCTGTCTGTGCACTCCAATTAGGAAATTCCCTGACCAGGCTTGGTCCACAGTACTGCCGGGAAATGAAGAAAATCTTCCCCAGGGCAATATTATCTGCTTTTCTCCTCTCTTCTGCGATATTGCTGCTTTTTTAGTTTAATGCTATGGTATAACATGGAAACCTGTATTTGGAGCAGCATATGCATAGAAATTGATTTTTGGGGCTTGCTGTATGGATTTCATTTGTTGTGAAAATGTTTTTGTTCTACTGTGTAGTTATCAAAGACGCTTTGTGGGCTTTCCCTCGCGCTTGTCTTTAGGGAAAAGACTCTTAGCTCAGTAGCTGCAAAGTGCACATAGGATTTTTAGGGCCATTGACAGTTTAATTCAGGAATGATTTAATTAGGGATCCAGAGAACTGGATTCACCATATCCTTAAGTATTGACTGTCCTGAGAGATGCTCTGGCAGATGGTTAGTTCAAAGTGAGTTTACCTTGGGCTCAGTTTCTTTAGACTGACAGCATTTTTTACTCAATTAAATGAGACAACTGTCAAAAGCACAGACTCTGAGTTGATGCAAATAACTCTGCTGCACAGATAAAGCTTAAATGTGTTCCTTGAGTCAGCTGAAACTGTCAGGTGCTTTGAGTAACTAGTTCAGCCAGCCAGAAAGGCACACTGGCAAGTAGAAGAAAAGGTTGGGAGGTGCCTAAAAATAAAACAACTCCCAGGATTTTGTTATCTTCATTGATTTTACTTTTTGTCACACAGTGGTATGGCATGTTGGGAACTATTCTTTGCTTTCACTCTTGTACTTGTTTAAGGAAGGAATTCTCGTTATGTTTTAATTATCCTCAGAAGTTTATTTGTTGTTAATGTGCCCAAAGTCCTTAGGCTATGAAAGCATGAAAATAATGAGCTATTATGATGGAGCTGTCAAGCAGTCCCCAAACTAACTGTCCTTTGCTCTGAGATTTCAACTGTTTGCAAATAAATTAATATGGTTTTGGTGTTTTTCTGACAATTTAGATATCTATATGTGATGTTTGTAGTTAAAATCTGGAGTGTGCACTTTGCCCTCTCTTGCCCACCAAGAAGAACTAAAGTAGCTCTTCCTGGTGCTGATCTCACTGAGCTGGCAAGACCTTGCCTTTCTGTTCCCTCTGCTCAATCCTACAGCTTCCATTTCATCATGAATTACTGGGTTTCCTGAACTTTGTGGAGTAATGAGGAGGTTCTGCTGATGACACACAGCCATTTGAATGGTGTCTTCTCTGCACCAGGCTTTGTCCAGGGTAAATTGAAATTGAAACCGGTTTAAGTAGACAACATATGCTCATGGGTGAAACAGAAGCCACTTGTCTGCTGCTAATACAAAAATGAATTGTGGGCATTAAAAAAACCTAAATGTAACTGTGAAATAAGAATAGAAGACATTGAAGGGAAAAAAGCCAAAACCTGGAGTGCTTATGGAGAAGACTGTGATATATGGGTGTGCAGAGTGTTTGAATGAAAGCTTGTTAAGACTTTAATACTTTCTTAATTGAGGCAAGGGGGAAAAAATTTACCTTGCCCTTACACTAGAAATTTCCTTTTCAAGAAGAGGAGTAGGACAGGGCATGGGAACAGCAGTGTTCATCTACTGACAAAGCATATGAACTGCTCTTACCAAACCACCAGCTCTTTATAGTGCCTTTTGTATGCCCTCAAATATGGACTCATGGAAGATTCATAATTTCCATAGTCTAAATTATTAGAAATGTTAACAAACTGTTGCGATTTAAAATTTTTAAGATGTGAGCAAAAAGTCCCTTGGGAAGATGAGGTTTGGATTGAATACAAAGACAGGGGCCTCTGTCAGTGTGTTACAATAATCGTGTCCCAAGACACATTTTGTTATACATTGGTAGCCCTTGACTTGCAGCTTTCATCAGATGGCTGTTTGAGTGCTTTAATTTCCATTCCTTGAATGTATTGGAAATGTGAAATTTTTCAAGTCTTACCTATGAATCTTCTGTGTTGTTACTTAGGTGTGAACGTGGGAATCAAAGGTTAATGTTCTACTTTGGACCCATCCTCCTTGCCAGCTTGTTGTCAGCTTCCTGAGCAACTGCTTCCAGTTTTCTCTCCTTATAATTATATATTACCCTGTTTTTTCTACTGTCGTCAGAGTGTAAGTCATAGAGGAGTGTACAGTACCAAACTCACATAAAATAAATGTAACCAGTTCAGCAGTAAGGAGGTATATATTTAAAATTTCTTCCTCCCTCATTAGGATGGGCATTTTTAGAACTTGTGTTATTTTCTTGGCATTTCAGTTTGATTCTGAAAGGAACATTGTCAGCTCAAGTGAAAAAAAAGTCCAGTCCAATGAGTTGCATAGGGTTTTTGCATTTAAAAAACATATATATGTCACTTGATACGTTTAATTGACTTATTTGAAAGTCTTTTTAAACTAGGAGCATTAAGCTCTAATTTCAGTCTCAATGAAAATGCTGACTATAATGGAAGTTAAAGAGAAGTGATGAGAACATCAAAGGCCTTGTTATGTCTGTTAGGAAACAAGATACAGAACTGTCTACAAGCCTAGAGGGAAAAGGAACGATGAAGCCAGGAGTAATTGGAAGGATGGGTGTGGCTTGTGGGTGTAATCAACAGGCATTGAATGTACGAGGAGTGTCTGGTTGATATAATCTGGTCGGTGGGCAGGGCTTCTGGTGCCGAGCTTGTACACAAAGGCTGGCAGCCAGCTCCTGTCATCTTCTGTTCCAGGTTGAGAGATCATTTTTTAGTTCACTTGTTAATGGGAAAATTGTTGATTAATACTGCAAATTGGAATAAGTATTTAAAAGCAGTGCATTTGTCTGGCACGGTTACATTAAAGCAGTGCTGCAAAGGAATAGTTATGATACTAAAAGTGTATCATTCTTCTGGCAGACATTGGTAGAAGAGGTTCACATCTGTCTTGATGTGAACATAACTTGGGGATTGAAGAAAGTGAAGAGTTCTCGGTCAAACAATTCTGAGCTCTTTTCTCTATTGTCATCACTGAAGATTCACTTTTTCTTTGTAGATAAATATTTTTGAAGGGGGAAGCAGTGAAAGTGAAAATAAAGAGAGCATTATGGCATTCACTGTCAGTCTTAACTTTCGAATTTCCTCAGCACTCTGTGGTACTCCATAGGCAGGTCTGTGTCAGACAGGTTCTGAACCTGTAGGATTGGTTTGGCCCAAGCTGTGCCATCCACTGTCTGCTGAAAAGCACATGGGCCAACAGCTTTTATCTCTGGGGAAGAGATCTATGGTTCCAGAACACTGTAGCGCCTAGATCTCTAGCCACACATCAGTCTGGTGATTATGTGAGTTTATTACATTTTATTTATAAAACCTATGCATTTGGGCAGTTGATGGGGCTCTCAAATTTCTTTCTGGGGTTTCCTTAAAGGTAAGATGGAGAAAAAAAAAAAAAAAATCTGTTGTGCGATGGATAGGCAGTGAAACTACTGATGTGGAGGGGGCTGGACTTGGCCAGCTGTGCTCAGGTGATCTGTCCATGTTCAATTGGATCCCTTCGGATTTTGGACTGTCTTTCAGTGCACTCAGAGCTACTTCCTTGACTGTCTTGCAGAATGTCTAGAAATCCCTGTTAAGTTCTGTAAATCCCGCTTTTCCGCCCCAACAAGATTTGCAATTGAAAGAAAATGAACACGTGTTTTTCATAACACAAATGGTAGATGACTGTTTTTAAATTTAACTGGTAGGATATTCTTTCTTAAATTTTGTGAAGCTATTGGTTTTTCTTCATCATTCCTGCTTTCTTTTTCTGTTCTCATGCTGTTGCAGTATTTTGTACTTTGCTTATGAGTAGAATTATTTTGATGAGTTTCAAGAGACAGTCTATTGTGCTTGTCTTTTAAATATGTTAAAACATATGTTGCTTCAGTTCATGCTTTTGTCACGTCACAGTCAGATTCTTAGCTTTCAGGGTTTCAGTATATTTCTTTGGAATGCAATAATCCAAGAAAAGTGTTGCTACTTTCTATTCCAAACCTGTGAACTGGAGGATAAGTTGTCAACAGCAGGTGATCCAGTGGAAGTCACTACAATCTTCTTTCCTTCTGCAATGTCCTCATTCATTTAAATCTGAAAACAAGTTTCTATTCAGAGAAGTGAAAACTATTCTATCAATGAAGAAGTTGGTTTTTACTCTCAAATACATGTGAGCATTTCTCAGCAAAACTTGAAGGCTTGGCCTGATCAGGAGATGGTACAGCTGTGCTGCTAGAACAGGGGAGGAATCTCTGCTGGTTGAAGGATCTCTTCATCTAAAGGAAGATCTTGAGCTGTGTAAAATGCAAAAAAAAAAAAAAAACAAAAACAAAACAAACAAAAAAAAAAAACAAAAAAAACAAACCCCAAAAAAACCAAAAAAACCCACCAAAAAACAACATACCCCAAACCAATAACTTTGTGCTATTTCAAATTTATTAGAATGTTGCATGGAAAGACCCTAAAATAAGTCTATATTCAGTTTCAGGGAGGCTTTTCTAGAAATATTTTGGTTCTGAGTTATTCACATATTTACTGCTACTACTTTGCTACTACTTTTGGTGTTTATTTTCAGATGTTGGTTTAGTGATGTTATTATTCCCTGACACTGTTCCAATGTCAGTGCTTATTCACCAGTTTCAGCTAAAGGTAATTCAGTGACTACTTGCCTCTTGATAAATGATAAAAGAAGGAAAACAGATTAATAGATTAATATTAACTGATAGTCACAGGGAAGCACTAATTGCAAGTGCTAAAACAGTTTCGTAACAGTGCTAATAATACACTCTATTCTCATTACAAGGCTCCCTGTTACGATTTCATCACAGTACAAGCACGTGCACTTTGGCTCCTCACTGCATTAAACCCTGGAATTGTCTGTGTTGTTGGTGCCTGCATGTGGAGAAGGGAGCCAGCTTCCTCAGCAAGCAGCCCTGCCTTCCCCAGGATTTGGTGCTCTTGAGCTCACTATTGCAGTGGCTGTCACCACCAGCTTTCTGTGATGGGCAGACTGGGGTTTTGGTGCAGGACTGACCCACCCTATTATTTCTGTGCAAGAAGGAAACAAAAAAGGGCCCTGCGTCTTTAAATTTCTCTTAGTTCACATGGCCTGCCTGGCGATAGACCTCTGTCCTAAACCTGCAGAGTTAAATTTACCCAGAATGACAACTGTATACTCAGGGTTTAGTTACATAACAGCAGTTGCTGCGTTTCACATTGCACTAATCCAAACACAGCGATAAAGCAGGCCATGGAAAAGCTGGCTGGTTTTGGTATGTTATATAGGCAGGAGCACAGAGCTTTTAAATTTCCTTTTCTTCATTCCTGAAAGTATTCTACGACTTGGATGTTTGACCATTCAGTGGCTTATTCTGTGCTTTAAGTGATGTGAGAGCAGAGGATGTTGTTTGTTGCACAAGTCTGTGTTACGAAGGTGGGTGAGAAGATGGTTGTATGTAACGTGCATATGCCACTGTGTGCTTTTAGATAACAGCATTACAGCTGGCATGGTGTAAGGTGCTGCAGAGGCTAAACACTGCTCAGCTTTCATGGACTGTTCTGAAACTGCGCTCACCCCAGCTTCTCACAGCTCTTTCCAGCTGTACTCAGAGGAGAATCTGTGTGCTGGGGTAAAGCAATTACCTCTGCATGCTCACTAGTGCACAGTGGACAGATCATCTATCACAAATTGTATCATTAGTGTGTTATGGCTCAGCTTGGGAGCCCTGCTGAGAGCAGGCCCAAATGCACTGGTGAGTTCCCTTTCCGAGTGCAGGCATTCAGGTCCCCATGGGAGTGTTTGCAGGGCCTTGTTAAATAATAAAGACATTTCTCCAGCTTCTCGTGTGTTTAATCAAAATAGGAACTCTCCTAGGAAGTGAGGAGAGGTAGTAGGGAGGAATGCAGAGGATGCTGAACATTTGTATTCCTTCAAGGGCTTGGAGTTGGGAGACAAGCTATGTATTTCCTTGAAACTTCCTCCACATCGTTGCTGAGCCTCTGGGCTTCTCCCTCACACATCTTTGCTTTCTTTATTGTTGTTTTTTTTTTTTCCTTAGAGAGCTCTGAAGCAGCAATGGCCTTTGTGTATTTTATGCTAAGCACTATGTTTGCCCCTCAGTGAATACCAGTGAAAAACTCCCATGCCACAGAAAGCCCAAAGGCTGGGTGCTTGTACCCCGGATGATCCCTGCAGGGGTTTGTGTCTTTTTGCTGGCAAAATGCTTGTGGTCTGCAGTGGAGCCTGGCAAGGAGCCGCAGAAATCTCTCCTGCTCCGCTGCACAGTGCACTGGTGGGTGAACCTGGGAGGGAAGGAGGCTGGAGTGTGCCCAGGAGACCTGGGCACGCTGTGAGGGCCCAGGGCAGCGGCGGCACCGCGGGAGAAGTGCTGCAATCCCCAGGGATGGCTTTCAGGCCTGCAGGAGAAGCCTGAAGTCTATTAAAGGAAGATGATAAAACCAAGTTGCTGAAAGAACAGAGGTTCCCATAAGCCCTCACAGGGTGTTGCCAGTGGAGAAAGTTGTCATTTTAGTGTTCAGGCTTTTCAAACTTGTTTGTAGAGGTTTCAGAACCATTGTTGAATGTCAGCGATGGACAGAGACACCAATTTGAAAAAAAAAAAAAAGTTGCTACCCAGGACTCAAGTGCATGTTCAGAACAGTATCTCACTGTTGGTAAATACAATTTACATATGTTTTTCTTAGCCATGCAATTTGTTTGGGTTTTCTTAACTGTAGACTTTCTACTAATTTCTATGCACCAAACTGTTAAGATTAGTTAAATAGCTATATGGTGGTTTTGGAAAGAGTACACTGAAATTATTTGCATGGATACATTACCTTTGATCTCTCAATCATCCTTCTTTAAATTTAGAGCTTTTACTACTTGCTCAAGAATTCAGAAAAATATAAAAATTATTTTCTTAAGCCAAAGCAGTGCTGCAAAAGGCAGTATAGAAAAAAAAAATCGGTGCTTTAATAGGTGTCCAAGAGCAAGATGTTTTATTTCTTTCTGCCTCAAGCAAATCTTACAGGAGCTAATAAGGAGCCATAGTTAGAAGGTATTTGAGTGTTCAGGGGCTCACTCTTTTGTGACAGAATGATTTGAAAACCCCAGCATAATGGATTAAAATTTTTGGTTTGTATTTTTCATTCTGGACAGACAGAGCTCCATTTGTGAGTGTTCCCTGACATTTGTCTTTTATTTGAGAGCTAATGGGCTTATTTTTTCTTTTCAGCGAACACATGTACTGCTCATCCCAATTAGAATGAGGAGATATAAAACACTTGATTTTTTTTTTTCTCCTTCCTATTCAGCTCTCTTGTGTTTCATAATTTGTGTTCCATTTCTTGGACACTGTTATATGAAGAGCCATTTTGGTTGCTGCTTTCAGGATGAGAAGACTCAAGAGAGTGTTGCAGAGAAAAATAATGACAGGGAGAAACAATTGCTGTCTCTTGAACATACTGGAAAAATCTTTTTGTTTGTGTTATATAGCTGTGTTTCCTAGCTTCATTTCTATATAGTTAAATCCAAATTCTTAAAAATTAAAAATGAAGGTGCTAATTTGAATCACTTCTTTTAAAAATGAAACCGGAGATGATAGAGTTGTGGTTTTGGAGTCTGAACTTGAGATTTAAAGCATTAGTTACTGTAGAGTTGATGTGTGATAGGTTTTGCTTTGGAAAAAAGGCAATGGAAAGGGTCTGGTCTTGACCTCTGAGTGTTAAATGGAACTTTTAATAAAGACAGCACCCTTTTCAGACACATTTAGTGTCCATTTTTATATATAGGCTCCTCAAATCTATGATTTATTCTCTTGAGCAGCACTGCCCTGTAGTTTAAATACTTTATGGAGATCTGCAAAGTGGAAATTGTCTGTGCCTTTGATAGCCTAGCTCATCTTTGGCTTTTTGAAACCTTTTCCTTCCCCTATGTGTTTTTGTTCATCAGTAGGAATAATCTTCCATGTGCCTGGAGCCCTTGTTTGAGAGCAGTGTCATGAAGCTGCTTAGGGGTTTTTTTGTATGTGCTTCCCTCAATGGCCCAGGCAAGCAAAGCAGTGAAATGTTTTGGGGTTTTTTGCTGCTAGGGGTGACTTTAGTTTTTTCCTTTAAATAAGGTAACTATTTTCACCTCCTCCTTATGAAAAAACACAACGTGAAACTGCTTGTCTCCCAGCTGCAACAACATTCAGAAGAGATTTTAATACAACAAGCTCTATCACTGGTATTCGGAAATTTTCCTGGAATTTCAGGGGTGTCTGAATGCAAATTTATTTTTCCCCCCCTCTTTTTTTTTCCTGTTTGAAGGTTAGTTTTCTTTAGGGTATCGCTTCATTCCTGCCAATCTGATAAAGCTAACTTAATTAAAAATATTACCATTAGATCATACAGTTCTCTTTATTAGTTTAGTCCATGGGGCTCCTTTTCCACTGGGAAATTATTTACTTCAGAAGTTGCGAGAGTAGCCTTGGCTGGCTTTGTTTAATGCAGCTGCTTTAAAGCTTTCCATCAGATTAATGTTTTTCCAGGTCTTTTCTTGCAGGTACACTGTTACTCAGAGATAACTGTGATTGCTCAGATCTGCGGCAGTTGCCGCAGAGCAGTGCTGGGATTGGAGGGCTCTGTGGCAAAGCAGACACAAGGATTTGTTTTGGATGGTTGGTTATTCACCCCTTCTCTCTTCTGTTCTTTCCCTCTTCCCTGCACCCCCCACCCATATTTTTTTCCTTGCAAGTGAAAAATTCATGTTGTTCTGTATGGACTGTTGGAAGTACGTACTTTCTGCTCCAAGGATTTTTTGGCTTTACTTGGCAGGGAAAGAAGGGGGGACTGCTAGAGAGACTCTCCTCTCTTTCTCACTAGCAGTTTTAAGCAGTAACAATGACAGCTCATTTAGCTGGAGGTCTGGTCTGCAGGCTTGTACTTACGCTTCCTATTCCTTGTATTGTGGAGCAGCCATACTGTAGTGGATGTTCAAAGCAACCTTAATATCATACATCACATAATCTCCAGATATAGGGTAGAGGCGTAGAGCAGTGTGTAAATTCTGTGTTGTGAAACAGTTGTGATGTGGCTTCACATAGGTGATTTCACCTCTGTTTTCATATTGTGTTTTCCATCCTGCGTCTGATGTTCCTTCTGAGTATTCCCTTCCCATGTGTGCCCTTCCTGGGCAGCCTCACAGTCTGGGCTCACAGTGGACACTGTGAACAAGCTGCAGGCCTGAACTGCACAACTGTGCTCAAGACTCATTGCTGACCTGTTCAGGAGTGATTTTTTTTTGAGGCATTTGACATGGGGCTGTTTTTTCCAAGTGTCTGTCTGCAACCTTATTACCTACATGTCTGCATTAGTCTGTACAAGAATTAATATTGCTTGTGCTCAAGCATTTCTTGGTCTGGTCTCTGAGTGCTGAATCCATCCTTGAGGCCAAGACCCCCCCTTCAAAGACTAGCAGTCCTACTGAAGCGAAAGGGAGAAGGCTTTCTCCCCCTCATCTTGCCTATTTTATTTTCATGGGAAGTGACTGCTGTAGCTTAGGCCATGCTTAATGCTAACATGCAGGCAGCGTTATTTTTCAAAATGCTCCCTCCCTCATAATTAAAATTCATGAACAGTTCCCTGGAGAGCCACCTGAGGTAACAGAGTCCTTTCAGTGCGCCATTAATATACAGGAACACTGAATACAGGCATTTGGCTGTGTTCACTCTTCCTCACTCTTCCCTGGCTGGTCGCCTGTATGTGTTGTGGAACAACAAAACTGAAATCTGGACAATTTATATTTCAGTAGTGATGGGATATTCTCTCTTTCCCTGTCACTTCACATTAAGGACCTGCCACTAATAAAACTAATTAATAACTCTTGGCTCCACACAGAACACTTGGACTCCCTAGTGCTGGCGCCGTGCCACAGTAGCTTTTGAAAGAAGTGCTTCATCTTAGTCAGGGACAGGATGAATATTCCCCGCAGTTTTAATTGGACCAAGTGGCTCTGCATTTCAGAGGCAGCAGATTAGCATGCTGTAGATCTCTAGGTAGGATCTCCTTTCGGAAGCCTCCAAGACGGGGTGCTGTGTCAGGAGCCAGAGGCTGAGCACTGCCTGGGAGAGGTGGTCTGCGTGTGAGGCTTGTCCTGCACACAGAGGGCACTTAGGGGAGATGCATCCAACACCTGTACAAACCAGGAGGTGTAGGTAGGGTAGTTCCTTGCTCGAGAGGACAACGAAGTGCTGTCAGATGGATCCCTTTGGCTGTTTTAAAACCATCTGATTAAATGATGGAAACTGGACTGACCAAATGACAGCCTTGCTGAAAACTTTCTTCTCTCTGGGAGGCTTTGTTGGCGTTGTGATGCCACTTGTGGGCGTATTTTGGTTTCTTCTTCTCGCTACTGACATAACTGTGCCAGTGAAATTTTGTAGTATGAGCCGCTCTGTGTTACATAAAAATATTGTTCTGCCTTCTACTCTTGCTTTTATCTCTCCCTTTAGAAATACTATTTGCTTGCACACTCTAGCATTGAGATCCTGTCCACTGCTGTAGTTTTCTTCAAGTAGAGGAGGCAGGCCTTGGTGGCCCTGGTGTTCTGAGGTGCCGTGATATGTGTTTATTCATGACCAGATCATTAGAAACAGGAATGTTCTGTCTGACACCTGTGCAGCACTTTCTACGTGCATTTGCTCCTGCCAGGCAGCTGCAGTTCTTTCCTGACACCACCTTTCATACACATTTAATTCAGAAGGGAAATTGCTACAAGGAATATGGTTGAATATGAAGTTGGCCAGAGAATTTTTATTTTAAAAAGAATTATTGAAAACCATTAACGTGAATATAAAGGAAACAAATGGCAAACAGCAAGCTTTCATATTGTTTTTGGCCTGACAAAAAAGTATCTGACCCCTTTCCACCATTCTCCTCAGTTTTATCAGTGTGCCTCCTTATAATCGGAGCTTGTTTTTTAGACTAAGCTGTTTTTCAGTGCTTTAAGGAAGGAGAAGGCTTCAGCTTATTAAAACAATTGAGTAGGTTCATAGCTGGAAATACCAAGCACTGATTTTAATATCCCACAATGTATCAAGCAAATGAGTATCTTTTCTTCATCACACCCACCAGTTTACTGTCAATATAAGACACTACTCATTTATTACTATTAATTTGTTATGGCTGTGGATGTTACTTTACTGACAAAGGTGGATTCTCTGGCAAAACTCGTTATGTGAGTTGAATGAAGCTGGGGGAGGTGGCAAATGCTGGATTGGAGGTGGAGAAGGATGGCAGTGGTGAGAGCACCCACAAGCCTGGGTGCCTCCCTGAGACTAAGGCTTCTGTAACTTCCCGTGTGTGTGCATGGTGGGCTTGTCCTCAAGAACACCTGGGACACAATTCTTCGCAGTTCCCAGTGCCTCCCAGTGCTTACAGTGCCTGGGCAGTCATGGCCATGGAGCTGCAACAATATACACCAGGTACTAGAAAAGGAAGGGGTGCTTCTCATTAACTATAATCTTCTGTTGGCAGAAGGAATAGATTTTCAAATATGTATTTCCATTTTTTCAGATTCCCTGTCCTGTTCATTGTAGAGATGGTAAAATATGGGAAGTGAGTCCAATTCTTTTATGGTGACGTAGTGCCACTGACTCCACTGTCACTGCCTTGGAACTACACCAGTGAAACTATAGAGAAGAATTTGCCTCCTGGTCTTGTTGCCAAGTAAACTTAAAAGTGTCAGTATTAAATTACTGGAGAGCAGCCCCTTGCTCTGCAGGTCCTGGAGAAGTATTAAAATCCATGTTGTACTGTCAGACACAAGGAAGAGTCCCCAGCTCCCAGCTGTATGCTTTTCCTAGTCTCATTCTTCCAACAGTTCTCCTTGACATTGCATTTTAATCCTTTCCAGCAGAACAGCCAGTTGGCAGCCTCATGGTCTCAGAAAATATAGTAGTTGTCTCTTCCCCCCCAGCATGAAAAAGGAGGAAGGTTGGCCGGAGTTATAACTGGTAACTTCAGTTCCTTCATTACTGAAAAAGCTTTCAACTACTGCCATCTCCTTCAATTTTTGTCGGTATGTCAAGAATAAGAACACGGCTGAGCAGAAGTGTTTTTCTCCAGTTTTGTTGCACTGTTTTAAGTTAGTTGTGAAGTCAGAGGTGATGTGCAAGTGTAGGATCTGCAAGACCCTCTGTTTTTCCTGGGATTTGCTGTTCCCTGTATATCTGCTGTGGCTGCCCATCCACCCCACCTTGTGTTAGTGCCTCTCTTTGTGGATGATTTTTGGTAATAAAAGGGCTGCATTTTTTTTTTTTTTTTGAACAACAATTGCCATCATAGAAATAGTTAAGCTAATCTTTACCCTGATTCCTTGTAATCAAATCCAGGCTTTCTAGGCAAATAAATCAAATATTTTGTTTCTTAACCTAAAGACATTTTTCTTTAAGTGGTGTTTTGTTTGGTTTTTTTAAGGTATAATCCCCAAAAGGCTGTTGTTGGAGGAAGGCAGATGCTGGTTTATTAAGTTACCACTATGCTGCAAATCATGGTGTAGCTGAGGAAGGCAGGAGGATGTTGCCAGAGGTCAGCAGTGTAGGAGAGCTGTCTTGGGGTGATTGTGCTTGAGGATTAGGAGAGAGCATCAAAGGAACTATGGGCAGTCCCGGTGGCAAAATGACTGGGCTTTTAAGCAGCACCCAAGGAAGCTTGGCTTTGTAGATTATAGGAATGAGAAATCAGATTTGGGTTTAGCACAGGTGCTGATGAAAGCAAAGCTATTGTTGGATATGAGTTTTGCAGCATTATTCTTGTAAATGAGAGGCCTTTGTTTCAGGGTATTGAACTATCGTGCCCTTTTTACTGTTGTTGAGATGCTTGGCTCCAAGGTTATTTATTCCCTCTAGAACCACATTTTAATACAATTGTTTTCATTTAGAAGCAGGGTACTTTCAGTCAGAATTTAGTGTGTGAATGGCTGCTTGCTTGGGGTTCTTGTCTCCTTCCAAATATTTGCACAAGTTCTTTTCAAGGAAAATATGACATGAGTGCAGCTTCAAAAGTGCTTCCATAAAAAATGAACTCCAAGTTTCATCACAGTTAAATTCCTGGATGTGTAGGGAACACAGTGCTATGTGCTGCACTAATTTTTGGAGACTAAGGTAAGGCCGTGAGGAGTCTGGAAGCATTTGTACAGCTGATTTCTTACATGGGACTGCTGAGAGATGAAAGTGCAATGTTGATTAGTAGTCAGAAACAGCAGCCCTTGCTAGGGGAAGGTTCTCTGAAAACGTGGTCTCTGCCCAAAAACGCCTGGTGTGTGTCAGACCCAAACACCAGCTCAAGCCCTGAGTGCTGCACTGCGAGGCATATTCTGGCAGCTCACCTTTCCCTCCTGCTCTGGGCAAAGTGGCCTGGACTGCTTGGGGAGCTTCATTTGGGGAGTACCTTCCACAGGTTCCAGCCCCGCTGCTGGTAAATGTGCTTAGGGGAACAGGGAAAAGAGAGTTGGTTTGTCTGTAGCAGCGGAGTGAATCCTTTTATACACAGAGTTGTTGAAAAAGAATGTAAAAATCGAGGAGGATGTTTCAGTGAGTCAGAAGCTGAAATGGAAAAGAAAAATGAAATACTACTTAGTGCTCCAATTTGGCATGCAGGGGATATTCTAAAATATCTTGTTGGTTCTGTTATTGTTGTAGCTTTATTTTGGAAGTTAGAAAAAATAATAATTTAGAGCCTAGTCTCCTCTAAGTATGCCTGTTTAAAAGCTTACTTGTTCAAAGAGATGATTTATTTGACTGGGTTTGGGTGGCTCTAGAGCATTGTTCAGTGCTGAGCTTATTTACCATTTAAACTTATATTGAATTATGGTGTTTGGAGGGTGAATACCATTTTGCGTCTAACTCCTATCTTTGGCTGCTTACTCTCTAAGGAAATAGCAATGCAGGCTTTGATTCCTGTGCATTTATTATCCATAAGAATTCTCAGCTTTTGCTTCATTGTGAGATTCATTCTTAAATAAATATAGAACTTAAATAGTTCTTGGTTCTTTTACTTTTGATGATAATATAAATATACAGTGTTCTCTGTATTGTTTAAGCAAGTTGTGCATGAAGAAAAAGAAGTTATAAATCAAGATGTGAGGTTTTTACAAAGCCATTACCTCAGAAATCTTCTCTTTTGTGTTGGGTTCATGCCATACACTTTATAGAAAAAATACGTCATTTATTGGTAACTGTGAATGAATATTGGATATAACTAGTTGAAAGTTTTGGGGTTTTGTACTTGCCTAAAAGTTCTTGAATTTCCTTTGAGTTTTCCATTGGTAGCCTTAAGCACTGGAGATTTCCCCTGTATTTTATAATTTTGTCAATCTCTCAGTCTCTCTGTGATTTCTAGGTAATGTTCTACATGGCTGAACAGACACAAGAAGTGTGATTTACTGGATCGGGCTTGATAGTTGCAGCACTGCTCTGCCTTTGCATTTGTCGGAGCCTTGGTGTGTAAGTGCTAGTGCAGTCTTTGTGTTTTCTTGCACAAGTTAATTAAATAAGGATTTATGACTTCTGATTTATTCCCAGAAGTGCTTCATATAAATGTAGTATGGGAATAATCTGTTGATAGCCTCTCTTGCTGGTGATGAAGGATTTAAGTAATGTATATTTGCAAACAGAACAAGTTCCAGCAAGTTCATCTTTATGCTGAACAAGACAGGGGGTAAGGCTGGCAGGTATAGCTCAATTTGGAAACAGTAGTTTCAGAAGAGCAGCTTTGAAAAGCAGAACTCTGGTGACTTTGGAAAGCACAGTCAGGCCATTTGCAGCTACTACAGTGTGGTATGTACCAGGTTTTCATTAATGACAACAAATGCACAGAATTTTTTGTGGGTACGTGACTTCTTGCAACACTAAAAGTAGTGCGGAAATATTCTGGCTAATGTGTGATACATAAAGTCTCCATGTAAAATCTGTGTTGCGATTTTTATCTTAAAGTGCTTTTCAAGTGTTCATAATAAATAAAAATTGAATCTAGAACTAGTGGCAGATCTGTTACTTCCTTGACTGAAAACTGGTAGTCCAAGTGTATTGCCTATCTAGGGAAGTCTCACACCCACTGACAACCAGATGCTGAGAGGGTGCTGGGAAAAGCAGAACTACATTTACACCCCTTTTCTTATGCTTTGTATAAATCTGTATAAATGCACTGGAAATCTTACAAAATGGCTTCTTAGCATTCTCTTACATAGAATTGTTTTTAGAAATGCTCTTGCCTCAAATGCTCTGGTTTTCTAAATATTGTATGGAAGAGCACAAGAATCTGCTGCTGCAGCAACTAGAGAGCAACAAAATACCTTTCTGGTGTATTGGTTGCCATAGTTTTTGCCATCCTGTGATATGCCTATTGTTTACATCATGCAGATACCCAGGAAAAGGATGTTGGTCTATAAAACCCAAATGCTTAATACTCTATTTCTCTGTCAGAAATTTGGACTAACTTTGTGTGATTCCTTTAATAGGCTTTTTGCTCCTATCCTGCCCTTTTTTTTTTTCCTGGGGAAAGAAAATGTTCAAATGTCTGTAGTATGTATTGTTCTTAAAAAATCCTACAGAGGCTAAATGGTCTCTTGTGTAAAGCTTAAAATCCTAATTTCCAGTTTGCCACAATATGCTAATGTGTTCATGCTCCTTTCAGACAGGTTTAGATCTTAAAACCTCACAGCAGTGCTGTAATCATATTGTTGAGATTCAGGACGTGTTAGGGAGCCTCTGACTGCGGAAGGTTTACGTCAGAGGTTGTTGAATTCAGCCACTGTCTTCCTCTCCAAAAGGCCCTATATGCAGGTAAAGCTACATCACGGAATTCCAGGTAGAAATCCATGACACTAGAAAAGTTTTAGAAAACCAGTGGTGTCTTTAAAAATGCCACATACCCAGAAATTATTTTGGCTGGTGTCTGTGTTATGTCACTGGCTGATCTCTCTCTCTCTCTATATATATACACATTTTACTTCCTCATTTGTGCAATCATTTCAAGTAGAATTGGAATTTATTCACCAGTCTTGAGTTCTGGCACATTCAGTCTAGGAGTAAGGACTTAAATTCATAAGAAGTTTCCTTGCTTTTTAATCAGTATGGAGCTTTTTTTTCATGGAGTATGGAATCAGTTCAGCTTTGTGTAGACTTTTAAAAGTTATTTCCTTGTGTAGAACTTCTTTTCCTTAATTCAAACTTCCAAGTACTTTGCAATGGTGTTTTTATGCTTAGTTTTTTTAAGCATCTGGTATTTAGCACTTGAAGGACTGTTTCATTTTCCATTTTGCAGGCAATTTTTAAAAATGTTTTTGCATGTGTTTGCTTTTGGCTGATTTGTTGTCTAGATTTTTAGAAATCTTTTCTTATGAAAACAGCACGTAAGTCTGTTTTCCTACCTTGAAGCTATCTCTGTAGGCAGATATGTTTATGTTAAGGCTGAAGTCCATTCTATAACTCCTCCTTCTCTTCATCTATTATGTAAAAAGAATAAATAATGTAGTTGAGTTCTCATGTCTTCCTTATACATCAGGACATACCTACGTGGCTGCCATTCTGCAATATAGAATTGCATCAGAAAAACCCATTCTGCTGTTGGGGTGTGCTGGTCCTGTCTGACAGGGACATTTGGACATCACACCTATTTTCCATGAAAACTTTTTGTCTTTATGGGATGCAGACTGTGATGACCTCTTTTCAACTTGCCGGTTTCCCACGGTGTGGAGGGGATGACTGAAACAGCAGCTTATATGAAGTAAAAGATGCTTCAGCTGCCGTTTGCTGAACAGACTGTTTTGCAGGCTCAATATTTTAGCTGAAAAAAAGCAAAGGAGGGAGGCATTGCTGAAATGTGGAGGGGAGATAGAGACTGGGAAAGGAGAGAAGGGCTCTTTGCTCACTATTCAAGCTCCAATCCCAGTAGAAAAGATAGTTCAGTTCACCATTCTTCTGTGAATTTCCCCTGCCCCAAACACTCCCTGACAACAGAGGTACTGTTGAGAGAATGCAAATGATTGCAGAGGTGCCTGGGCACTAAGGCCTGTGTGGATATCTGGGGTTTCATGTGAGGTAGAGGATGAGAAAAGAACCCCCCCCGGGGCTATTACTAACACGTTGCAGGTTGCTGTGTTTAGCTTGGCAGTAATTTTTTTCTCCTTTAGATAGAGGCTCTTTGAGTGCAATCCTAGAACCAGGTTTGCATTGTTTATGTGAGTGATAAAACTTGGCTGGAACAGAGCTCTTCCACCTGCCTACTTGGTTTCTCCAGTATCTTTTACACCTCTTATCAGTCCTTCCAAAGCCATCTGTCTTCTAGAGTGCCTGTTTTACAGAAAATACTGCCTCCTCACCTGTGTGAGCTGAAGCTCAAAGGATACCTGATCTTTATAAAATACCATCTTGGAAAGCCTTCTTTTCCTGCGGTAAACTGAGGTATATATGTAAAACAATACAGTGAATAGATGATGCTGCATTACTGCATTGAATGGGTGGCTCGATAATGGCATCTCTTGTTAAAGTAATTGAAAGAAATGGGCAGAAGTTCTGTCATTTGACACCGGTGGCTCAGCACTTTGGGGCAGTGTCTGTGTACACGCCGTGGTGCCGTGATTTCTGAAATGCACCGTGTGGGGAGTCAGTCTGACTCTGTGTGACACCGCGGGCAGCCTCAGGGCTCCCGGAGCAGCCGTGGGCGGCCCTGGCTGGAAGTGCAGCGTCTGTGCTGCCCGGGGAGCAGCCCAGGGGGAGGAGTGCCTGGGCACCGGTGCCAGCAGCAACAGGCTCCTGCCTGCTGGGGAGCTCTGAGCAGCTTCGTCCTGAACCGCTTATTTCGGCCTCCTGCGGCCTCATGCTGGGTCTCTTTAGAAACAGTTCCTTCCTTCTGCAAAAGACAACAGGATAAACATTTCAAGATGATATAACTTAAGTGAGATGGTGATTACCTTGCTATGAAGCAACTTAATTGTGAATTTAAGAGATGCTCCAGTGGTCATTTCTTGGCCTGAGTTCTTCAAAGTTTCTTAACGTTCACTGAAGGAGATCATACGCATTTTGAGAAGATACAGAGATTCTGTCATATATTCACCAGCTTTAAACATTTGCTTTGAAATGTTTCATATTTAATATAGGGTTATGAATATGAAAACGTGATATTTCAGAGTTTCGGGGAAAGTTTTAAACATGGGCTTGTACATGTTAGATTTCCCTCTGCATAGATGATGATTTGTTTTTTAAAATAAAAACAACCCCCATGAACTCTAAACTTTATATAACATCTAAGAACACATTTGTCTTTTCCTGTGGTGTAAGTGTGAACATATATGCCTATATAAATATATACTGGCACATGTTTTTTGCCTTCAAAATGGTTTGTGGGCCATAAGTGAACAGACTGCTCAGTTACTATGCCTGGAATGCTTATTTAATACTTCCAAATTTAAATATTTTTCTGTGTTGGTTTGTTGCAAAAAAGTGCAGTCAAAAATTGAACCTGGCAATAAATTTATTTTTCTGAAGGAGAATTACTTCTTGGATGAAACATTCATTTCTCCAACAAATAGTTGTTTTCTCCTATACTACAGACATTCATTTTCAGTGCTTATAACTGAAGTAGGAGCACTAAGGAATTGAATGGGAAATACCTTTGTCGTAGTATCTTGGTATAAGAATGTGTAATTCTGGTCTAGCAGAGGAGTTTGATTCTTCCCTGTGAGGATGCTGAGGCTCTGGCACAGGTTGCCCAGAGAAGCTGTGACTGCCCCATCCCTGGGAGCGTCCAAGGTCAGATTGGATGGGGCCTGGAACACCCTGGTGTATTGGAAGGTGCCCTGCCCATGGCAGAGGGCTGGAACTGAGTGACCTTTAAGGGTCCCTCCTAACCCAAACCTTGTTATGAGTTTAGTATTTATTTTTTAAAATGTGAAAGTGCAAATTAATGTGCTTGTAATTAATTTAATGAGGTGAGCTGGTTCACTCAAATTAAGTACAATACATAGTCTCTTGCTGTTTCTCCAAGCTGGTACTGAAGTAATGTTTCATCAATGTAAATAAGTGATATTCTTCAGTATTCCTGCACATCCCATAAGCTTTATAGGCAATAGAGGTTCTTGATCTGAAAATACTTCCTCCAATAAGCTTCCCATACATATATTAAGGCAGCCCTTCTGTCACAGGTCACCTCATTTGCTAATGACTCAGAATTCAGATCAGGTATTTGCAATGGAATTAACATGCAGAAAGAGTATTTCTCAAGGTGTTTTTCTCCAGGAACAACAACAACAAAAAAAAAGCAGAATTCAGACTAACATTTAGAAATTAAAACCACTCTTATTCCCATGGACTTGGTTGCTATAGGGAATATGGGGAAAGGGTGAATAAAAAATACAGTAGTAGTGTGCTTGGAGATAGTCTGCAGTTAGGGCCCCAGAATTATTTGGACAGTCTGTCCTTCCAAAGGCAAAAGGAGGGAAGAAACAGATTCCATCTCTCCACCTGGTAGAAGCAGGCAGGTCAGGGGTGGTGCAAGGAGTGTATGCATTGAGATAGAAGACATTAACAATGTCTGGGGGAAAACAGAATAAAAGAGTTATTATTCTGGTGAGGTTTCAGGGAGTCAGTTCTTCAGGTGACTTAGGCTGAGAGCCTGTGAGGAGAGCAGAAACGTTCCTGGGGTTGATCTGTTTCCTGCCATCTGGATGATGGCTCTTATCTCTCATGCTGTTTCTTTGTGCTGGTTTGTTTGGTGTCCCAGATTGATCAGCTCAAAGCTAACTTCAAAATACATCCCCAGCGTTCACAGCATGTTGATTCTTATGTGATAGTTGCTGGTGTGGAAATAAAGTTTGTGAATTTCGTTTCTTTCCAGCTGGAAGACTTTTCCAGACATTTCCAGACATTTGTAGGGAACAATGCAGATGCTGTCATCTTCCCATCTCCTTCCCTCAGTACCTCAGCAAGACAAAGCCCTGTTAGGTACATTTTAAGCAAAGATGGGGTGAGATCATGTGGGAGAAGGGTTCCACCTTGAAAAGATAGCTTCTTACTCCCTTGGATGTGTTTTGTCTCTATCCTGGGCTGGTTTGTAATTTCTGTCTTGTTAGGAGTGCCTACACCTCAAGTAACTCACCTGGGCATAGGTATCCTGCCACAGTCATCAGATGATAGCTCTTTTGTCTGCAAAGACTCCTAGGCCTACCTCTAGTAACTACACTTTGGAGGAGAAGCAATGGGGGAATGTCAAGGACTCTTAGCCACTTGTATTTGAAATATCAGACAAGAGCTTAAGAAAAAAACATTTCAGAAAAAAGTAAGGACACAAGTGATTGTCTCCCTCCAAAATGCAATGAAAATTTGCTAAACTCTGTACAGATTTGTCATAGACCTTGTAACTTTGGGAATAGGACTTCAGGTCACCTGTGCAGCTGCTCAGAACGTGAAGGAGGATGGTGACCCAGCAACAGTAGAGGAAACAAAGTGAGCACTGAAACTGTTCATCACTGTGGTACTTGTTAATGATTCTTCTGGGTAGCAGCAATAATGAGCAGTTGAAAGAAGTACTTTATGTTCCCTCAATAAATTGCTTCCCAACCTCGTAATTGCTACAGTTCTGGCTTTCAGTAGACCTGGTAATGAATTTTTGAGTGGTGTCCACATGTTGTGCCTGTTACTGTACTTGACTTTCATCCTATTTTGAGTGATCTCATCAAGGGATGGATGATGTTATCTGAATAGAATATATTTGTCCAATACTGGGAACAGTGGTGATGATGAAATGGAAATAACTGTGCAACTGACTGCAAGTGATTTTTAAAATCCATTTTCCTGTGAGGCCACCTTTTCCTGATTCTGCTGTAGTGCTGATAGGTGAGTCTTTTCAGATGGTACTGCCTGAAAAACCCAGTGTATTGATTGCAAGAATACAGGATCCAGCAGCCTCTTAAAGGGTGCTGTTACACATGGGAGAAAATAGGGTGCCTTCTTGTCTTGGAGGTATAGACACCACTGAGGTGTTTCAAATGGCAGAAAATACCTTAGGTTCAGATGGGCATGATGAAGCTTAAATGTCCCTTAAAGGCTTGTGGCATGTGCCTGTGATCAGGATTTAACACAGTTCTTGCCTTCTGCTGACAAAATAAAAAGGAGGAGGAGGCGGTGGTTTTGGTTGGTTTGTTGTTTTTTTTTTTTTGTTTGTTTTTTTTTTTTTGGTTTTGTTTTGTTTTGTTTTTTGTTTTTTGTTTTTTGTTTTTTTTTTGAAAGAGAAAAGTAGAGAAATCTGGAGAGACTTTACCTCACTTATATGCGCTCTTTCTATATGTATAATTTAACATGGCACCTTATATATAATTTAATGTGTGAAATAAACATAACATTTGAATTTCACAACTGGAGCTCTTCTACTTACAGAAGTGGAATTTTTTCCATCTGTTTTTAATTTAAAAACACAGTTTCTGCAATGAAATGAACATGTGTAGGGGCCTAAAACATTGAATCCTAAAGATTGCCTGACACCTTGCCCCCTTCCTAGGATAGTGAGCTTAACCACCGTACAAGGTATATGTTGCATTGACGCCAGTGTCGTGACTGATAAATCACTTTCATCCTGCAACAGAGCCTTATTTATAAATAGCTCTTTAATAGAATGCCCTAAGTTTGCAAAGATGTTTTTCAAACGCCTGAGAATACTGGCTCTTGCCTCAAACAGCTTATAGTCTAAATGAAGTAGATAACCAGGTAGAAAGGATCAAAGAATAGAGGAGAAACACAAAGGAGAGGAGTGGTGGGTAGGGGGAAAGGGAGGTGGGCACAGATCTCAGGAGAGTGGGTCTATCAGCTGCTTGTTTTTAGAAAGAGTATTGTTCACTGCCATTATAATTGAAATTAGATAATGTTTTGGAGCAGAGCTCACTGAACGGATTCACTGGTGTTGGGTTTTGTGGAGGAAGAGAAGGGTGTTATTTTGTGTATTAGAAGAGCTGTCTCAGGCATCAGGAGTAGCATGAATATGCTGCTTGCAAGGGGATTTTACAATAGGTGAACAAGTAGTGTCAATAAGCTTTGCTTCATTGATTTTCATTCATTCCAGCTGAGGATATAACCCAGTGGGAGCAGTTAGGAGAAAGTAATAGACCTAGAGGGGAAAAGGAGGTTTTCTTACCTGTGTTAAGCCTTTTGCCTTGCGATCTGAATTGTACCTTTGCTCCTCAGCAAGTGCTTTGTTGTATCATGCACAACAGAAGCAGCTTACTGGGCTGGCCCTCTTGGAGAGACAGAGTAGGGGTTATTCATATTGGGTCATCCCTGCCTTCTCACATGCAGGGGTTTGACAGAGACTGCAAAAATGGAATGCTACACTTATTTAAGGTTTCCTAACACAGGAAAAATAACCCAGACCAACAAAATTGATTTAGTTTGGTGCATTTGCGATTAAATGGATGTGCTGTACTTGTGTGTTTGGTGGGTTTCTTTTTTTTTTCTATTACGCAAAAAGTTTGATTTTTATGTTGCTTGCTTATTAGAGTCTTCGAAATAAAAAATAAATAAATCTGAGAGTCACTAGGTATTAATCTCTGACTTGCTGTTATACTTATTAGCCATAATCTGTCAGCATCCACTTGCTGTCTGTTTTTTTGGGTTTTTTTTGACTACAAGGCAGTCTTGGCCTTGGTATTTCACTTCTAGAGCTGATAGTATTTTTACTTGTCATCACCCCAAATCTTCTTCAGGTGGAATACCAACAGTGGTGCAGGAAAACAAATATGGTACCTTGAAGAAGAAAGAACATTTAGAAACTGAAAGCTGAGCAGAATGGATGGATCAGAAAGGATTTAGGTGACCAAGTACTAACAAATGGAATATGTTTGGATAGAACAAGTAAGGCCACTTGTAAAATTTCAAGTGGTACTTCTGGCCAATTTATATGCCCACTTCAGCTAAACAAATACAATAGGATTTTTTACATTACTTACCATTGAGAGCGAAGATCCAAAGGGTTTGCAATAGTACTTATGTTTATTACACTACTGTTTTGTTCTGAATAAAATTGGTCATGCTCTGAAGCTGCGCAGCTCACTTAAGAGGCCTTCCCCCTCCACTGCGTTTGTTTCCGTGGTGTTTAGTAGGCAGAGTGCTCTCAATCTGTTCAGAACATTTCATGTGTCCTCTGCCAGTGACACCTGGGTCTCTTTAGGCTGGGGAGAATGAGAACCATGTTGTTGGGAACTGAAATCTTGGCAGTGAACCTGAGCATTGGAGACTGATGAGGGGGGCATGATGGAATATGGGGGGGAGGTTTTTAGCTTTTCAGATGGTCAGCCATGGAGGATGACAAGACATTGTCCTGTTGCTGTTCAGAGTGGATGTGAGTTTAGGGTCTGAAAGTATGGTGGTGCTGACTTGTTCCATACTCACTGGTAATGGAAAGCAAATGGAAACATGGAGAATTGGAGCTTTTTTGTTCGTGGCAATTATTTTTAGAGCAGTAATGTCCTTGCCATTCAGTTGGTCTCATAAAATGTCAGAATTCATTAATGGCCAACAGTCTGGTTACGGAAACTTTAAAGATACTGGAGTTATGGAAAACTTTCCCTTTCAGTCCCTATGCCATCAGTGGTGGTTGTAAAATATTTCCACTGCACAGAAAAGTTTGCCAGTCCAAAAGAAGTTACCAAATATCAACTACAGAATCCTTGTAAGATTCTGAAGAGATTCCAAACCAATAGAAGATTAAGGAAACACTCTCTGCTTATGCTTAAAACCAGTTCTAAAGCTTAAAACTGTGTCTTGTGGAAGTGTGACATTTGTATGCCGTTGTCAGAAGTGTAAAAAGACTCTGTGTCTTCCTGAACGTGAGGAATGTCAATATGAAAGTGATGATTAAAATGCTTAATAGTGAACTGCTCATTATTGCCACAGATGACTAAGATTAAATTCCCAGCTTATAAGCAGGCCATTCTAGGAGATTGGTATTGTGTCCAGGCTGTGGATATGGTTCATATAGGTAAAATATTAAAAAGTAATGAATGTGGAAATATGAAGTATTGCTATTGCTACTGTACAGTGGCCAAGTTATTGACTGTGCCACAAGAAAACCATTTTACTTCTTATTTTCTCACTGTAATGTGCTGGTTTTCTTTTATTGCACAGCCATACCTACATTCTTGTTTTTAACTTCAGGTTAGTGAAACATCTTACTGATACTTTTCCATTAACCTTGCTTGGATGAAGATAAGAGTGGTGTAGCATAATATTTTTTATTGATTCCCTCTTTTCCCTGCCTGGATTGCTAAGCCAGCACAGAGAGGAGTGAATAGCTATTTTTAAAATATGTGTTGTGATTAAAAACTGTAGATAAGACAGTGACAATTTTTCTCTTATTCTGCTCTCTTGGTTGTCAGCTGTGGAGCAATTTAACCACCAGCTGAGAGGGTGGACAAGTAGTGCCCTCTTAGATGTCTGTACAGTGCAGGCCATGAAAACAGCTTTGTAGCTGGCGTTACACAGTGCGTCGCGTTAGCCAGTTTTCCAAAAGCAAATTGACCTTTGCTGTGTGATGTTTTATGTCAAGTAGGAGATTAGACCTGCTGTGCTTGTGCTGTAATTTCCTTTAAATGCAGGATTAGGTGTTCTGGTGTAATGGTGATACCAGTTATTATGTTAGTTGGTGTTTCCTCTGTTCCCCCTCCCACTTTTTTCAATTCAGCTTGGGCTCCCTTTAAATTCGTCTGTAGAAATCCTTACTGCCACTTGGGCAAGAAAGGGAAGCCCTGAACATCTTGGCCTAAAAATACCCTGCCTGTGGAGCTCTCCCTGAGCAGGTGTAGCCAGCAGCAACATCTCTTCCACTTCTTCCAGTGGCAGCTCTCGGTGCTGCGCCTTTGGCTGCCGGCCGGAACAGCAGAGACAGGTGGGATGTGGGTCCCAATCTCAGCCCTGTGATCAGCAGTTTCTCCAGTGCCTTGAAACTGAACAAAAGAGTGGATAAAATATGTGCTGGCTTACAAGATTCAAAGTGATACATTTGTCTGCTGGCCCTTCTTCAAGCTGTAGAGGGAAAAATAGAACAAGCTTAGTTTTTCCATAATTTCTCCCCTGTAGCCCAAAGGAGACTACACGACAGAGATGTCTTCTCTAATCTTCTCTTCCATCCTGCATTATTTTCCTTCCCTCCTCCTTTCCTTCTGTCTCACAGCTCCCCTCCCCACTCGCACACACGCAGACTTTTGACAGCACACCAGTTTGATTCTCGAGCTCCCTTTTTAGCCCACATGGGTGTCTAGTCAGTGCTGCAGCCCCGGCTAATACACGAGAGTTGGAATAAATGTATAACAGCAGGTAGCAAGTGACTGTTGACAGGGTGACATATTGACTTAATATCTTGTGTTATGTGATATGAAGGATGTGCCTTTTGGTGTGTATTTTCATTTTAATTTTTTTGGTGTGTTTCTTAGACACTTGTAGGCAGTTTGGGGTAATTGTCTGAAATCATTAACATGTTTATTAAATAAGGGAGCAGAGTGCATTATCTAGCAAATCAATTATGTAAATGCACAAAAAGCATGAGAGATTAGTCTTTAACTGTTGCTGAACTGCATCCACTTTCCTAAATTATACATGAAAGTGGGTTTTTTGTCAGTGTGTATGCGCAGTGTTAGGCTCCACTTTGCTCTTTTGGAACTTAAAGTAACATCAATTAATTGGTACTGTTGTGCAAGAAGAGGGCACTCCTGATGTACACTAATGAACACCAGTGTGCATACATCCTTTCTATACAGGGAAACAGATGGTCTGGAGTGGAGAACAGAAGTAATCTCAATTGGAGGGTCTGGATGACAAGATAAACTGACAGTGGAGCCCTAGCAATTTATTCTCTCATCTAGACACTGGAAAAAAATCTCCAGGAAAATCTGTTAATCTCTAGCATTTTTAACAGTATGTTTTCTTTCTGGTGACTTATGATCAAATGAGACCATGCCTCTACAGTTTTACCAATCCTTAACTTCAAGAGGAGGCGAGAATAGAGCTCATCACTCATGGCATGCATGGAAAATTCACCTATTTCACTTACAGCTGTATAAATGGTGTGTGTAGGGACCATGTGGTGATAACAGCACAAACTGCACTGCTGCGTTTTCACCCACTGCATTTTCAGTCGTGCTCAGCTGGAAAGAGAACAGTCTTCTGTGGTTCAGGCAACTGTGATTTATCCGCTTCTCTAAAGCATATTGCACAAAAAAAGGGAAGTCTTGCATCTTATGGAAATGGTGGGTACATGTGCAGGAGTCAGAGAAAAGGTTATGTATGCATTTTAAAAGCACGTGAAGCTCATGGAAACCTTATTATTCTTCATTATTAAGTACATGTATGGTCTCAAGCTTCCAGTGGTAGCTGGGGCCTTCCCAGAGGTTATCATTATTCATCAGAGAAGGAGAGCACCTATCACCCTAATTTTTTTTTTTTTTTTGCCAAACTCTTATTTTCCTACTATGTCATCTTCTATGTATCTTCCACAGAGGTGTGCAGAGGTTGGGCCACTTCCAGATGCCCAGCACAGAGGAAGCGGAATTTCCCTATGATGCTGATTTTGCAGATCATCGTAAATGCTCAAACTGTCTTACAGCACAGTTGTCCTGAGGACACGCTGCAGTTTCATCCCTACTGGAATGCCAGCACAAATAATTCAACTCTCTATTTCTTTTGTTGTTATTTCTTGCCCAGCTTGAGTTTGGTTTATTGAAGGGACAAACTTCTGCTGATGGCTTGATGGGTCACATCCTGTTACCAGAATCCAAGATTGCCTCCCAGGAACTGAGGCAAGGAACTTTTCTTTCTTCCTTTTCTCTGGTACTCACTCTCGCCCCTAGTCCTGACAGGAGGGTGGTGAAGAAAGGCTTCGCATCCTTACATCCCTTGGGACAGACTGTGCAGTACAGTGACAGTCATTGTACCAGGTATTACAGGAGTTAACTTACCATAAAATCAGCAGCCAGGCTACAGAGCTGGATATAAAGAATGCACACTGCTTTCCTGTGTTCTGACCAGGTGAGCTGGAGGCAGCTCTGGGTGCAGTGCAGTTCACCTGTGGAGTCACACATGTCAGGACTGGCTATTTGCTGTCATTGGAAGACTTTCTGGAGTGGGTATCACTGTGGAGATGCGGCAATTCAGCTGGAGACAGTAAATTATATTACTGTACCTGAAAGCAGGATTCGTTTAGTTTCTGATGAAATTTTCAGTTGTGAAAATCTTGTTTAAAGACAGCGCCTTCCCAGAAATTCTCAGTGTTAAAATAACAGGACACTGTGTCATGTTTATTAATTGTCAGCATTGGATCAATCGTAACAGAGCTAACAGATATGTCTGGTTGAGCTGAAAGATGAAGATGGAAGAGCTAGCAGATACCACCAAGGAGCTGAGAGATGCCAGGAGAGATGACAGATGTGGCTGGATGAGCTGGAGGGGGACTGGAAAGATGCAGTCCCAGTCATTGCCTCAGGGCAGAAATAGTAAACCTCGTAGACCTTGAAAAAATGTCTCAAGTGAGCAGGAATGGAGGAGTTTGTTCTGTGCCATTGTCTCTGACTCACTTGCAGTGTCTGCTTCTTCCTCTTCTTGAGAAGTTGCCATAGGGGAACGAATGCTGATAGCTTGGATTTGGAATTTTATTCATGTTTAGATTAAAAAGCAGACTGTAAAATGTTATTGTGCTGGTGCTGATCCTTTCTGACCTTTGCAGTGTCCACACTTTGGCACCTGCAGGGACTTGTGAGTCTTTAGCCTGCAGCGTTAAAGAACTTTATCCTGCAATGACTCACTTGGCAACAGATTCCTGTACCTGGGCAGAGAATAGGAATAAACTCAGTGTTGAAAGGTGAGGGATCCAAGTCCAGCTTTTTGCTTTCCCAGAGACTTTGGGAAGGTAGATACATTGATGTGATCTGTGGGATTGGTTTTGTTCTTCTCTGTGAAGCAGGCAGAGAACTCTACAGTAATGTGAGAAGGAGCGTTGGGGTTTGTGAAGTGCTCAAGGGGTTCTGATAACATCGCCAGGGAGCTGTTAGATGTCGAATTGATAAAGCATGTATTAATAGGAAAACAAATCAGTATGTGAAATACAGCCTTTTGAATATATTCAGATATAAACAATATTCCGTGTACCTGGAATGTGCAGGTAGCTGTTGCACTTAGGTTTTTAAGTAGAGATGGCACTATACCCTTTGTTGTTATTTCCAGTAGCTTAAAAGCTCATTGGGCTATACTAAAAAGAAAAACGAAAATACATCCTACTACATTTAGTGAAATATCCCATCCTTTTGCAAATAACTTGTTTTTCAAAACCTAGATGAGAGCTAAATTCCAGAGGTGTCTTCGTAAAAATAGAGCTCATGGAGCTTTTTCAAATTATGAAGGATGTACTTCAGACAATAATATGCATAGGTATGGCATGTCTATAAAAGTTGGTTCAGAAAGTCTGCACAACACCCCCTCGTTGATGCTATAAATACATCTTTGTGATGAAGCTCAAAATGGGATGAAAATATTTTGATACTGTGTTTTTAACTTTTGATACATCTCTTGGCTTGAAAGATAAAAGGATTCACTCCTAGAATTTACACTCCTCTGATGTGATTAAAACCAGATAGGTGTACTGTAAATAGAATATGCTCTCTATGATGGTAGGTATGGCTTAGTGTTTTTGAGCAGGAGGTTTCTTACCAGGGAAAAACAGCTTTTCTTGATAAGTTGCTTGTCACTGTTTTCAGCAGCACCTCCTTTCATCTATTATTCATTTTGGAAGACTTAATAGTATGGTTTGGGTGTGGGCTGATACCAGACACCAGTAGAGTATAACCCCTGCAAAAATAAGAGATCCATGGAGCTATTGGGGTTAGGGAGGCAAACAGACAAATGCGTCTTTGCTTTTTGCAAAACATTTCCCCATCCAAAAAAGAGTCACACTGCTACATGCTGCAAACTGTCTCTACTAGTCCCCTATTTAAATCCTGATTGAGCAGACAAAAAAGATGAGTGTCTGCATGCCTTGTGCCTGTGTAAGGTATGGTGTAAAGCAAGACCCCCGTTCTCCAGTGAAAGTGGCTCTGCCTCCGGAGTCCTGTAAGGATTGGAACGTGGAGCAGTATCTGGGAAGGCTGCATCTAATATTTTTCTCCAGCCCATTAGCACAAACTGGGGTGTTTGCAGAAGGTCTGCAGTTTGTTCCCCATGGTTTGCTGTGAGGTCTGTAGGGCTGCAGTTTGGTGTGCATGTAATGACTGTGAAGTCCTGTGTGACCGTGGATTTGTTGCAGTCGCTATGTGCATATAGATGGATATATTTATAGAAGAATCACTGTGAATGTGAGAAATAAGCCTTTGAAGTGTCAAGCCAAATATTCTGGGGGGAAAAAAGAAGATTTCTTGTCTACATCAGAAGCTTGCATTTCATGTAGACTTGTCTCATTTTACCCAAAATATCTCCCCACAGGTTAGGAGAGCTGAAAGCAACAATAATAATAGTAATAATAATTGGAAATGTAGGGGGAGGGAATGTGTGTGTGAGAAAGGATAGAGTGAAGAGGGAAATAACAAACATCTCTGAAATGATTTTGTTCCTCCTTAGTTATGATTTGTTTCTTTCCAGTAGCTTTATTTCCTGTTCTTTCAAGGACCGGCCAGGGGAGGCAGAGCTGTGTTGCTTTCCCTTCGGTCAGGCAAGGAACAAAAGGGATGCAGGAAAGCTTCCAGTGTTCTCTAAGTAGGCTGGACCCCCCCCAAAGCTCCAGGTCAGGGTTAGGGGAGGTCTGGGATGGATTGTGCCCCTCAGCTCCCAGTGTGGAGTCCACCTCAAAACTAGCCTGGCCTGACATGATGTTTCTCCTTGATTGTTGATTGCTTCCCTTTGGGGAAGAGAAGGCACACAGGTACTCCAGAGTCACAAAAGAAGGGGTCCACTAGTCTTTCATTTAGCTACTACTGTGATATTAGAGTAGGCTGACTCTTGAATATGGATTAAAGCCAGGGAATGTTACTGAAAAGAGGCTTTTTGTGAAGCAAAATAAAATACAGATGTTTTTCAAAATTAACTCTTCAGTTGATGGCAGTGGTTTTATGCATAATTTCCATTCCAAAACCAGGAAAGAGTCATTTTTATCAAGAACTGTTTCAGGCTGCAGTTCCAGGCTGGTTGGTGTCTGTGTACATGTACTGGGACAGCTCAAAACCTTCCCGTGGTGCCTTCCGTGAGAAATTCTTGCTCTCTCTTAACAGGTTTGAGACACGACTCTGCTTCCTTTGCTGTATCTTTATGGTTTGAATACAATATATCCTTGTCCCAATTGAAATGATCAAGTTTTGCTCTAAAAGATATAAATCATGAGAGGAATGTCTGCAGCGCCTGTAAAACCTTCAAAAACGTGCATTGCAAATAGTTTGTAGGGTTAAGGATGAAAATTCTTATTTTCTTTCTGGTAGGTAATTACTTATATAGTGCTTATTTTTTCTCTTATTACATCTATTCCGTCTTCTTTTTAATATAATGTGTACTACACATGTTATATTAAAGCTGGAGAAAGCCAAGAACATGAGGGTTGTCTTAGAAGTTGAATGCAAGATACTCTGTTTTTTAAAATATGATATGCTTTGTAGCATTGAGTCTTTTTGTGCTATGATGAAAGGTTGTGGGCTAACAGCATCTGCTCTTAAGAGGCAGTTTGAGTCCTGAGCGGCTAAATCCTTTCAGTGTGATTTTTAAACAAGGTTTGTGAAATTTAGCTGAGCTATTTGTGTTCTGTATTTAAAATCCATTATTTTGGTGTGATTGTTTCAGTCTTGTTCTTGGAGAGTGTTGGTAAAACAGCAGTGGCATTAATAGATTCCTTTAGTGTCTGGAGATGTGGAAAATAATCTTCCAGTTAAAGTAGCAGTAGATTGCTAAATGCTGGCTTTAGTGGTGTCCATTCTGAGTCAGGTCAAAGAGACCCAGATGAAGGGAGTGGAAGTGGGGATTGAGACAACGTTAAAATGTAACTTCAAATGGCTGTAAGTATCAATAATTACAAATACTTTGTCTTTTCCGGGGAATGCCTTGGCCTGGGCCTGTATCTTGGCATTTGCGTTGCCTTGCGCTGCTGTAGGTAAATGTTAACATGCAGCAAACACTGCAGGCGGAAGCTCTGGCTGCCAGAAGAAAGGCATTTTTCAAATGTATCGCTCTAGTGTTGAATGGGAAGCTGAGAATATGCTTTCTCTGAGAGATGTAAAATATTAAAGAAGCCAGTAGCAATAAATGGAAGTGCACCCATTGGTTAACAACATTTGGCTCTATATCAAGCCCATTTCTGGAAGTAGATCTTGTAACATAAATTCCTGAATACTGAATTACTGCAATGTGTTAAGGATTCTTTTTAATTACAGGATGTTAAGGCTTCAAAAATAAAATTCTTCAAAGTTAATCATGAAGTAAAATAACTCCATACTTAGATGAGCTTCAACTTCATTAAAACTGTTCAAACGACTGATGGAACCCTAATAAGTTTTGTTCAAAGATATGACATCTTTGAAAATTTTCTGCAAATCTAACTCTATTATCTTTGATATTCTCTAATTGGATATAGCAATCTCTATTCATGTTGTCTAGTGGATTGCATCCATGATAAGGTGCTGTAAATGTATCTTGTTGTCCCGAAATTAGCAAATCCAGGGACTGTAAGGGCTATTTTCACAGCAGGATTTAAGCCCTTCAAGCAAGTACAAAATATGTGTTTTGCCTTATATAAATATAAAACCACTTTGGGGAGTGAAAAATGGAGGTGGGGGGAGGGAATGGAATAAGCAACATTCTGACAGTATCAAATCATTAATGAGGGCACTGGTTTCTAAATTATTTACCATGTATTCCATGTGCTCAACTGTTTTAGAATTGTTAATATTGAATGTGTTGTTTGTTATATGCAAACATTTTTCTTTCTTTTACTTTCAGATATCCTTTTTGCAATATAATTTAATTACCGATGCTGTTTACTTTCAGGAGCTGTAAAAGCTTTTCTTCTTCTGCAAAGTAAAATCAGTATTTTACAACAGAATATCCTCTTAGGAGAAGCTGTTGGTACTGTATGGATGACAGAGAAGCATAAGGATGTAGTGTTTATTTTCACAAACTGAGGTAAAGCAGGATAGGGGCTGGATGCTGTGCTCCCTCTCCAAGAGCCAGCTCGTTTCTCTGCCTTGGCTTCTCCCTCCTTTCTCCCTCCCTGCCCAGCCAGGGCAGCCGGGCGCTGTTCCAGTGCCCTCTCCTCTTTGGGAGCTGTTACTTTCAGGACCATCAGCTGTTCATCCTCTTTTTGGTGTCTCTTAAAGCAGCTTAAACAGTAGATACAGAAGTAGCATTTTGCCCTCTGCTGGGAAGCAGGGTCTGACAAGTCAGTGGTGTGAGCTGCTGTGCCAGCCATTCTGGGTAAGGAACTGCGCAGGTCTGGGGAAACACTCAATAGGCTGTGGAATTCTTTTCTGGGCTTCATTTCCTCAGACACTGCAGCAGCAGCATAAGTTTGTGTTTTCTTTCTCCTTAAGGATGGTATTTTTTCTCCTTTTTGATACTATTCCTGTTATGTCAGTATTGTCATTAGAAATCATCTGGCTGTTAGTCAGGCTTCCGTGAAGTCCTTTGCCCCAGTCCCCTCTAACAATCTGAGAGCACCGAGCTGCTGGATCCTACTCTGCCACTGTTTTTATGGAACTGATTTGCAGTGTGAAAAATCAAACACAAAAAACAAGTGGAAATGGCCTGGTTTCTAGTTCTGATTTAGAAGTAGGGAAAATACTTTTTGCATTTCTGGTGTAATTTCAGCTAAAGTTGTTGGAAGATAATAATGACTCGTTTGGGTTGGAAGGGGCATTTAAAGGTCATCTAGTCCACAACTGCCCTTAAAAGAGCAGGGACTTCTTCAACTCAATCAGGTTGCTCAGACCCCTGTCCAACCTGGCCCTGAGTGTTTCCAGGGATGGGGTGTCCACCACCTCTCTGGGCAACCTGTTTCAGTGTTTCATCACCCTCACTGTAAAAAATTTTTCTTGTGTCTCATCTGCATCTTTGTTTTAGTTTAAAACTGTTACCCTTGTCCTATTGCCCTCCTAAAAATTGTCCCCATCTTTTTTTAGCCCAGAAAGGAGCAGTTCAGTCTTCCTGGAGCCTTCTCCAGGCTGAGAAAAGCTTTATCCTACTCAGTAGCTGTTGGGTACTGTGGGGGTCCTTCTTGTTATCTTGTTCACATGTGATCCTCCATGATACATGAACTTCAGTCACTGTAATTGAACCGATTTAGGTTTTGTTTCTTACAAGTTGTCACTTTATCTGCAGCCCTGCCCCAAAGCAGTGTTTATTTTACTGTATTTTTCTGAAGGAACTTCATTGCTTGAAGAGAAATATCCCAGGAGCAGGAGACAAAATAAAGAACAGACCCATGTTATTTCCTCGATGGCTTGTGAAAATGCCAAATGTATGCTTTGATTTTCTGCCCAGCTGAAAAATCGTGTAGCTTTAATAACTTGAATTCCCCTATTATTCATGTTTATAGTTTTAATTAATTTCATTTTATGAAGCTTGGTGATTTTTAAAAAAACCACTTATGAAAGTTGATTTAAAATCTATATGAAGCCACCTTTCCTTGAGAGCTTATGCTCTGTGTAACACACAAGTTGTGTACTTGTGAAATCAAGTTGCTTCATCTTTATAAACACCCCCTCACCCATATATTCAGTCTATTTTTTTGTTGTTGTTTATGTGTGGACATGTTTCCATGTGTATTATGAAAAAAACCCCACTTTTTTTTTAATAGTTTAAGTGGTTTTGTCCCAACTCAGCTGCAAGCATTTTTCCATTACTGTTCTTTGAATCTTGAAGATAACACTGATAATATTCTTGGTTATTATGGAGTACTACAATGGGCCAATACAATGAATAATGGAGTGTCTTTATATCATTTATCTTCACATCAGACAATCCCATGCCTTGTAACCTGCAGCATTTCTGTGGTGTGCACTTGGTTTCACTTGTTGAATAACTTGAGTGGTGAAGACTTAATCCTTCTTTGTTGTCTTCCAAAGTAAACTGTCAAGTAATAGTGATACTTAATCTACTCAGTCGTGAGATTCAGAGCTGGCTCCTTCTGCACAAAGCTGTATTGCAGGCATTGCTGAACACAGATTGGAGGCTGGAGAATCACAGTAGCTGTGAAACTAGCTCAGAGATTAGAATTTATTGCTGTTCAAAGACTAGCTTCTCTTTCTTTTTTCCTGAACGGGTGTTTTATGTGTTTTATCTCAATACTGATTTTTCACTTCTGTAAGTGGAGGGTGTCAGCACAGAAGTGCCATACACAAATGTCTCCTCCTTGCTACATGACTCTTCCAAGAATATAGGAAATAGATGGAAATAATTAAGTAGGGGCTAAATATCATCTGCATATATGTAGGGCAGGGAAATCAATCCTGGTGAGCAGAAGAGCTGTTTGAGCACTGAGGGACAGAGGCATAAATGGAGAAGGTAGTCAGCCTCCCCAAGTACCTCTCACGAATTGGTCAACAACTGTTGTAGTGAATGGCTCCTGCTGGCCTGTCCTAGCAACAGCCATGGTTAACCTGGCACAGATTAGGGATAGCAGTGCAGGAAGAGTGATTTTCACATTGTCCTTTTACATAAACAAGATGGAAAAAGGCCTGTTCAGGTAGCAGTAAAAACAGGTCCCTTGACTCCGTCCAGGGGGCTGGCTGTAGCTTGTTAGTGTGTGAGCAGGAGATGGCTTTACAAAATTACAGGTAATGTATGAGAGAAGTGATTGGTGAAAATAGAAATGGAGAGGAGATAAGTGATGGGAATAGAGAACAAGGGAAGGTTGGGAAAAATATGAAGTGGAACCAAGATAAACTGACTTTTAGAGTTAAAGATGACAGAAATTACAGTAGCTATTCATCTCTCTAGCTTGGCTGAATGCAGAGGAGTGTAAAAGTTAAGGTCCTGTTAAAGGGCAGGTCAGCAGTGTGACTTCATCATTCTGTGCTCCTACTGCAGTACAAGGGCTTGAAAAAGGGAACAAGATGAACTAAAGGTACATGGGAACATAAAATCCTCCTTTTTCTCTGTAGAAAGACATTATGATGATTCAGCATGAAATACAGGCAGTAATGCGCACTGCTTTGAACTCGATTTGTTTTATGTTTAAAACAGTTGCTGCATTAAAGGTGGATATCCCCAAAATTTAGACTGTCTCCATCCAGATGAAAATTATGTAATTGAATCAGATCTCTGCCCTATTTAGTGTCTCTTTTATCTGACAATGCCCTGTGTTGGCTGCTGTGAAGGAAAGTGTAAGAAAACCTACAACACCCAATTAGGGAGTCATGTGGCTGTACATGGTATTTTTTCCATCTCAGCTAAAGACTGGCTTCTGCTGCAAAGCATTTGGATTTCTATCCCTTCCACATCGGCTGAATTCTGTGCAACGTAATACAGGATATTCTCGTTAGCTCTGTGAATCTCAAAACCTTTTAAAATGCTGCAACACCAATTATCTTGTGCATCTGGATCTCTATTATTTGTCTGTCTTCTAATATTCATTCATGTTGTGATAATTGTCTTGAGTTGGTCCCTGACACACTGCACTAAATGTGAGAAAATATAAGAATTACAGATAATGGTTAGATTAAAAAGAAAAAGAGCAAAGAACTTCTTTAATGTACAAAGGTTCTAGAGCACATTATCCTGCAGATTTCTGGCAGGTTAGACTAAATCATTGTAAGAGTTTGTTCCTGTTAAAATATGACACTTCTGTTAATTCCAGCATTTTCAGTTCAGAGAAATAACACACCAACCCTTCCTTTAAGGATCTGATTTTAGACCAGGTGCTTTTGTAGCATCTTGGGTAAATGGAATTATCTCCCAAATACCTTTGAGTCCTCACAGCATCTTTCTAACCAACAGAGACACACAGGATGTGGCGGCCTCCAGCTCTGCTGGAAAGTTGTGGGCTTGCACGTGAAAATCTTTCCATTTGGCTCTTGGAAAACAGGCTCTGATGACCGGAGGGAGGGAGGTAGAAGCCAGTGTTCGTGCATTCACCTGGGCTGAGGCAGCTCTCCATGGGAGTGCTCAGTGGAGTCCTGGCTCTTGTATGGGATTTCTCAGTCACACAAGTATCTAGAGGATGCTTTGGTTTATTCTTGGTACTTGAAAAATCTCAGTATTTTTGTCAGTGATTTTAAGCATTAAAATTTGTACTCCTGCACTATCACTTGGATATTTCCAGTTGATATATTCAAAGGAAATGAACTCTCTTTGTTACCAAGGAATATCTCCCTGCTTGATGCTGATATTCCATACTAGTTGTATTCTTTTTTTAGTTTTGTCCTCCAGTTGTTCCTTGCTGTAATGCCCACAGAGTTGATACATCAGTACTTGGCCCCCTGACACCACTGCAGTTTGTCTGATAGCTGCTATTGAGCTACAGGCAGCTTTAGAATGTCACATTTTTCTGTTAAGGAAAGTTGTTTTTCCTGGCAAAGTGTTTTAGGTACCCTTTTTCTCTGTCACACTGAGCTGAAACTGAAGTTCACATATACCTCTAACATTTGCCTGAGAATTAAAACAAGGGAGGAGCATATAGTTCTCTGCAGAGTAGGAGTTCAGAAGGAAAATAGGAGAAATGATATCTCGTCGCTGACTTTCTCTGATTTGCAGATGGTAGAGGGGTTTTCTCTGAAATACTTAAGAGTGAAAATAAATGGACTGAGCTTTTATCCGGGTTTCCAGCTGTCTGGCTTACTAAATAAAATAGAACTGAAAAAGTATGGAATTGTTCTCCAAATATAAGAAGCCCTCAGTGTGCCTCAAAATATCAGTAGGAAGGTAAAAAGAGGTTAAAAGTTTGGTGAGAATCATTAATGGAAATTGAGCAAACAGCTCTACCGTCAAGAGGGAAAAATTGTTTCATATTTGAGCGATGATGTGTATCCTAATAAAAGACATATTTTCACACCCACCAGGAATAAGACATATTCTGTGCTTTTATATCCCATCTTGTTTTGAGTAGGAAGAATATCTTTTTTAAGAAGAAAAATGTTTCATTACAAAAATGAAAAGGAAAGAGGTTTTCCCACATGCTGGAGAAATTCATGAATCATTTCCATCAGAGTATGTACAAAAGCAGAGGAGCTGCCATAAGAGAAGGAACAGCTGAATTTTCCAATTGACCTTTGGCACAGAGATGATCTGGTCATGCTCTAACTAATTTCGTGTGTTTAATGAGGGGGAAAAATAAAAACTTGGGCCCCTTCATTAGCTGAAATGCTAAATATGTTGAAATATTTTCTGCTGAGTTTTAAAAAGGAAGAGTTAAAACTGCAGTCAGAGACAACAGTTTCAAGAGAGGTGACAAACAGGTGCCATGTCACACTACCTTTGCTCTGTAGTCTCGAGTGGGAGGAATATTTTTGCTGGATGGAAGGTGTGTGTTCAGGTGAGGAAGTTCATCTGAGAGAGGTGCAGCCTGAGGCTCTGAGTCACACGGGCAAAATCTCATTTTGAAATGCAGGTAAGATGCATGACATGAAAGGGGAAGATGTCGGAGTGTAGGGTTGTTCTGGGAGGAACCTGGAGGATGCAAAGTGCTTAAAGAGGGTGTTGAAGTGGGTGGCAATCACTCTTTCATCTCCTCTCTTTTTTTCTGATGTACTTTCTTCCTTCACTGGTCCTCTCCTGGAATCCATATCTGCAGCCCGTGGGCAGCAGCTTCCTCTGAGCCATCTGCTTTCACTTCCTGCTACCTGTTGGGCAGCTGCAAAATGGGAGAGAAAAGGCACCACCTTATACCAGAGGGAAACACTGAATGGAGCCTGGATGGGCAGCAAGGAGGTGGTTCCCTGAGAAAAGCCATCATTTGTGATTGTCCAGGGGCTCTCAAACTCCAGCCTGTTCACTTAGATACAAGCAGGAGAGGAGCTGTGGTGGCTGCAGTCCTTGCTGGCAGCTGTGCTGGCAGCCGGCTGTGTGCCTCAGGGCAGCTCTGGACACAGATATCCAAACACAGGTTTGGGGCTCTTCCTGTGCTGCTGAGCTCTCGGTAGAATGAAGCGGCTGAGGAGGACAGGATGGTAGGTACCCACACCTTGGAGATGGACAAGAACCTCATCTCCCTTGAAATACCAGCAGTGTTTTGTATGAAGCTGGGTTCCAGTTTTCCAGCTGCAAGCTGCTGGCTAATTGGTTTAAGAGCTTCTTGCCTTCTAATTGACTATTACGCAAGTGCTTTATTTCTTGTAATAATTTCTTTCACCAAGTGATGTTCATCACTATTCCTGTCCCTGACTTCAGAAAAGACCCAACTGATTGTCTGCAAGGGAGTATCTAAAAGCAGAGGAAATGGAGGGATGGATGAGTATGCACTTGTACCTGGCCAAAGAGTTAAACAGAACTATTTTTACAGATTTTGGAACAGAAGGACACACAACTCGAGGGATGTAGAGGAAGAGCGGTGGGTGAAGTACACCATCTCTCCCAGGTTACTAAAATAAGAAGCACCTAATTGTCTGACAGGTGGAAATGCATTGGCATTATTATCTAACCTCTACACTGCCAGAAACATGAAACCCAGAGAAGGGAGAGTCTCCAGCTGCAGCAAATGCTTGAATGGGAACTTCTGTAAGGCAAGAAGGCCTGAGAGGAGGCTGTTTGGAGTTATCACCAGCTAGAGACTGGTTTTATGAGCTCATCAGTAAGATGAGGCATTTCTCTATTAAATGAAGGCTCAGTCAGCAGTTACTGTGATCCGGAATCTCTGAGGTAAGCAGAAGCCTGGGAACAAAATGATGCACTGCTCTTGTTTCCTTTCTTTGCAAACTGCTTGTCAGCTGAGTGGGAGAGGCAGCCAGGGATGGCCGAAGGAAAGGAAAATCTGTGCTTTGTTCTAACCCCTTGGCTCACTCTGTCTGGAACTTGCCCAGGTACCAACTTACTCTGGTGCCTTAAAAGAGGCTTCTCTTTTGAGGCCTTTCTGAGATTAGCTGATACAGTGCCATCCAAACCAAATACATGCAGATGAGTCTCATTATTCCAGCAAGAACTTTCCTGCAGGAATATCCCTTGGTTTGACATGTTCATATGAAGACTTTGGGGGGGTTGGTTTTTGTTTAAATTAATAACAAAGCCTTTAAGAAGTGATACTTACTCAATATTTCATTATAAGGAGCAGGTTTACTTAGTCCTTTAACAAATGGTACAATAAACTGTGCTTTTCATTTTAATGGTGTCCCAAGGAATGCATTAGTCTTTGAAGCTTAAATACTTTGACATCAGACTGGGTGATGAGTTGCTATGGTTTCAAGGGCAGTGTTAGTGCTAGAAAAAGACCACATCTCTGAGATGTGCACACGCAGTCCCGGGCTCCTATATATTTCATGACCAGAACATAGGAAGTCGCCTTCCACATCAGTGCCCTCATCACGGGGCATAAGGAGAAATTGAAGGAAAATGTGCAACTGGATTCCTGTTGGTTAATAGCTCTTCCATCCAACTTGGGTAGAATGCTGTGGATGTGGCAGTTTTCAGCACTTTGATGGAAAGATGGAAAGCTTGGGCCTCATGTGAGCTCCCCATGTTTGCAGGGGGAATTTCCAAAGCAGGTGGAAATCAGAGTGAGAGGGAGAGGTTTCTCATTTTCATGTGGAATAGACTCAGTGCAAACCACATTTTATTTCCTGAAATGCTTTTTTTAACCTGCAAAATGTGGCATGTTTTATCAGGTACTGATCACAGCCTTGAAGTATTTGTGTATATATGCTTTCTCTGAAGAAGAAACAATACAGCAGGACTTTTTTAAAGCATAAAATAATTTTTAGTAAGCAAAAAATAGATTTATTAGAACCTTGCTTTACTTATCACTTAAGCATCTTTAACTAAAAATAGAACCCTAATCAGTTTCCCCTTGAGTCTTTCAGCTTGCAAGTAGGAAATAGATAATGGCTGGATGTTCAAAACAATACATTATTTCACATTATTTCTCAGTGCATTATAGGAATGGGAATTCCTCTGAGTTATATTTAATGCATCTAGTTCTAGAAAATATATAGTAGCTTCACTGTGGATATTGAAATGCATCTCTGAAAGGAAGAATGATTTCCTTAAGTCTTAACAAGTGCCCTACTGATTTGTAATGAGCAAACCCTCTCCTGTACAGCCTCTGTTTCTGGTGAAACAGGTACAGTTACCATGGTTGATGCTGTTACATTGTCCTCCAGTATTTCAGTTCCTTTCTCAGTATAGCCCAGGATGCTTTGGAACACCTGCTAACATTTGGAGCTGTGCTTCACTTCTCTCCGTGCCACACAAACCTTTCCCTCTTCTCCCAGGTAAAACAACACAGCCACTCACTCAGTCCTTTGCAGGCATCAGAAATGGGTCCCAGCTTGGTGCCCTGTCAACCCTGGGCCTGGGAATTCTTCTGCATATCTGGTTCTTCTCTAGAAGCTGAGAGGTTATTAGGACTTGGTGGGTTCACAGAAACAGTGGGAGGTCCCATGGTCCTCTTATTTTTCCTGAGTTACTTGATTTTTTTGAAGGGTCTTGATCCTCCTTCCTTCACCTCTGTTTTTCAGTCTAACTTTTTGTTGCTGTTGGGGCGGTCACGATGCACAGACAGTGCCTCGGACAAAGGGCAAAAAGCAGTTTATTAAACAAAGCAGCCTCTTTTTACACCTTTGGTGTGTTATCATTGGTGTTACAGATTCACTGGCTGCTAAACTACTACAAATAGGCTCATTGGCCATTATTAACCACAATACACTACCATTGGCTACCTACAGCATAAGCATTCAAGCATTCAGAAAAATAGCAGGTGTGGATATGTTGCTGTTTTTCTCCTTCTACTGTTTAACTTTCATGCTTCTGTTGATACTACATTCTCATGGGTAAAAACTAATTGCTTTTCTTCTCGTGGACTTTTCTCGCAGTCCTTCTCTAGCCAAAGTAACAGGCCTGAGCCCATAATTTTACAGAGGCAATAAGGCCTTCATTTTATAAGGTTTTACTTAAATGCCACAACTTTTAACATCTGACTTTTCATAAAATGTAACCTGTAATTTTAGAAGTAATGACTTGATCCTCAATGAGTTTACTGATATGTAATCATCCAGCAGGATGGAAGGAAACCACTTGCAAATGAGCAGTGTTCATCTAGAAATTCAGCCTTCTCACCAAAGTGTTCAAGGGAGGAAACAGTGCCAGAGGAGTTCCCAAGACTTTGAATTCAGGGATTTCAAACTCGGAACAGCTGTATGTACACTGAGGTTTTTCTGTTCATTTGTCATCTATCTAACAAGCTCATGGCACATATGTATATTTGCTTGTGAATTGCAAGGAAATGTTTTGGAAGTCTATAGGGAATCCAGTTAATCAATTTGATTCATTGCAGCACTTATTAGCCATGATGGCTCAGCCTCTGAAGGTTTGCCATTTTCTGTCAGTAAAGTTCAGTGTAGTCTAAGCCAAAATTGTTGAAAGAATATCTTAACTTTTATTACCCAAAGAAACTGTCAGACTTCTCTAATGATTTCAGATGGAGTGACATCACTTTTTAAATGTTTTTTTTTTTAAATGTAATTTTGTTCAACTGAAATCCATAGTGCAGGTGTATACAAATTGTGGGAAGGGGGAAATATTAGCTAAGGTCTGGGTCCTGCCCAAATCATGTGTGGCCATTTAGGTAATTTTAAGGTTTTTTTTCTCTTCTCCAACTGCTACTTAACAGCTTGTAAAGATCTTTTGAAACTCTATTACTTTATGCATTAGAGATTTGCCTGCTTCCACCCTCCCCCTTTTGGGATTCTGTGAGGCTTTTTTCTTGTATGCTGTGCCAACAGCAGATTTTGCCTGAGTATTCTTTTTCTCATTAACATCAATTGAAGTGAGACATCAGAAATCCAGGACCATTTGCAATGACAGGACAGTGCCAATGCTCTTCCTTTCATAACCCATAGGAATAAAACTATGCAAAGCATCATTTCATTATTCACGTTATGATAGCCTGCATAAATTACAAATCATAAGCTAGGGGAAAAAAATCATGATATACTTTATCAAACATCTGAAGTTTAAATTTTGAGAGGGAATATGAGAAAGATTAAAAAAAAAGCTAAAATAAGTGGGTTGTGGACGTGTCTGTTTTCCTTTGTTAATAATTTTATCACAATGAGTTATCCTCCTTTGGCAAGTAGGTACATGCCAGGCCATGTATTTCTTTGCTGCTTTACAGCAGGTGTGTACTGAAAATCATCCTCTTGGTTTGGTTTGGTTTTTTTCTCATAGTGGTGAAATACTGAAAGCAAAGAGTTGAAATTGTTACCAAGTGAAGGCTGTATAAAGGACACCGATGAGGTGAAATCCCCCAGCACACTGTGCCCCTCAGCCCTACTGAACTGAGCAAAATGCCCAGCACACACTTGGCTGTGCCAGGACCTTTGTGCGTGCCATAAAAACCACATTCTTTCTTCTTGAACTGAACTATGTACAATGGCTTCTAAAAATCTAATTCTTTATGGAGAAAAGATCCATCACCTGTATGTGATTTAATTTTAAAGCTCACTGAATTTTTTGGCTTATTTCATTGTCTCCAGTTTTTAGGTGAAGATCTCTGAGGAGGGAAAATACAAGGATACAGTGATTATGTGAGCACTGGTCTTATTTTCATTAGGTAAAACATTTTGTGTTGATTAATGAGGCAAAATCCCATTTAATTCAGTGGAGAGAAAGACATATTGTAGTTATACTTAGAGTACTCATGCCCTTTTATTATTGGATTTTGGCCCACAGGAGCAGAATAAAGCCTTTTTCCACATGGGGACCAGGCAGAGGAGCCTCTGTCAGAGCTCAAAGCCTCTCAGTTATTGTGCACCTTGGTGTTTGAACTGGTGTCTGACGTTGGGATGCAGCAATAGCTGAGGGTTGTGACAGCGCTGTGCTCTGCCATGTACCCAGACTGCAAGAACATGCTGATTAGGCAGGTGATAAATACATTTCCTGGCTTAATGTCTTAAGTCTTGCCACCTTTTCAAGTTACAGAAATGATGAGGGGTTTTTTTTTGTTGTTTGGTTTTTTTTTTTTGTTGTTGTTGTTTTTTTTTTTTTGAGAAAATTAGTAAGAAAAGAAAAAAAAACTGTTGATCTTCAGCTATCCCCTTGGATCAGGGTCATCATCTCTCTAATTAAGCACTTTGGTTTAGGGAGAGCTCTTTGTGGTGGAGGGGGACACCTTCATTATAAGGTAAGGTATTTAGGAAAATTAAAGATGTTAGAGCTGAAGTTCAGCACTTGTCGGAATTTTTGTTCAATAGAAACTGATAGAACGTACTGACTTTGAGACTTAGTAAATACCCAAGCCCACTAAAAAGCCAAACCTGTGTGATTTTGCTAATTTTCCTAGTTGTCTGAATAAGAGATCTGTAGAGAATGACAATCTTAAATCTGACTGGTGAACAGGAGGCTTCTTTATTTCTTTTCTTTGTGGGTCATGGGAAGCAAGTGTGGGTTTTGAAATAAGAGATAGGGCAGATAGAAAGCCTGAGATGCATTCATTCAAAGGTATGATTTAATAAGCACATGATTCCTTACTATTCCTAAGAAGAAAATAACTTCAATAAAAGGAAAAGGATCAGCATATTGTTTAATTGAGGGGGAACCCAGAAAAATAACAAATTCTATTGAATTTAGGATGTAAAGGAGCTTGATGTTGCATCTTTTCTAGATTAATGAAAAATACCACATTTGCAAAGTGGCATTTTAGGGTGGTTGCAAGGCAAATTCAGCATGTTTAAGGGAAAGGGATTTCATCCCTTCCCGCATGCAAATGACCCAACGTTGCACTGTTCATAGATCCCTTTCTTTGTGTTCCAGCTTTCTGGAACACAGGTTTCCAATGTGGCTGGAGCCAAGAGTCAATGAATGTGATAGGAATTGGAATGTCCTACTTAATATCCCGTACCTATTAGTTTGTGCTTGTGCAGAAGCGCTCACAGGAGTCTTCAGGAAGTGTGCAAGTTGTTTACAGCAACAGCAACAAATCTCCTCAAGATGGAGGAAAATAAAGGACATTTAACAGTCACTTCACATAGTTCTTCTTAGATTGGAGTTCAGTATTAAAGATTAAAACAAAGCCAAAACATAACCATAGGCAGTGTTACTGTAATTCTAAATGTCATACATCCCTTACAGAAAGTATCTCTCAGATTAATTATGGAACCTCTGGATTCCAAGAAATCGGTTATAGAGGCAGGAGGGATGGCCCTCCAGGGAAAAAAAAAAGATGTTTCATGCCAGCAATAAAAAAAATTGTTGGGCAAAATAATTGCTTAGGAGAGGCTTTTAAAAAATAAAATAAAATATAGGGAAGTCATCAGCTTGAAGTAAGAAGGAAGATGAGAAGATGACCTTGGCTGCCTGGGCCCAGCAGTGGCAGGAGGGGGAAACACAGCTAGTTACCTTTTGCTACCAGAAACATTGATTTACAAGGTTTGCTGAAAATTGGAGATGTTACCTTGTTAGGTGCAAGAGGAGTGTTATTTTCTAGTCTGTGTGCTGCCACCTTGGACCATTTCTGCAGTCAGGACATCTCTCCAGCCTTGGCCTGTTTCTCGAACCTCTCTTCTTTGCCTCCTACACTCAGGTAGCTGTGGGGCTTCTTCTGCTCCTCCAGGGTACAAGGGTACATGCTGTGAGAGGGCAAGAAGTGTCACCTCCTTGTTCTCACTTCTGCTGTGCCAGTGTGCTGCAGTACTTTTAAGGGCAGATGGGAGGAGGTGTCAGTTTTTCTATAGTTTTAGGATGGTACTGTGTCAGGTTCTGGAGACTGGACCTAGTCAGTGCTAGGGGTGAGGCTAGAACTGTAAAGGCCCATAAAATGTGAGCTTCTCTTCTGGTTTTGGGTTGCTTAAATTTTGGTCAATTTATGTGAAGTTTCATCACTCTCTGGGAGCAGGTTTTCTATACTTTTTACTTGAGGGTTGTCCTTAACACACCTTTTTTTATCCATCAGCAGAGGTCTGAGCAACTGAAATGGAATTACAGTTTGAGCTGTAAATGTAGCTGCCTGCCTAGTCTGTAACTCACACCTGATTCCCTTCCTTTTACCTTTGGCAGCACGTCAGGCCATCTTCTGTTCCTATAGCTTGTATTGCCAGTCCCTTTTCTTTGCCTCCACCTGTTTCTTTTTTTTTTTTTTTTCTTTTTTTCCCTTTTAATGCTATCTACTTCCCAGAAGAGCTGCATCCATGTGTGTCACAAGCATATGGAGAGGAGTATAACTGTGATAAGGCAGAAAGAAAAAGAAAACCAGAGTACTTCTACAGGAGATCTTGGTGTTTATTGAGCAGGAATGATGGTTGTCAAGCTAAAGGGTAAATGACACCAAGGCAAATAGAGGAAGTGGTCTGGGGAGCCAGGGCTGTGAATGGCCTTGGTGCTATAGAAGAGTGGAATACCCAGTGCACAGCCAATCTATTTTATCTTGAAATTTAATCTATCAGATATCATATAATAAAAAGCAAAAGTGTGGTATTTGGACTTAAGCATTTCCGATTCCTTCTCAGCTGACTGGTATGCATCAGCCAGCTCAGTCAGCATGTTTGCCTAGGAGCAGCCTTTAATTTGCAAATTCATGGCTGTCAACATGTCCTTCCTTTATTCCAGGAGTGAATGTAGATGCAGTAGGCTGCCTTGGATCCTCATCAGAAAGTGCTGCTTTGTGATGTTGCTCAGACACATCAGTGTCATAGGCACGGGCGGTGTGGGAGCTCCAGGAGCTGGAACCTGCTGCAGCTGGGGGAGCGTGAGCTCATTCAGGCTTCCTGTATACACTGGTCACCAAATGGTGGAGATGGAATGAAGTTCAGGGACTCCCAGCCTATTTCCCTGGTGCTCCAGGATAAAGCTTGGTGTGCCTGGCATGGAGCCACAGAAACACTGTGTGTATTTCCCCACTCACCAGGCGCTGCGTGTGGCTCTGAGCAGGTTACAGAGTTTGTGGCACAGTGGTTTGATACAGTCTGGCAAATTCTGCTTGTACCTTCTGCTGGCTGCTCTGTTCCAGTGGTCTGTGAGCACTGGCAAAACCTCCTTGCAGGAAAGGGAGGAGACTTGGAGAGTTCTAGATCTTTAATTTTTCAAAGCATTGCGATGCAAAGCTGCAAGTGATGGATTCATCAGCGTTTTGCACATAACCTGGTTTATGGCTCTCAAATTGGTTTCTACAGGGCTCAGGATAAAAGGCCGGAAGAGCTTTTTCAGCAAGTGTTCCTGAGCTTGATGTGCGGGGCTGACTGGAAAAAAGAGCAGAATTTTGTGTTTGAAATGGTTGACAGAAAAAAAATAAAGCCCTTGCAAACCTCTCTGCTGCAAAGAGAAATATGGCATGTGGCGATTGACAGATTTACGTATCCAGATAAAATCTTCCACTTTTCCAAAAGCAGAACTTTCTCTTTATGCAATGTTAGTTTCAAAGCTTCCAGCTCCTGCTGTGCCTAATGGCAGGTATGTTTCCAGCTACTTTCTTTTCATGCCTGAAAATGGGATCATTCTCAGGTCTCCTCATTGTCATCTGGTAGCTATTCCCTTTCACTAATTTCCCCAAATGAGTTGTGGCCCACTCCGAAGGCTACAGGATTCATTAGAGTGAAGAATAATAAGAATGTCCTTGGTGTTCGAACAGGAAGAAAAGATCCCAAAGGCTGCCAGAGATAAAGATCACCCACTGAAAGGATAAAAATGAACAATGCTTCTTGCAGGGAACCTAAAAATACAATACTCGGCTCTCACACAGGGTTTAGTTACTGAAATAACAACTGGATTGTACAGTCCTGGGATTATTTTGGTCTCAAGAAAGTATTGAGTCTTGCAAGTTTAAACAAAATGCATATCAGGGAAAACATGGGTTCAAGTCTAAACCATACCCACTGTTCTGGGGTTAGCCCAGGTTTACATGTGTCAAGGTATGAGGCTGGAACTTAAGAGATCCTTTTTCAATACTTAACTCTTCAACGAACTTCTTCAGTAGCTTTGGATTGATTGATTAATTTTTTTATGCCTGTTTGCTCTTGGCAGGTTTTTTGGATGTGAGATGGAAGTGACCCTGAGTTTCTGCTTGAGAAAGTGGGCTACAGGTGGGGCTGGCTGCTGTGTTTTTTGGAGTTCTCTGTTGCCAATAAGACATATCAAACCAAGTTGAGTACACTGGGAAGTTTGTGACATTTGTCAGGCCGATTACTGTTGCCTTTAAACAGTATCTCTTATGTGAACCTCTGCTTCAGTCCCTTGCTGAGTGGTAGTTCTGCATTAATAATTAAACTTTCCTTTCTCTACTGTAACATGAATATGAATGCATGGTATATGTACACATATGTAGAAATGACATGTAGCAAATGGATCTTGCCTGCTACACTCCAGTTTTTAAGACACTGAAGAGGCACAGCTCTGCATTTATTTTACTGTGTATCAAAACACACCATTTCCTGTTGTGCCAATGTTTTTGAGTCCCGCTTTCAGATCATAGAGCTGGAGGAGAAAGAAGAAAAGAGGCAGCTTTTACAACTGCAGTCAGTGCAACTAATTGTTCCTACTAGGTAAGGATGCATCCCTTTTACTAGCTCTCTGATGATGGCTTTTGTTTCTAGCTACAAGCAAATCTAATTTGCAAATGAAAAATTTCATTATAACAGGAGTTGCCTGCAAGGGAATTAAAGGAGGCACATTCAAAAGCATTCAGCAGATTGTAAAAATGCTTCTTAAAGAATGGATTTACGACCCCAATTCACAATTAAAATAGCAATTGCTTTTAAGTGGTACCTTTTATTTTTAAAAGGTTAGATATACCAACAATAGAATTTTAAGGGAATAAGGCAGCTTGTGAGCAAAACCTGTGGTAGGTAATTGGCAAAGCTCACTTAATATTTTTTGTTTGCTATCCAAGAGCTATTCACGATGCCACTGTAACAGTATGTTGTTGGTACAACAGAGCTGACAGTTTTCTGAGATGAAAAGGAAGAGAATGGAATTAATCACACAAACTTCATCATCCAGTCTGGCATAACTGAAAGTGAGTTCTGCTATACTTGAACTATTTTAAATAACTTCATGTTTTATTAATACAGGTTTTTTTTCTGTTAACCTCTTCAGCGCTTTCTGTCCAGAGTTCCTCTGCAACTTCTTGTCCTTTGCAAGACTGTCCCTGATCTGTGGCCAGCCTTGGCATGTCCTGGCTGTTGTGCACAGTCAAGAGGAGTGCTGGCAGTGCCACGTGTGTCTGTCGGGTCACACACACGATGCCGTGCCCGGCGTGGAAATGGGGGGGTGTCAGAGTTGGATGTTCCTGGCTGGGGTGGAGATGCTCCTGCTGTGCCCCTTCTGGGGAGCTCCCCCTCCCTGGCCTGGAGAATGCAGAATGACTGGTGCTTTAGTATTGCCTGCCAGGAGCTAGAATGTTTGCACATTTTTTTCTTTTGTCCAGAGAATGGCTAAGAGAAATAGAAAACTGTAACTGCTTTGTGCTGTGGTGCCTATTTTAACCTTCATTCCAGAAAAACTAAGAAACATGCAGAAGAGCCATATTATTGAGAAACATTTATCATCTTAAAAATACCGTATGTTTTAGGAATTTCTTAAATTTGAGGTAAATGTGACTACGTAAAAATAAGCTTGTGGTTGTGTTTGAAGACACTGGCAGTGTCCTTGTTCAGAAGAGACAAAATACTTTTCAGTATATTTTTCTCAAGCCTGCTTGTTATCCAAGTGTTCTGATACCGTCTGCTTTGTTTGACATTGTGCAGAAAGTTCCTAGCAGACCTCAGGAATCCTGTGTCTCTTGAGAGGGAAGAAAAGAGAGATAGTACTAGGGATTGAAATTTCCTTGGATTTTAACTTGGTTTTGCACTATTTTTTACCTCTTCTGTTACATACTCAGAGGCCGTGTTTTGTGTCCCTTGTTGCATAAGGTTTTCTCAGGTAAGAAATGGTGTCCTCTTTTCCTTTTTAATTCCGTGAGTTATCATTTAACCTGTAAATGCTACAGTTTGGCAATATTTTGATATGTTGGCCTCCTTGAGAGTGAAAGCAAAGTGTTTGCAGAAAGGTAGCATTGGTAGCTTCCAAGGAAATTGCCCAAGCGCAGATCTTTTACATATTTAATGTCAAGCCATGGATGTCTTTGTGCAAAGGACACAAAATGCTGGTCTTGCATTAGCTTGTAAATCACACTTTCCTCAAAGGATCACTTTGATTCCTTTCACTGTCTTTCCATTGAAGTTGCAAATTGCATCCACTGTGATGTAACCTTGGTATGTTGGATATTTGCCCTGAACCTATTATGAATTTATATTTCCATCTCTGTGTTACGAGACAGTGGAGGCCAGATGCAGCAGTTCAGTCAGGGAGGAGTGGAGGCACCCTGAAACCCTGAGGTCTGAGCTCAGGCTATGTGAGGTACACCTGGTGATACCAAGGAGCCTTTCACAGCTGTGCATTGCTGGTTTTTTCAGGGTTTGGCATGATTTCTGTGTCTCAGGAACAAAAAATACATGCAGAAAGAGGAGGAAATGGGTGTTTGAAATGTTCTGTCGAGAAAGTCAAATGTTCAGCTGCTGCACTTCTTGCAAACAGATGCACATGTGTTCCTCCTCCACATGTGAGATACAGTCTGTAATGAGGCCATGATTTTGTCTGATTACAATGTGCGAAATTTTATCATGTTTTGAGAAGTTTTTACCTTTAGTTCACCTTTTACAGGTTAAGAAAAGACTCATTTTAGAAAGGATTCAGACTTACAGTAAGTTTTAGTTTGGTTAAAAATCCTATCCTGTTTTTTAGATAGTATATTTCTTTAAAGAAGAGAATGTGGAGTTGTGATAAATTGCTCTAAGCTAGGAACTGCTTTTATATACATCACATATATGTAGCTTGATACAGAGCTTTCTGTAAAAATGGAGAGAAAAATACTGGTGGTTGACACTGTCCTAGAACAGTCAGTAGAAACAGACCTAGTCTCTCCTCTTGAAAAATCCCAATTTTACAAGAGCCGTGTTCTAGGCTAACATTGTACCTTACTTACTGTGAAATTGCAGTAGTGAAGGCTTAAGAGCCCACAAGGAGAGTGCCGTTGAATTGCCTGCTCTTACAGTTACTGTGCTGGCACTGCGTTCTAGGACCTGTTCTAATGAAAACAAGTATTCTTTATTCACAGATTATATTTCACGGACTGTGGCTTGGGTTTTGGCATGCGATTTCATGGTCTGTATGTGGTCTGAGGGACCTCACTTTTGAGAAACCAGGAAAGATATTTAACCTAACCTTATGTAAACTGCTGTCACGTGCCATAGGCGTGACCATGTTCTGAGCTGGGACAGCGAGCATTTTAAATGAATATTTAGAAAAACCCGTCTTGATTTCCAGACACTGAAATCTCCTGGATTTCAGCGCTGGCATGCTCCTTTGCTGGAAAGCTGAACCTGACTTTCTCTCTCCTCTTGCTGTGGAGCTGCACTTCTCCAGTCAGTGATTGTTCCTAGCGCCACTGTTGCCTTAGATTTTCTTGACTGTCTCTTTGCTCATATATCTTATTATAAGTGCTTTAAGTATGACTAGTCAATTTGCTTCTTTATGTGATGTGGAAATGTTTCATCTCTGCTTTACAAACACTGACAGTGCTTTTTGGCACAGGGATTGCCAGCTAGGCTATTTTTTCAGACTCTTAGAGGCAGCGAAGTTTTGAAACAAAAGTTTTCTTTTTTCATAGGCTCTGAACTTTCAGATTACAAATCACTTTCTACATGCTAATAAGCTTAGATAAGCAGAGTACGTGTTAACACTGTTGTACAGATGGGGGAACCGAGATACGGGAACATTAAGAAACTTGCTTGAGGAAGTCTGTGGGAGCTGACCTTATTCTGTGAGAGACCCACGCACCATCCTTTTTCTTGTCAGATTCTTTCTTTTTACTCAAGCCCCTCCCTCCAAGAAGTCGTTGGTACATAAAAAGCCCTTTTGGATTCTATGTGTCTATATTTACCTACAGCTATGGTAATTTATTACACGGCATTCCATGTGGGACTGCACTGTTCAGTCAATCGTGGAGCGTTTTCCAGTTTTAGAAAGCAAGGGCTGCTTTGCTGGTGATCTGGCAAGCTGCAGTTTGGAGGCAACTGCACCAGGAAGTGAGTTCTGCAAAAAGTACAGCGGGTGTGTGGTGTGGAGCTGACTTGCATAAAGAAAGTGTTCCTTCACCTCAAGTACCCTGCAGGTCGTGAGCCTGCCTGTGCTGAGCTGCACACTCTGTCCTCATCTTTAAATAAGAATCTCCAGTGTTTGGTACGGAGGAGAAACTCTCCTGCGGGAGTGGATGTATGGAGTTAAACAGTATAGGGAACTAGACATTTACTATTACCATGGCAACTTCAGATGATGATTTATTAAGCCTTTTTTTTTTTCCACAGTGGAGACTGTGCATTTTTGTTGGTTTGAGCTCTCCAGAGACTGTTCCTTGCCACTCCCTAATGTGTCCTTTTCTCCCATCCAATTCTTTGCTTCTCCTTGCTGAAATTACAGAATAATGGAAATGTGTTTGTAGCAACCTTTTTGTCAGGCAGAGAAAGCTTGGTACAGTTTATGGCTTTATTAATAAATACACTACTGCTGGTTACCACCTTGGACTGGGACACAATTCCAATGACTGGCATAGCAATTGGGAGCAAAGGCAGCACTAGGGAGAGGGCTTCTCAAGTGCTAATAAGAGCACAAGACACTGCAGGAAGAGGGGGGAGGGCTTTTGGCCTGGCTTGGCTCTGTCTATTGATCTTTAACTCTCCCTGTTGCTTTCATTCCTCTGTGACCATCCCTTCCTGCTCTTGACCCTGCAGTGGTTGTTTCCATAGTCACCCCCAGCTGCCAGTTCCGTGCCATTATTCCTACAAGCATGCCAGAGCTGTTGGAGTTATGGTGCCTTTGGTGTCCGTGACCCGCTCTGCTGATGTAGCTCAGTGGAACTTAGCAAGTTTGGCTAAATCTGCTGGTTTCGTTGTAGTAAGGTGTTTGCAGAGCGAGGGCCTCAATGACTTCTGTGCCCATGGTGGCATTTGGCAGCCCTGTGGTGTGTCAGTTCTGGAGCAGGGACAGCAGCGGGCTCTGTGGCCGCCTGCACCCAGCACACTGCGGCTGTTCGGGGCCTGCTCTGCAGCCAGCCGAGCCAGCTTTGTTCAGCCTCTGGAATGCCAGCTCCATATAGCCCTGAGTAAAGGCTCCAGATGCAAATACAGGGGACTTGATAAATTATTCATTTTTGAGCTGCGGAGACATAGTTTGAAAATCTTGAGGATGATGGTAACCAGGTCCAAGCAAACAAAACGAATGGAGCCGTTTCTGAATATAGAATCATGAAATGAATCTTTGGAGCAGAAAAGCTCTCTCAAAAATCTGTCATCTTATGCATCTGTCTTTATGAGCAGATAGTGATTTTTATGGCTCTAACCTCTAACAACATTAATCCACGTGTAATCATTGCTTATTTCAAGTCCTTGTGTCAGTGGGTTGGGGTTTTATTTGTTTTCATTCTTTGAAGTACAGAAATGTCCTCGGGATTCTTAAATAATATAGTTGTGATACATCTCAATGTGTAGACTACTTGTCCCCTACCAGTTTCTGCTGGGTACTTCCCTTTCCCCAGTCAGATTTATTCATGTGGTGCAGTTTCATTATCATTTGGCCGTATTTATGATATTCTTTTTTTACTTGATTAAATCGTTCATTATGGACTTCCTAATGTGATAATTATGTAATTATATGTTCATGTATTTCAGTATTGATTGCATAAGTGTATAAATAGCTAATGCATAGCTTTGTTCTTCAATTAATACACCCCTGAGTTAACTCCACCAGAAAGAGAATACATACCTACAGACCTGTGTAGCATGTAAATTGTATTCTTTCTGTAACTGCTTTTCAAATTATTTAAGCTTGTTTTATGAGAGCAGGGCCCACAGCCCTTCTCTGGGGGAACACTCTGCCTAGTTTTGTTTTTTTCTCCTGGGAAATCTGGACTGCACTCTTCTAAGGCAGGGGTATTTTCCTGACTTTTTCTAAAGCATATTACAAGGTCACAGAACATAAATCGTAAGTCTAAGAGCATTAGTGGTCAACATGCTCTAAGCATGTGGATCAAAGCCTTGCTAATATTCCTCAGTTTAGCAACATAAGGATATCTGTATGTAGGGGGTTTCTTGAAGTTTGCACACGTGATTACACCTTAACGAGTGCCTTTAGGTGTGAAGGACTGTCTGAGGTACAATGCTACTTCAGTTGTGGTAACATCCCTCTGCATCCTACAAGTATTGTTCCATACTTTTTAAAAGTATTTTTTAAATTGAACACTTAGTGTGGAGGAGGAAAATACCGTATTTTTGAAGTCTTAACTGTATAATAAGAAAAGGTTTCTAAACAACATAAATTTCACTCTCACATCTACCCCAAAAAATAATTCTGTCATGCTGGACAGAGTTTTTAGGAAACATTTTTCAGTTTCAGCTAAACTGTGCTCCTTGCTATTGTGCGTGCTTGCAGCTGTCACACAGTTCTATTGTTTGACCTGTGCTGCTAAAATAATTCATCGCTCAGTGCTCATTGCCAAAAGATGGTCATATATATCTCCCAGCAGCACTCATAAATTTGCCTGCCTTTTGGATTTTCAGATGGAACACAACTTTAAAAGTGTGTTTGTTAGCTCTTGCTGTTACCCCAGAGAAATGAGGTGCAGTAGAAGAGCTAAAATCTGATCACAGACTAAAGTTGAAAATTCCTGTTGTTGTTGTTGCTTTTAGAGAAGTCAGTATATTGCAGTGATACAAAAACTCACTCTGCCCAACTCACCAGCTGCTGCAGGGACACTTTCTGTAATTCAGTGCCTATTGGGCACATCAGAGATTTGATTCTGGCTCCTATTACACATCAGTATATGTGCCTGGTGAAAAAAAAATCTGTGCTAAAAGTCTAGGAAGATGGAGAAGCAGGAAACAGGACAATTCATTACCTGCCTTTGCATTTTAAAATCCTTTTCTGCTTGACAACCTGAATGAACTCCCTGGATAACAAAGTATCTTTAACAATGACAAAGAGAAATTAAAAAAAAAAAAATCTTTACTAATAAAAGGAAAAGATTAAGGAAAACCCAAACAAACCCAAGTACCACAGACCACACAGGAGCCCCAGAGAATCACTGGCTGGACTTTGCAGCAGGGTAGTTGCAGTCTGGATGTTATTATCGTGTCACAGCAGTCCCCTGGGAATTGCTGCTGCAAACTCAGAGATGCCTGTGGAGAATTCAGGTAGCCAGGAAGGAGGAGGGGGGAAAAAGCCAGGAAAAAACCAAAACAAACCCCAGTCCCATAAACAGATTGTTAAAACCGGTGGCAGAGAAAAAACCTGCAAACACAAAGGTCTGTATTTGACACTCCTGCATCTCTAATAGATTTCAGAAAGGAACTTTTATAATTATCTAATCTGACTTTGGTTTACCACTAGCCAGAAACTTTGGTTCTGTAGATCCATAGATTTTTCTCTCCACCTTTGGGGACTTCCATATGATTTGGTGGTGTTGAAACTCTTGCTGTAAGCAACACCTCTGGCCACTGTGCTGCAGGTGCTGAACAGATAGTGGAAGTTTTAGAAAGATGGGTTGCTTCAGCAGTATTTCCATGAAACTGGAAAACCACAGAAAGAATTGAGTATAACAAAGGAAGTTCACTGCAAAACCTGGAAGCCTGTATCCTGCTGCAGAACTCATAGGCATCTGGCTTCAGGAGCATCCTCAACTTTCCTGCGTACAAGTCCCATTCTCCACATGTGGAACATAATGCTTGCAGCAGGTAACAGAGACAGGCTAACTCTTGGAATACCTTTTGGGTTTCTTGCATGACACAACAGCCTCATGGCATAGAGCTCCCCATCTGAGTGAGGGTGAAAAGAATAGTTCAGGAACGGAACAAATTTTGCTTTGCATTGGTGACATAATGTGGGGATTAGTGAACAAATACTGGGGACTGTCTCAGTGCTGTTCTCCAGGAAGGCATTCAGTGTATGTTTACTGGTTTGGAACATGGCTTATCTGGCCATTATGAGGAACTGCCCCCTCGGGGATGCTCGGAATTGTCAAGACCTGGAGAGGGAGGTGTGTTCTGGAGCAAAGCAAGTCTTCAGTCACTTCCAGATGGAATGCAGGAATACAAAGTGACTTGGCAGATACCTGCTAGTCATGGCCAGTTTCTCCAGCGTCATGAACCCAGTTGAATTAATTACAGGGATGCTTTTGAATCCTGCCGATGAAATGCTAAAACTCACCACAAACAGCGAGATATTTTCCACTGTTTGGAGGGGGACAAGAATTTTGCCCCAAACATCTATTTTTTTTTTCCAATGAGGACTTTTTTCAACAAGTTAGCTCAAACTCGGTCATATTAGCATGGAAGCAATTCATGCGAGGTAGGAAAGGTTGATTATAACAAAAGAGAATTATTAATAGGAGAATAATTTACATCAGGGAGATGGTGGGAGTAAAGTGAATTTTGATGTTTTGAAGGTTGATTGGGTAGGTGGGTGTGTTGACAAAAACAAGACAATCATGTCTTCTTCAGGAACTTAGGCTTCAAGGATTTAAAATAAAATCAATGAGCTCTGTGGCACACACTCTTTTTTACAACAGTAGGAGCACAGGATAATTTTTTTGTAAAAGTGCAGGATATAACTTCAGTTCTATGCTGACCTTTCAGATCATGCTATCACCAAAGCATTTTCTTTTGATTAAATTTTTCTTTTAACATTTCTAGGGTTAAGCATTACAGTTCGGTTTTATTCATCTATATAACTTTTATGTAGCTTCTGGAAACCTTCAGGATATTCCCAATTTCCAGAAAACATTTTCTCCCTTGCAGAGGCATGTTGTGGGACAATCTTCAGTGTAAGTGATGGTGTGTTTCAGTAACAGAAAAATACAGACTCCTTTACTTTGGTTTTGTTTGGGTTTTTAGCAAATAAAATGTGTTTTTAATTTAGGTTAGCTAAAGGTCTTGGTATGAAAGTGTTACTAAATGGCAACTTGTAAAATGATATCTGGGGGAAAGCAGATAAATCAGTGGTGTTTTCTTGTACAGTTAAAATGTAAGTTCAGATGTTAGAGGTGGTTTTTCACCTATTGTATAATATGGAGCAAGTCCTCAAGTGGATTCTGGGTTTTTCCTCTTTTCTTAGCACGTACACTAGAAAAGCTGTGTCTGTACCAAGGCCTAGTTCATACTGAAATGTAACCTGGGAAGTTGACCTGGTTGGAAAGCTCCGCAATCAATCAGATCCTTCTCCACTCAAAGAGATGGTTGGGTATTTTGCACTTCAGGGTTGGTTGAATGTTCATAAAATTAGTGACTTGAAGAGATGAAAAAGAAATAGGAGCAAAGGCACCTAGAAAGAGCATGTTGGCAAAAAATAGCAAAAGGTCACTTAAAAATGAGCCAGCAGGGCTGGAAAGTGGCACGTGGGGAGGCATCGTGGGTCCAAAGGTCCTTCCTCCCAAACTTTCCTGTTTCTGCCATTCTGCCTTGTGCTGCAGAGGCTGAGGGAGCTTTGGTCTCCCTCTTGCATTAGCCCCCTCACCCTTAAGCTGGCTCATGGAACTGAGAGCACATTCTGCTCTTACTGCACCAAGGTTTGTATCAGCATATCTGTGGGTGATTTTGGAGGCTGGATAAGATGCAGATAGGGCAGCCATAAGTTTGTGAAGAGAAAAGAAAACAAGGTTTTTGCAGTGTTAAATCCAAACTGATTAAATCCTACATACCTTCTGCATCTGAATCTTGTATTAAATTGTTATGTACTTCCTAAAGGTTTAGGGGGGGACAAAAAGGGCAGTTAAAGGTGTTGATGACTTTTTCTTGGCACCTTTCTCTGTTAGCAAATTTCTAGTCTGTAGACCCTTATGTAGAGTACTAAAAAAAAAGAGTTTGCTATTTGCACAGCATTTTGGGTTTTGGTGATTTCAGTGCCAAATTTAGCAGCGATTAAACATAAATTTGAAGAGAGGGAAGCTTTATTGACATTTGTGTCCCTTGCTCCGATCCAGTCCACGGTGTCCCAGGGCGGAGGCTAAAGAGGCATAAAATCAGGTCAGTTTAACCCCAATGGGAGTGGAGCTTTACAGAGGTGTTCCTTTGCTGTCCCTTTCCAGAATCCCTGGGCCTCGGCCTGCTCTGAGGTGTGGAAGAAGCAGTCAGGCAGCTGTGGGCTGGTAACAACATGTTACTGCAGTAGGTTTCCTAGCTTAAGCCTTTGTGATAGTAATTATCCATGGATCTCTATTTTTATTCTTAGGGGATGATTAAAAAAAACCCCTATACTCCTTAATTTCTTATACAATATGTCTCTGTGTGTTTTTGTGGGGTTTTTTTCTCAATATGTAGTAAAAGGAAGCAGAAGATGATTTTCTAGAATGAGAAAAGAAGAATGTTTATTCAGATTCACTCTCTCGTATCTCATACTTCCACTGCATCAAAAATGATGTATCTTTTTGATATATTTCAGTGTTATAACCTGCTGGGGGATTAGGCCATCTGAAGAACTGACGTGTCAGCAATTGTTTTGGTTTTTAGTATTATTACTTCTATATTACACTGGTTACACTGGTTGTGGTTACATGGGTATAGTTTTAGGTGTTTCTGGGCACTATCCTGAAAGATAATAGAGATCAAGCATGCAGGCATATTTTTAAAGGTATGTATTGTGGACATAGAGGTGTTAATCCATAGTTATTTTTACAAAGATGTGCAAACACAAGTCAGGCCAGTGACTGCTGTGCCTGGGGAAACCTCCTGGGGTCTCTGAGGTCAGAGAGTTGTCACCAGTTCCCCAGCTGGGGACGGGTGATCTGCATGGGAAGCTCCCTTTGTTCTGAGCACCTGCAGAGAGGGAACAGCACAGTCATGTCAGCATCGGAGGCAAATACTGCAAAATGCCCTTTGGTGTAATGGCCCCTGCAAGGATAAATGGAACAGTCATGCTTTCAAAAGCTCAAATAAATAACTGCTGGCACTTGCAGAACACCAGTCCTCCATTTGGGAAATACCACTTGATGACAGAGTTGATGAAAGGTCCTCAGACATCAAACACATCAACTATAGCTAAAAAAAGCTATCCTATATATGGTCATTCCTCTCTTTAGGAAGACATTCCTTCTGTTGTTCTCCTTTGCTTATTTTAGTCACCCATTTCATACCTCCTCTTCAACACTTGACCCTTTAAGATAACCAATCTGTGGTGATGATCCGTATTTTCTTCAGAAAATTGGGAACCAAGAAGACTCTTAGTGGCTGTGCTAGGAATTCTTGATTGTTTTAATTACTGCTTTACATCAGTGCATCTTCACCTTTATGTGACAGATGTGATTCCTGGGTTTAAGAACTTCTGTAAACTCATTTGTAGCATTTGTTTATGACGGAGAAGTCCCACGCAGTGACAGGGTGTGCTCAGTGCACAGTGCTCTCTGGGGTTTGATCTGAAGCCCTTCTTGCTTCTTCCTGCAAGTTCTTTTTTTGTTGCAGCAGTCTGTGCACTAAATGCAGCTCTGGCTGAACTGCCTTATCTCAGACACACGTTCATGGAGAATCACTGTAAGGTGCTACAGGAATTTGACAAGGATCAGGACTGGTTTCAACACTGTTCAATATTTTTGTCAATTACTTGGAAAAATCTTTCTGAATTACTGCTGCTTCATTTCCAGGTAGCACAAAGAGTGGCAGAATGTGAGATAAGAAGGTAGTAGACACTTTACAAAAAAATACTCTGAATTGTTTTGCTTGTCTAAGCAGAGGACCTAAAATAAATAAATGAACTTGCCTAAGAAAAAGAAATGTTCCAGTGGGAGAAGACTCTGTCAAGCAAAGCAGAGATGGTCCTCTTGACTAACAGCTGGCCACAAGCTGCCAGTGGAGAACTGTGATGCAATACTTGTTTGTGTAAATGGGAATGGGAGCAGGGAGAGAAGTTTTGTCTGCTTCTATGCCTGTGTACCCTTGGCAAGACAATTCTAAAATAATTGCTGTCATTCTGAGATCCATGTCTTAGGAGGGACATAGAGGGTAAAGTTCAGAGAGTTACCACAGGAGACTTGCAGTAGGAGCAAAAATGGTTGGTCTTCAACCACTTGGAGCATCATCTCTTACAAGTGTCAGTGAGAAAACTGGGTGTCTGTAGGTAGCCGTGTTCAAGGGTCTTCAGAGAAAGCCAATACTGGGTACTAAAGGAAATGGGAACCAGTGGCTGTAATAGATGAATTCAAATCAAGAGTAGGTAAAAATATTCAACTCTGGATCTGGTTAAATATGGGGATGGATTACTGGGAGGGAGAGCTGCCGCACCATTTCCAGACATCTGCAGCTTCAGCTTGGATGCTTTTCTGTAAGGAAAGTTTTAATCAAACACTGTGGGCCCCAGTGCTGGGGTTAATGATGTGAAATGCAATGACCTATGATATGCACGTCTTAGGATATGCAAGAATAGATCATCCCACTTGTCTTTTTTTAACTTTAGATTCTATCGATTGATGGATGTCTGCTAGTGATACAGCTTGAATAACTCTTTGTACTTTGCCCTAATTCTACAAGTCTTTGTACAAATTTTTCTCATTATAATCTTAAGAATACCTTACACATTATTCTCTGTCTGTTAGCTACTATTAGCAGCCCATGTGAATCCAGCCACTGGTGTTGTAAGAATTACTTGGGAAATAATTTCACTTTCTCATGCTGGATTTTGATAAGGTAGAGGTAATCTTGACTTTTAACTCTACATTCTTGAAGATAAATGTTGAGACATTCAACTTTTTTCATGAGAAAATGATAGTAAGTCTCAGTGTTCAGAAAATAGAACTCAATGCTTGCACGTTCAACAGCACAGAGTGCAGTACCTGGTAGCTCTTGAATTTTCTGTTCTTTGAAGATTGGGTGTTGGTCCCTCTAAAAAGCCTGGCTATTGCAGGGGGATCATCTGTCTGAATTTAGGGCTGCTGTGGTCTCACAATTTTTTGGTTTGTATTTAATGCCACTGTCTATTTGTGTTGCAGAATATGAAATATTAGATCCAGTGCCTATTTTTTTTTGTATCTAGCATTTATGGGAAGTAAGGACAGCTTGTGAATGTCTTCACAGAATTTCTAATGTGTGAAGCAGTATTTTTCTTTTGGGTTGGTGTGGTTGGTTTGTTTGTTTGTTTGGTGGTGTTTTTTTTTTTTTTAATGCAGCGTAACTTATTACTGGCACGCTTAATACTATTTTGGAAAGTATTTTTGCAAAGAGTCAAAAGGGAATTTGCTCTCTTGAATTTTGAAATCTATTTGCCCTTCTGAATATAAATTCTTTCAACAGTATACCATTGTCTCCACACAACCATTCCAGCATAACTTATTTTCTGAGTAATGAATTGATAAAATTGATTGTGTGTTTCTCTTCTGTGGTTGATTGTGAAACTGTAATGAAAAACTGGAGTTTAAACAATATGGGGTTTTTTAATCTGTGACAAGTCCTTAGAAATAAAAAGAAGAGGACTGAGTGAAGGAAGGCATATGCCAAAAGATATTCTGATAATCTTATATACTTCATCCTCCCAAACAGCTTCTCTAAAGCAGGCAAGTATTTCTCTACAGTACCAGATAAGGAGTGTGTTAAGTCCAGTGATGTTGACTTAATTAATTTAAATTCTGGTATAGGCTGTGCAATAATGCTAAAGATTTCTTGTGTATCTGTATTTGAATCCATTATCTCTTTCAAAAGCTGCATGACGGATGAGTTACATGTACCTAACACTCATTGGAAGGGGAATTGGCACTTCACCAATGGCTAGGAATCATACAAGAGCAATATGATTTGTGTGCTTTTGTTTCTGTGGACCTTTACTCTGGTACTTACCTCATTGATCTGACGAGTCCTTGCTCTGAAATTGGGAAATAAAAATATAAATGCAGGATGGAATTTCTCTTGATGTTACACAGTGACAGCAATTTTTTGCTGATAGAATTGCAGGAAGAATATTGCAGGTCCAAGTGCAAGGTCTCTGTGATCTTTGATACTAGCTGGTGGAGCATTCCTGCTTCTCTAAACTTTATTTTAGATTAGCTGATAAAATAAATACGTATGTCTGAAAAAAACCCCACATAAAAATAACTTATTTAAGAAAATTATTCAATTAATTCGGTGCAAGCAAGAAAAAGCTTCTTTTTACCTGCAGCCTTCAACTGGCAGTTGTGGAAATTGAAAAATCTTTCCATGCCTTCTTTGTTTCTTTTGATTTTATTCATGCATGCTTCTATTCCTGTTTGTAATGGTATCTTGCATTGATTTTGGTTAGCTTGGAAATATTCTCTAGACTCAGAGTACATCTGTCTGATCCTCTCTTGGGGAATGGGTCAGAGCAATGGTGTCTGTGTGGCCAGTCAGGAGCTGTGAGGGGGAGCACGGGCATGTCCTGCTGTGGATGGGCTCAGGTGGGTGCTGCTCAGAGGGACAGAGTGGGAATTTGGCCAGGAGCTGATGGTGCTGTGCAGCACCTTGCAGCAAGCAAGGACGGTCCTTGGGCCCTTGGAGATGGCAGCAGTGCAGCACCTCATCACGTACGGATCTTCCTAAAGCCGGCACCTCCTCAGTGCTGGGAGTGAGCAGGAGCAGCGCTGGGAAGGTGGGAGGGGTGGGAGCTGACACAAGCATCGCGTGAGTGGAGCGGCTGATCCTCATCCACACTCAGGTAGCACTGGCAGCCTCGGAAGTTCAGTTGATGCTTTCTGCATAATTAATCTGCCTGAAAAGGATAATTTCAGGGTACTTGGAGTGGGGACAGAAAGTCTCCATCCTTCAGGAGGTAAACTGTGATTCCCCAGGGTCTGCAAAGCAGAGGAAGAGGCATCTTCAGGAGTGTGTTGGTTCCCAGGCAGGTGCTTTGTCTGTGGGGATCAGTAGTGGCCTGGGCCTCTTGCTGACAACCTGTTCTCTCACCAGCCATGGTAGTGCAGGAAAAGCAATGGGGGAGATGTTTTTGCTGTTAAGTGGTAGAAGCAGGTATATGATCTTCTGTAAATCACAAAGATGGCATTAAAGAGTGTGTGTGCATGGTAGTTTGTTTTTTGTTTTCTTTTTTTTAAATCAAATGCTATTTCTGAGCTCCAAGGGCTGACAGCTGTTCTAGTTTTGCTTGGGGATGTTTTCGCAATGTGGATTAATCAATGTTATGAACTGGGTCCATGGGGTTTTGGGAATGTAATTGGTTTCAGATGACACTTTGCTAGTCAATCTGCGAAACAACCGAATGTTGACACAGCTGAACAATTCCAGCTGTTTCCACTCACCCCTTCTTCTCTCCCTGGATGCACCAGCCTTTTCCCTCTCACATGTCTCCCTTTCTTATTGTGACTTTGTGAAACAAATTTGGGATTGCAGTTTCTGTCATTTGTCTCTGCTTTGGTTTTATTTCTTCCCAGAATACTTTCAAAATGCATTATTTTAGGTATGTTTGTTGATGTCCATTTTTATAATTTTGAGCCTAATTTGTTATGCAGGCATTAACTCTTACGAAGCAAATTTAGATGTTGCTTGAAGGTACCTTTGTCACATAATTTTTACGGATAATTTGAGAAGTTTGAAAATACTTTCACATTTGTTGTGCCAAACCCACCTCTTCTTTTTAAAAAGGTAACAAAGAACGCAGGTAACCAAAGGCAAAGTGGGAGGACTCTGCATGGAGATGTGCTGTAGACCCTGCTCCACTGCTGCTCTGCCCTACCTGACAGCCTGGCTTTGGTCAGGCTGATGACACTTCTGTGCTGTGCATCCAGACCTTAATGACAGGAGAAATAACTCCCCAGAAGGGAGTGGCTCATAAATTGCCCATGCCATTTATACTTCTAGAATTAGTTATTTTTCTCTTCCCCTCTTTTTTTTGCCCTACCTTATGGTAAGTATAGGTAAGCCCTGAATACGTCATGCTACCTGCATCTGGAGTTTTTTATGTGGTATCAGTGCCTGTTCTCAATTTGTGGCAGTACAGAAGAAAGAGATGCAGTACAAGACAAGGCACATTCATTTTCCATGGTATTTTTTGTGCTAACTGACCTTCAGAACACTTTGCAGTGGGGACTACAGAATGGCCCAGGCAGTTGTTCCTTGGAAATCTGTGTGCTCAGACACCTACAGACACTGCACAAAGATGGCCCAAGCCCCTGGTGGGGTGGTCTGGCTTTGTTCTGAAAGCCTTTCGCCACTATACCTCTGGTGAGAGGCTCATGGCTGGGTGTTTAGTAGTAACTCCAATGGGGGCAATTTGCTGTTTAGTATTATTTTCCCATTAAGCAGTCAGATGGGTTTTGAAGGATGTATGCTCCCTCTTGTCTGTGTGGCTCCTCCGATGGCAGACTATGCTAAATTAAAACTGATGTGTGAAAAATTCTGTAACAAATCTGCTGTTTTCAGACAGCAGTCAGCTTTGCTAACTTTTTGAAACATCAGAAAGCACCCACGTGTGTTGAGCCTTGAAATAATCTCTCTTATATTAAAGTAGCCTGGAATGGAATGGCTGATCCTGTACCTTCCAAATACTATTGCTAATGCTTTCCCTACAGAGGAAATGGCCTATTGAGAAAAGGGAAAATGTATATTGAAAACATGGTAGGAAAATGACACCTCTGGGAGTATCTCTCTTAGAATTTTGTTACACTGAGAAAATTGCAAATTTGCGCAATGCCGTTTTCAGAGAAAGTCCTGATGTCATTTATTCCTGTTTGTATTTTTTACTACCAGGGTATTGGATAAGAATATCCCATTCTACAGACTTCATGCTGGCAGTGGACACTGGGAGTTTTTTTGCATTTTTTGTGGGGAGGGAGACTTTGAAGGCATAAATTCAGTACCTAGATCTAAGCAAGCCTCAGAGACCCCATTTATATAGTAGTGTAAAGCTTTTTAGATTTTTCTAGCTTTTTCCATTTTGTCCCAGAGATTTAGGATTCTGACTAGCAGTTCAAACCAGCATTAAAATCCTCTTGTTGACTGAGAGCTAGTTCAAATCTGTCATGATTTTTCATTCTGTAATTTTTAGAATCTGTGAGGAACCCTGGACTCTCTCAAAGGACTGTAACATTCTTTCTTCTGCTGTATTATTGAAGACCAGTTTTTTCCAAAGCTAAAGGCAGACAGCTGTTGGACTTAAAGCAAACATTTAAATGCACTTGCTACTTCTGCGTGTGACTTGAGGTATATCCCAGTGGTAAATTGGTCTTGCATTTAATCAAAATGATATTTCAGGTAAACTGGGATTTTGTCTTTCTCTGCTGTACCAGCCCACAGCTAGTTAAGGAATGTCTACACAGAACTGAGGAGAGAAAAATGAAGGCTAATGCTTATATCAATTCAGAAACAAAATGACACCATTTCTTTAAACGGAGCAGACATTAAACACATTGAGGACATGTATGCTATTCACTCTAATGTTCTTTTCATCATTCTTCAAACAACCCGTAGAGGTTTTCTGTTGTACAATCTTTGACAAATCTTTCTTTGTATCCCTAGATCTCTTTTGTTCTGTTGAACCACCAAAGGGACCAGGTTCTTGGAAAGACAGAGGGAATGCACACAACCAGTATGGTGTGGAAAGCCTGTCTGTGATGTTATGTGGCTGAATTCGTACAAACTGAAAGCTGCCACAAGCCCAGGTTTTCTCAGTGTGTCTCTTGTTTCCCACTGGAAATTTTGCACAAGCAGAAAGGAAGGAATTTGACTGTGGTCTAGGATTTGCAGATCTGCATGTGCTGGAACAGCAGCACTGCCTGATGCTGCCTCTGCTCAAGTCCATCCCATGGTTGTAGTGTGGGAGTGCAGTGCATTCAGTGCAGTGCATGAACACAAAAGAACAGAGTGCAGGGCTGTCCTGCTCAGAAATTTAAACATTTGGTAACTTTCCTTTTTTGGAATGGTTTATTCGTATCACAGTTTAAACAATCTACTAGTTATTAGTCAATTCATTGTATATTCAGAAACACTTGCAAAAGGAAATGTATCTTGGGCCACACTATGTTCTGAACTGTTGTGTTTTGTCAGGTTAGTGTCTCCAGCTGTGAAAACTAGAAAGTTAAAATAACTATTCCAGTATTTTGTGTTGCAGTCTCTGGCCTGCAATAGAAAAAGCAGGTTCATCAGTAGAACCTACTCTGAGTGTACCTGCTATGAGCATGTGAAAATTCCTTCTCTTTCTACAGTGGAATATCCCTGCACTATCTGTTTTTATTGCTTTGTCCCTCTCTTCCCACTAAATTATTTGGTCATTGAAGCCCACATGCTCTTGAGAAGCTCCTCCAATAGCCCAATTTTGAGAAATGGGAAAGATTTCTGAAACAGTTTCTATTAACCAGTCCATTTCCAAGTTAGTCTTTGGTAATTCCAAATCACTAGTTACTTCAGAAATTTAGGCAGAGCCATAACATCCCCACAGCACTAGAGGCAGAATTTTACTCTGCAGGCAGAAAAGTCATTTCCCTGGCTGCTGTGCCTCCTGTTAAATTGCTGAAAGGGGTGTGGCTCTGAGAAGAGCAGCAACACCCTCTACCAATGCCTGCCCACAATTTGTATTCCTGGGACTGCGGCCTAGCCTGTGTAAGGCTTGGCTGGGCCTGTGTTTTCCTGTGTGTCATTGTGTCAGTCTGGCTCTGAGCGGCGACCCTGGGGTCTGTCACAGAAGTAATGGGGTAGAAGGCATCAATAAAATATTTTGTTAGTGTGCACTCGTTTGTGTATCTTCAGACATCAGGCTTTTAGGAGTGCAGGAGTGATGCTTGACTGTACAGCACTGTCTAATCACACATTCACATTCCTGATACCCAAATGCATCAGAGAAGCCTTCATTTCTGTCTTCCCCCTTGCACCCCACAATGCTTTTTTTTTTTTTCCAAAACAGTGGTTGATATAATCATCTTTACTATTTTCATTTTTAAATTTTTTTTCTTTATTTCAAAATAAGTTAGAAAGGGGCTTGATATGTATCAAGGAAGCTGGTTTAAGGCTTTCACAAGCCTTATTTCAGTCTCTTTTTCTGCTTTCTGGAACAAGTACAGTAGCAACTTGCATACATTGTGTCATGTTGCTGAAGTTTCTGTTTAAGCACTGCTCCAGGACCAGATCCCCGTTGTTTGTGTCTGCAATGATTTGATGCCAGCTGATGCTTGTTAGGCCCTGGTTGCACTGATGGCCCTGACCAGCCTCACCTGGGGCCTCACCTGAGGCTCTGCCCAAGGGCGGGGGGAGCCCTTAGAAACTCAGCTCTGGGCCACAGCCAGGCCTCTCCTTCTCCTTTCTCTTAGATTTTAGCAATGCAGCTACATAAAAACTTAACAGCCCTCTTTAGAAAGTGATAAGAAGAGGTAAGAGGGCATAAAGAAAAATTCCATCTTTGATCTTATCGCCCTGTGCTGGTAAGTTGTTGACATTGTTGTGTGCTATGATACTAAATTTTTGACTCATTGGAAATGCAGCTTGAGTCATAAAGTCCTCTATTTGCTATGCTTTGGCGAGTTTGCCTTTTTTTTTTTTCTTTTTGTAGTAGCTCTTCCTCCAAAGAGAAAAGCTGAAAAAGCAGTTTAGAGGAGCAGATAAGAGTAAGTTGCAATTCCAGTTGTTGTCCAATAAAAAGACCTAATGCAGATGGTAGGAACCTTGGCTGGTGTTTCAGTGTGTGATTCAGGAGGTCTGGTGAAAACAGGAGTCTGTGCTCTGATGCTGGAAGTTTGTTGGTTTTGCTTCAATCCATCTAGTCAACACCTAGTTCATGCTATTAAGATGATTTTGAGAGCTTCAGTGGTGCATCAATGAGCATTTCAAATGAAAATTTTTTTCAAAATGTCACGATTCTGTGTTCAAGTAGGATAAAAACTGACAGTTTTGATCTTAAGCTGTTCATCTTTTTAATGCATGAAACCATATCATACCTCTACTGTGGCATCACAGACTCCGAGGAAAAAAGTGATCATCAGAAAAATCTTTGCTGCATTGAAGTTATCATTGATAGAGATGAAATCAAGGTCAAGATACCACAATGTGTGGGAGGAAACTGGGTGAGAATTAGCAACTTCATCTAAGGCTTTATATCTCAGCTCGCTTCCAAGTTGTCTTTCTTCCACTGTCTCTTAGTGAGTGTGAAAGGGCCATGAGAAATTGTATCATATATATATATATGTAATTTTCCCCATTATGTGAGATCTCAGGATCTTTCTGAAGATAAGTTCAAACAGATTCAAGCTGATTCAGAAAAGAGGCCATTTAAGAATTCTTGACTTTTTCAAGTGGTTCACTTCATTTCACATTGCTCTGGAAGGAGGTGAGAGATTTCCTCCTGGTCAGGGCTCCTCACAGGCTGTGTAAGACACTGGTTTGTGAAGGCAATTCAGGCACAACTGAGCTGGGATTATTCTTTATGAAGAAGTTGCTATTAATTTGAAGGCAGCAGCAAGTTTTCCTTTCTTTACTCTCTTCTCCCTCTACCTTCTGGCATGTTCTCCAATAACCTTAGCTATCAAAATGTTATCAGTGTATGTCAGACACAAGTTCCACTGCCTCTGGGAGGCTGTGTTTGTGTAGTGGCATGGTGGTAATTTGTGTATTACATCCTCATCTTGTTCTCTGAAGATCTCTCTGTTATCAGTCAATCTGTGTCCTGGGTCAGGTGTGAGAAATGTGGGCTGTTGTTTCCGTGTGCAGACCTCCACTGTTCAGAAAGTCAGAGTCTGTGACCCAAACCCAAGCAAAATTTGGGATTGCTCCTGGTTTTGCTGTTTACTACTCTGCCATTCGTTCCTTAGGGAGCGTGCTGCTTCTCAGAGAGTGTATGGTTTAATAAACTCGATACAACAATTTCAGCTTGAGAAGCAGGGTGTCACATTTCCTTCTTTCCTATTTGCCTGCACGGTCTCCTGTGGATGTTCTGAGCTCCTCTTCAATTTGTTCTGGCTGTGATTTTGGTTTTCTTTCTTTCCTTGGTCTAGTCTAGCCTTTTGCCATAGCCCATTTCCTTAAATAGAGCACTTGAGTTGTTAGCAGAAAGAGGTGCTGACTTCCCAGCCAGCTGCCATACCTGGCAAATTTAACCCCCTTCTGTCTCAAAGTACAGTTTTCTTTGTGGCTTTGTTGCTGAAAGGTGATGCAGGTGGCCTGACATTCCTCTGTTGTAGCTCTCAAGCAGAGCCAGGAGGACCAGCCCAGGGTCCCTCTGAGCTGACTGACCTGGTTTCTGCTGCAGTTGGAGCAGAAAAGCCTTGCTGTAAAGCAAAGAGCCAAAGCCCAGCTCTAGCACCCAAAACATAATGGCTCGTACAGGATGGACCAGGCCGAGTGGTTTGATTCAATAACCTCTCACATTTGGTATCTTCACTCTGAAGGAGAACCTGATGAATAAAGGCTGTTTTTCTGTCACTAATTGTGCTTTGTAACCTTGTAGGATCCAGCATTGCACCATTTTGAGAACAACAGTTTGATTTTTCATGAATTCACTGGTCACAGCTCTCTGGGTCAGGGGCTTGGCACAGCCAGGTGTACCAAGGGTGTCCTCTTAGCACAGAGGGAGCTGCAAGCCAAAAATTGGGCAGGCATTTCTTGTTATGCCCAGAGCACAGGAAGGTCAGGAGGGATCTTGCTAGGAGCTCTTTCAAGAGGGACTTGACTCCAGCAAGCCCTCAGTCTCAACACCAGGAGAGCATTTAATGTGTGTACTTGGGAGAAAGGGTAGTCAGAGTCCATTAATTCAGTTGTTTCAGTTATTAGACAGGTACTTACCTTTTCTGCAGCCCTTTGAAGGGCTGATACTGCTCTTTTCTTTTTCCTTTTTATTTTTTTTTGGTTTGTTTATTGCATAACTCCAATAGAAAAAAATTCCTAAGGCATGAATGCTAAAGAGGAAGGAAAGAATAAGTGGTGCCAGTTAAATTTTCATGTATTTATGCCTTATTATGGCCTGACAGTCAGAAATAATATTCTTTTCCTTTTATCCTGATCTTCTCTTTTGACTGTGTATTAAAAACCCACCAGCAGTAACAAAGTGTAAAAGATTGAATTAAATCCTAGTTAAAATGACTTCACCTTAAATAGTGGAATATCTTAGATCTCTTTCTCTTCCTTTTTTCTTTCTCTCTGTCTAGTCTACAGAGACTTGGCAGTCTCAGATACCCTTGGGTGTTCAAAGGTAGATCAGTCTGTGGCAGGGCTGCCTTTGATGTTTTCACCTACAAAAATGTCACATCACAACTTGCTCTGTTATTTCACATTGAATGTGAAAGATTCACTAAAAGGTTAATTTCAAGTCTTGTTGAATTTTATACCATTAAAGTCAATGCCTTTTCAAGGATGTACCTAGAATGGTTTCAGAAGGGTGAGAGAAGGGACTGGTTTAAAGTTCCTGCTGCAACTACGAGCACTCAATAACCGTGTGCTTTGGGTGCTTGTGGGAGCATAACCCCTCCTGCAGGAAGGCTTTGCCCTCCGCTCCCTGGGGAGAAAGGAGAACAAGGATTGCTATGGATACTTTAAATAGCACTGCACCTACCAGCAGTACGTTTACCTACTTGTGCATGAGGCCCTAATTTGATTTGTGTTCAGTCTTGTGAAAGACAAATGTGAAGGGAGAGAAACACTTACATACAAATCTTTTGAGGGAGATCTTGAATAATCCTGAATATCCGGTCTGATTTCTGGAATGAACTGTAGAATAATTACAAATGCTTGAGTGAAATGTTTTTGAAACAGTTTTACTCCTGGTTCCTTCCCTCCTCTTCAAGACTTGTGTTTTGAGGCAATGCTGTACCTTTGTATGGGGACTTTAATTTCGTTGTGGATACAGTAAATTTCACTTGAGAATGCTAAATGTAGTGGATTTCAAGCGTTATTTTGAGTAAGAAATCTGTTTTCCTAAAAGATTTTCCTAAAAGAAAAATGCTTGTTTATCAATCATATCACAAATAGTGCATTTGAAAGATTTCTGAATGGACACATGCTGAAGGAGGGATAGAAGTTATCTTTTAAATTGCTTGGGGTTTTTTTTTAAACAATTGCCAAGTAGGTAATTATATTTTCCATTTTCTCTTAGTACAGTGAAACCTTTAGATTTAGTGAGGGCACTTAGAAAAGGAGGTGACCTTTCTCCACCTCTCCTTCTCTTTAGCAAAACTCAGATATGTCATTTAATTGGTTACTGAGCTCGATGCTCTCCACGCCCTCTTCCCCCCAGAAATAATTCTTGCAAGTGAGCAGTGAGAAGTCCGGTAACTCGCTCCAGTGTCCTCACATTTGTCGTGTAGGAGAGGCTGGGATTACGTGCTTTGTCAAGCTGTGCTCTTAAGGATGTGTCACATTTCCTACCGTTTTAACACAGGAAATGTCTCTGTCACCAGGCAGCCCTGCTTTTCTGTGCATCCCCTAATTGTGTGCGAACTGAAGGTGCAGCTGGAGAGCATTTCATATCTAATTGGTGTGTGAAAGCTGAGGGCAGAAAAAACAATTAGGAAGTCATGGTCAACCTCAAGAAGGGCCATAATTGAGGCAGAACTGAAATTAAAAATTGGATTTCTACTGAGCTGAAGTGGAAAGGATGTATGGAACAAAGCTGTAAACAGCAGAGCAGCTTAGGCTCCAAAGTTCCACTTGCTGCAGTAGTTTCAGACCCCGAAGTGCCTCTGGGATACCTGATGGGGAGCTTAGCTTCCCAAGCCCCGTGGCATTTCAAAGAAATGTCTGTGGGTTACTGTGGCTAAATATAGTGTGTTACAGGATGTCTCTGATTTTTGGTCATTCCCCTTCTTAATCAATTGCAGTCTATTGATAGCCCTGGAATAAGGGCTAACTGCTCTATTCAGCTGCCTGGTTTTGTCTTCATTTAGCAGCAAATAAAAGAGGTAGAGGTGCTAGGCATACACTCGAGTGCTATTTTAAATCCACCTAGTCAAGAGTTTGAAGTAATTCAACAAAGGAGTTCATTTTACTGTTCAAACTGTAACAGTTTCTGTGTACACTAGGTGATAATGAGGCCATTTAAAAATCCTCTTCTTGCCACTTCTAATACAGGATGTAGGTTTTCTAAGAATCTATTAAAATGTGTATCACAGCAGCTCGTTTCCTTTTTACTGTTTGGCTGACGGGTCATAAACTGTGGCAAGTTCTAATGCTAAAAGGTTATGGTCCAGCCTGTCACTTTTATTGTAGCATGGGGTAATGGCTGACTTTTATCAGTGTCTTAACACTAATTGTACCAACATAAACTTAGCTTATAGCTGTGCAAACAGAAGGGTGGTGCGTGCGATAAGCCCCTGCGAGGAGCTCAGTGCAGCCATTACCTGAGACACCGCGACCTGCTGGGGCTGCAGGCAGGCACAGGAGTGGGCAGAGCGCATCGGGAGCACTCCTGAGCATCTAGAAAGCAAGAAGTGCCTGAACGAGATTTTGTTCTTGCTTTGTTGATTTTTCTTTGCCCGTTACCTTTGTGTCAGAGGAAGATCACCGTATCTGTCATTTTGCCTGATGTTTATTAAGTTGGTGTGTCAGTGTTTACATAGGGGAGCTCTCATGCTGCTGGGAGAAGCTGGGAACTAAAGATTTAAAGTTGCTATTTGGGAAGCAGGTGGGCAGCCTGTGCAGAGGATGGCCTAGCTACCGAGTGTGATACCACTGGAATACTTTTCTTTCAATTAACTAGATTTTAAGTGATTGCTAGCTTAATTTCTTCAGATTTCTGTGATCTCAGTCTGCTTTCCTAGAAACTTTCACCTCTTGCTTGAACTATGGAACATCAGGGCTTGGGCAGTATCTGAGTTTCTATTGCTGTGGCATGGTGTGTCATGTTTAAAAGAGCTACTGTATTCTTACCACAGAGTGATTTGTAATTTAAGTGTGCAGTTAGAGATTTTGTCAGATTTTGTGTGTTAGTTTTGTGCATTCCTGATAGGGTTATTGCTCTACATTTACTTGTAACAAGCTCATTTAGGATCTCTTTGGACAAAAGGCACTACTGAACATGCTAAGGTTTTCTTAACAAAGATGCTGGGTTTGATGGGCGCCATCCTGCAACTTGGAGGATTTTATAATCTTTTTATTCAAACGAAGTAGTTACCTCTTGTGTAAAAGACAAACTCTTCAGTGTGTAAGGAGAATAAACCTAGTCATAAATAGTTGCTGGGATAATACCCGCGTTCTGAAGTAGCTGACGATCCTGCCCTGGTGATGTTGGTGCGGTCGTGCCTTGCTCGTTGATCGGGGCTGTCCTGTGCGCTCCCTGGGACATTGCCGGTGGCTGGGAATCCCAGGGGCTGTTTCTGTGGCTGCGGGCGCTGGAGGAGAGGCGCTGCCGCCTGCTTCTTTTCCCTTTCTGCCGGTCAGGGAGTGCCCCGAGCGGCCGCGGGGCGAGCGAGGGACGCTTGGAGCGGAGGGTTCGGGCCGGGCCGTGCGTGCCCGGGCTCCCCCCGCTGCCGCTCGGCTCCGACAGTACATGACAAGCATCACTAGGTGGCACAGCCACCCTGGTGCACTGCCCAGGTTACGGCGCTCCGGCAGCGCCTGAGCCGCAGCAGCGTTTGCATCCAGCCCCGTGTCGCAGCCACGCCGCGCTGGGCTCCTGCAGCGCATTCCTGACACTTCATCACCGGGCTCGCTCCTGGGGCAGCGGCCGCAGGCTGTGCTCGGCTCATCCCGGCCCGAGCTGTCCCGGCCAACCTGGGCTGCTCCTGCCAGGGCACTGCCAGCACAAACCTGAAGATTTTGCTTACTTGGGGGAAAATAATTTGAAATGATGTTTCCAAAGCTTCTTGAAATCTTGTTTTACCAGGCACTTACCTTAATCTGCCTGTTGAGTTACCAAGCTCCTGTGAAAGTCTGTTTCAGCCTTTTGGAATTTATGCCAGGAAATCCAGTATGTAATCCAAGTTTAAATAAAGCACTTTATAGTAGGTGCTTATGTTTTAAGCACGAATTTAACTGTTTTCAATAGTGAAATGAAGGATAGTGCTATAAAGTTTGTGTTTAAAATTGAGTACCAGTTAAGCATATTGTTGAGCTGGGGCTTCTCTTGGTATTTATTTATGAAACTAGCTGGGGAACTCCATTTAAAAGGTATATGATTGTTTTTGTATTTATTTCTCCTTTGGTTGAAATCAAAGTGTAGGTTGGACTGTATGAGAGAGGTAGATGGATCTCAGTTAAGTTTACTCCGAGGTTGTTTGTTTGTTTTTAAATTGGAATGTCTTTTCTGAGTCTGAAGGACTCAGAAAATCCTCAGCAATTGATGAGTGTCTATTTTTAAAGTAAACTCATTGCTCTGTGGTATGTCAGTTCAGTTCTCTAAACCAATGTAAATTTACAGGCACACTGATTTCTCAGCACTGATTTTAAGTGGAATGCTAGGGATGTTTCTAAGAATAAAATGTGGGTTTCAATTTACAAGAAGGAGTTATGATTTAGAAGTTAAGCAGGTAATAGTTTCCTTTTAAATCATAGGTGTGTTGTGTATGGGTTGTATTCATGCTTAACTGCCTCCAGGAGGTGTTTTCAAGTGCAGTGACGGTTACTTAAAAGACTTCTGCTGTTTGAAAATAAAGCATGGCTTCAACTTCATTTGTAAGGGAAAATCCTGGGAGATATTGTGGTGGCATTATTGTCACTACTGTTAATGTAGTTTGAAACCCATATTGGCCACTTAGCAAAAGCAAAATAAAAGTCTCTTCCAGGATCTCTCATCTAAATACTTCTAGAATATCAGAGTAGTCTGGGTAAAATAGATGCCAGGGCTGTGAATTGAATTAACAGAGGACTGGAGTTTACTTGCCTATAACAAGAAATGAAGACTTTTTTTCCCAAGGGCCTCCCACTGTCAGAATATTTCACAAATACCACATTTCTTTTCACTGTGAAGATAAGATTTCTTTATTATAGCAGAAACATTTATATTGAGACAGTGGACAGCAGTGGTGACACTAGAGTAGATTTAGGGAGCCTGATGTATACATGCCCTTGGAATGTACCATTCTCCATGTGGAGATCATGTGGAAGTGTTTGGGATGGACACACGTGCATTTCCTCTGGGTTCAGTCCCATCTCTGACTCTATGATAAATACTGCAAGAAAGCATCAGGGTAATCTTGGGTCCTTGCTTAAAATAATGCTGTAGGCTTCCCACACAGGAGAGTGTTGGTTGTTGAAGGGGATTTTTATGGCTCACACTGGGACTGACGTCAGGCTCGCCCACAGCCTGGGACTAGAGAAATTCTGAAGCTGTGCAGATGAGCAATTCCTTCCTCTCAAGCAGAGTAACCACAAGCAAGTTTGGCTCCCTGGATTTGATGCACTGGAGGTTTTTGCAGGCAGAAAAGTAGCTCTTCTAACATCATTGTGTGAAAATAAAAGCATTCCTAGTGGAGAACATAGCTCTTCCCTGTGCATGTCCTTTGTCCATGTTGGTCTTTGGTTTGGTGTTTTGTTTAGTTTCTTAGGTGATGGTGTTTTTTTTTAATGTGTCTTGGAAGTGTGATCAGTCCATTTTTCTCTCCCTTATTGCTTCTGGCCTGATGGTACTCCTAAATACGTATTTCTGTGTGTGCTGGTAAGTACGTGCCCCAGACTGTGGTGATCTGTACTGCTCTGCGCCTTAAATTTCTTTACTTTGTTTCCCCTTTTGCTTTGATACACAAAGCAACTTGGCTTTGGTAACTTGGTCAAAAAAATGCCAGAGGTCAGTGGGGAAACATAGATGAAATCTCCAGGTCATTTAATCCTTCCATGCCTGTTAAAAAACTGCAAGGGTTCCATCCCCTGACTCTTTCTCTCTAAAGCGTGCTTGAAATGAGAAGAAACAGACGTAGAAGCAGGGAAGTTAAAAATGGAGAATATATTTTCTGGATCTTACTAGACAGCCTAAAGTCAAACCCTCTTAGCATTAATCCTGCTGGAAAGAGAAGTGTTTGCTTTAGAAATGCTAGTTTCATCTTGACAGTGAATGTGATGTAAAGACGACAGGCAACACCAAGCCCAGCCAGACATCCTCTCCTTTTCTGGAGCAGCATGGAGGAGGTGAGGACAACACCAAGGGCAAGCTTTCTTCTTTTCCTTCCTGCAGTGGAGAGGTCAGGTTTAGGTACACCATCTGCTCCTGCTTTTTGCATTAAAAATTTCTGTGTAGCACATGGTAAAAATTATCTATGAGGAGTTCTTAGAGTGAAACATTTGCATGGGTGGTGCCAGGAATTGTTCTCACTTGGGATGCGAAGTTGCTCACACAAGCAGCTTGATAAATTCAGTGTTGATACCTGTGTGGAATTTGGTTGTACTTGCTTTGTTCTTGCTGAGGTTCATGTTCAGCTAAATGAGATTCAGATGGGAAGGACACCAACTAACTGTCATAGCAATCACCTCTCCACATATCCTTCCAGATTCTACTTTTGTCAAAAGTTTTCAATGGCTGAGTGCGCGGGGACTTCTCAAGTCCTATAGCTCAGAGCTGTAAAGAAGATTTTAGATTTTACCTTTACTTTTTTGTTTGCTTTTCTGTGGATAGCACTGCTGTGTCTTGGTCTGCCAGAATCCCTCGATGGTGCTGTGCAGTCCCTATACAAGTCAGTTTTGAGCAAACCGGTGGAATTTGAACCTGTTACAGTTTGAGCAGGTGATACTACAGGTTAACATTGTAGCACATGACAAATAGAATCTGAAGCTAAACTAGTCTAAACTAACTTTGTGAAAGCACATGTGAGGTAAACACTCTACACATTGCCTCTTATACTCAAGGAAAGGATCTCGAATGTCTCCTAATTTGCTACTTCTCTTCCCAGGCACATTTAGTGTCATAGATAGCAAAGCTGATCAATACTTGGTGGAAATGTCAACTTAAATAAGGACAGACTTCCTTAATGCTGGTGCTTCCAAAGCTGCTCAGGAGAACATGGGGGCATCTATGTGGTCTTTCCAAAGTAAAGCTCTTCTGTAGGGTTTCTTCAAAACCACTCAGGCAAAATCCCCTTTAATAGGAAACAAGATGTAGGGCACTGAAAAGAGAAACTTTATCAGGAGAAATTTTCTAATTTGGCCATAGAAGAGTAACATGCTGCAGGACAGTCATGGGAAGAGAAGCTGCAACAAGAGCTGTATTATGTATTTCTAGCATTCTTTACAGAGCTGTCTTGATGCCTTCCCAGCCCCCAAGATACACAAATAATTTCCTGTGGCTGACCAAGTCTGTGCACTCTCCTGTCATAAAAACAAGTACTGGGAATGGATGCTTTGAAACTGCTTCCAACACCATTTTTTCCCCTTTTATAAATGAAAGCTTTGAAGATTCTGTTGTCCATAGCATGCTTCATTTTTGTTAGAAACAATCTGAAAATAGTCAGCTGTACCCAGAAGCCTGAGAATAAAGGAACACTTAGAAACACAGTTTTTGTTATATTGTAGTTTGGTGTCATACTGTAAAATTAGTTCAAAATGCCAGGAGGGCTCTTGACAGAAGTGATACAGTGTAAAAGTTTCATCGTGATTTTACAACCTGTTTGCCATATTCAACATGAACAACCATTTATTTACTTGTATATGCACAGTAAGCCAGTAGGGGTTTCTGCATCCAAGTGGTTAATCAGAAATCAGGAATTCAGGGACAACTACGTTGTTTGTCAGCTGCTGGTTTTGCTCCATCTTGTGTGATGGTTTTAAATCTGTGTTAGAGTTTTATTGCTTTTAGCATGAAGATAATAACATCCATCTCTGTAATGTGTTTAAAGATGTGCTTTGAAAAAGTGCACTCATAAATATATGATGTTTAAAAAAACCCCAACCTAATAAACAGAAATCCTGAACATGAGTGAAATGAGAAAAATGAATGGGAAATTTGAGATGAAACCTAGAGAGGGGAATGTTGAGTGTTTAAGGAGGTGTAACAGTTACCTGAGAAAAAAGTAGAAATTACTTGTGAGATGCCCCAGTGTTGAAGTCAGTTTGCTGAAAAGCTATCTGATAATCCTTCCTCTTTTCTGCCCCTTTCCCTGTTACTACTGGTATTTAAATTGGGAGGAAGACCTCTGTGGTTGAAGGCCTCCAGGAAGAGTACCCACAATCATGAAAGCAATTATGGAGGAAGCAAAAATCAGCAGCTTCTTTCTAGGAAGGTGAGATTGTTTATCCTAGATGAGACAGGCTGTCAGGTACAGGTCAAAGTGCTAGATGAGATGTAGAATAAAAAACGGAACTTGAGGCCTATTGACAAAATGATTGTTGATTGGATTTGGCTGAAATTTCACTTACAAGGTGCTATGGTTTAGAGGTCTCCTCAGTGCTACTGACTTTACTGGGTTTTTAAGAAATTCTTTAGCCCTACTTGTTTTGAATTTTGTAGCTTTTTCCTGCTCATGTAACCAATTCTGAGCATGTTCTGTACAGCTGCAGGCAGTTGAGCTGCCAGGGGCTCTGCTTGCTGACTTGTGAAAAACCCTTGTTCACGATTAAGAGACAGCTTCTTGATGAAGCCATAAGTTGATACTCACAGGATTTAGACCCAGGGCCTTACTAATACTCTAAATCCAGGGTAAGTGAAATAAGATGCCATGTTACCATTGGCAGTGTGAGACTCGAGCCCGGTGTTTGTCTGTAGTGAACTATGTAAGAGGCAATGGGAACAGCTTGGAAAGGGAGATGGTGAGAGATGAATTTGTGGCAATGCAGCCATAAGCAGAGAGAGTAGGATGGATGGAGATGGTGTTAAGAAATTGGTAGAGCTGGTGGCTAAATATATATTGTGAATGAAATGAGCAGTGCTGTGTAAGCCCATGGAAAGATGGGAGATTTCCAACAGAATGCAAATGAGTGTCTAAGAAATAAGATGCATGAGTAAAAACCAAACTTTGGAGCTGAAGGAAGGATGTTATTGAAAGATAAGTAGCACACTTGGTACACTGAAGATGGCTGACAGGTTGAGGAGAGGAAATGCAAAGTATTGATTCTGAATTGTGGATTGGAGTCTGCACTGTTTCCAGGCTTGGTCCATGTGACAGAGAACTCATTTTGCAGTTCCTGTAGTGCGCGAGGGCAAGAGTTCTTGGCAGTAAAAATCTGTGAGCATTAAGGTGATAATAGTGAGTTAGGTCAGTATTTCTAAGATGGAAAAGATTAAGGCTTGGCTTGTCTTGGATCAGAGTCAAAAGAGAAAATGGAAAATGAAGGAATAGAGTAGACAGGAAGGAAAGATAGTGGACACTAGAAAGATAAAGTGCTCAAGCATTGCCATGGGGAAAACAGAGGTATTAGAGGAAGAAAAAAAGTTGAATGTATCCTTTATCTTTGGTAGAAAAAGAGGGTGACACCAGGCATGTGTCAAATTGAAAGGATGGGAAAGATTGTTACGCTTGCCAGTGTTCTTTGAAGAAATCATTAGAGTCCTGTGCAGAACAACAATGGAGATGGACAGATAAGAGACAAATGCAGTTAAAAGACAGGCACGATGGTGATGCAAGATTCAGTGAAATCAGAGAAAAAATTGTTTTGCAGGAAGCTGGCCAAACAGAAGGAGTGTTTATACTGGAGGAGGTCAGCCTTTTTGTTTTAATCATTCAGTTTGTGTTATGGTAGCAGAAGGGCACAGCGTGAAAGAGAACAGGAGCCAGATCTGAGACTGAATCATCTCTGACTTTTCTGGTCTTGCATTTCAGTGACTCAGTGATATCAGTAAAAGTTAAGGAAAAATAGGAAAGGGAGCTCCGCTGCTACATCTACTCATTTGACCTGTTGCCATGACAGAAGTATCACTGAATAAGAGAGGAAGGTGCAAACAAACCCAAAGAACATCTGTTCTCCCTTTAAAAACAAACTGACAAAACCCTCAAACACCACACACACCCCCCTAAGCAAGAAAACACCCAGCAGCAAAACACCCCAGCCTGTAAGCTGAAACTCAGGGCTCCCTGTGGTTGAGACGTTGCCGTAGTTGTGCTGGACACAAAGGAAGGGGGAAATAAGGGTTGGACCCTTTCCAGCTGCTCCAGCAGTCCTGGTTCCACAGACTGCCTGAACACATAAACAATTTCTGAAGTTTTAAGGTTCTGATAGTTGGTCAGAAGACTATGGTTCCTGTCCATAGGTGTTAAAGGTTGGTACAGACTTATCCCAAGTTCTGTGAATTCCAACATCTCAGAGCCTGGCATATCACACACTTGGTGCAGAAATTGTTTCTAAATATCAAAACAGTCTCTCTTGACCTGACTATTCCACAGAGATGTGGTCGAAGTGTGGCTGATGGAACCAGTGGCCAACTGGCTTGTCATGTGTGATGACAGGGATTGACTGAGAGGATCATTTTTGTCTTCACTTGGGCCCTTGCACCGGCCACTTTCTGGAGCCAGCAGTTGTGGCTGCCAGCTGTGGTGGTCAGCATGTGCTTCTGTTGAGGTAATACCAACCATCCAGTGGGAAAAATAAAGGAATTATTTTCTAAAGTAGTTTTTTTTTGCTTTCCATGGGTAGGCAAGTTTGGCCAAGCTTGCCTCTTTTTATTTAAAAGCTTTCTTGTAATGAAGATGGAAAGGTGTAAAAGAGGTGCAAAAGGAAGTTGTGTGTATTCTTGTATATATTCTTGGCTGGCTATGAAGTGTTCAGAGGAAAAGTTTTTTCATATATGTCTAAAATAGCTGTCAGTTGATTCAGAAAATGTGGGAAGTACCAAAGTAAGCCATCTCCTTACGGTAAATAATTCTTTCTCTGCCAGAAGCAGAGTAGAAGGATTTCCAAGTTGAACAGAGGTGTTTCTAAAATTCTATGAGAAAAAGGCCTCTTCTGCTTGTCCTTTGATTCCCCAGATGAGCTCTTTGAACTGCAAGTAGAAGCAAGTTCATAGCTTAACAAATTTCCTTGTGTGTTTGGGTCCTTAACGGGATGTTTCTTACAGAGGCCACTAGGTCACCTTGTCCTAAGTGGTTTCTTTTCCCTGACAGCATAGTAAGTGGCCTGTCAGAGGCAGCAGCACAGAGGAAGTATCTTTATTTGCCGTTTTGGATGTTTGACTTATTGACTGCCTTGCAGCTGACCTAAACTCAGAGCTCCAGAAGAACCAGGCCTTGGAGTGACACTTGAGTAAAGCAGCCCTCAAAAAGCTGAACAAAATGTAAGATTTGTGAGACACCAACTCCTCGTAAAACTTGTAGCTCTGGTTTTCATCCCTCTTCAGAGCATTTGCTTTCCTGCTTCCCAATGAGTGTGTTAAGTGAGCTCTCCTCCTTTCTGCCAAGCAACTGCTACTGCTGGCTTCTCCATGTACTTCCTAGAGTACAGATCCTCTAGTAATATATATAAATTGGTGTAGCTCTGCTTGAGGCAGGCCTGATTTACAGTCCATAATAATTTGAGTCGGGGCTGGTTGTATTTACCTTTAGGATGCATGCAGGGCCCTAGTTTGAATACTAGCATTGACATGAGACTTGGTCTAGCATCTGGATGTTAATTTACATTTTATGAATATTTGCTATTGCAGTGAGTCAAACAAAAACCTCAACAGAGAGAACAGCCAGCACTCCCAGGGTAAAAGGCTAGGGTTGGTACCAGGTTTTTTTTTGGTTGGTTGTTTTTTTTGTTTGTTTGGGGGTTTTTTTGTGGTTTTATTTTTTTCTTTTTTCCTCTCTCTGTCTTTCATTATTTTTTCCTTCCCCCCCCAGAGCCTCTTGATAGCCCACATTACCATTTAGTTGTCATTTGCTGCTCCCTGGCTCTGTTGGTTTCTCAGCTTAGAAACAGCTGCCATGTTATGTGAATGATATTTTAAAGTCCTGTGTTTGAGTTCTTGTGATAGCAATGTGCAGGGAATTGGCAAGCTCTCGGAAACAAAATGGCATGCTTTATTTTGTCACTAGAAGTATGTTCAATCTGCTATTTGATTCTCTGTAGCATTTTGATTAAGAGCTCCAGTGAAGTTATGTGAAAAGTGAAAATCCTCTTTATTCTTTCTCTCCAAGAAAATGAGACACACAGCATTGTCAAAATATTTGCCTAATCTTGCAGATTTGGATACTTGTCGTAGTTCTTCTGACAGACCAAAACAATGGTCATTAAATGAGAAGCAGATGCAATAAGTATGCAGGCAAGCTTACGGGGAGAGACTGAGGGGAAGCTGCCAACAGAACTCACTGAGCACTGGAGAATAAAGAAAAACAAAAACTTTTCTTGCTATTGTACTCCATAAATAATCATTTTCCTCTAGTAATCTAGGCATTGTATTTTTCTGCATTGGTGTTTTCATATGTTCTGGTGCAATATTGACTTCAAATCCAGATGCTCCTTTTGGCTTACTTGAGTATCTTTCTTGCCAGGAAGCAAAAATGCCAAAGAAATGCTTTAGCTTGGTTTTTTGTGCATGTTTGTTTGTTTGTTTTGAGGTTTCTTTGTTGGGGTTTTTGGGTGTGTTTTTTATCTTTCTTGCTTGGTATTTTTTGTTGTTGTTGTTGGGTTTTTTGTAGTTTTTATTTCTCTTTTCTGTTTTTCCCTTTTCACAGCAGCACTTTTATTTTAGGACTAAAGGACATTGTCGAGGAAGAGTGTGGTTATGTTATGTTCACAGTTTTGTATGATTGGGAAGATAGAAACTGCCTGTATGGCTGGGAAGACACAAACAACCCTGAGTTGTGTTCTTGGGAGCTGATAAATTCGCTGTCAAGATGTAGAGTGTATTTCATGAGCAGATAGCTATTAAAGTCTGTTTTGTGGTGGCAAAGCTGCAATATGGACTCGTGACATTGGTCCAAAACCTGCCTTATAGACAGAATTAAAGCTTTTCAGCTTTACTGTTGCTTCAGCTATTTACTCAAACCATAAGAACTAAAGATTTGCCTTTAAGAAAGGGAACTGAATTATTATTCAGGATCTCCATTCTGTGATCTGTATATGTTTAAGCTCATCTATGTGATTGCCGTTAGTGTTCATGTATTCTAGTATGTCCTTAAAGCTATCCATAAGTTACAGGTTTTAACTGGCATGTGATAATTCTTGATCCTTGAGTTAAAAATAAAACTAAACATTGGCAATATGGTTGTGTAACACTATGCAGTTGAAACTCTCCCTGCTGCCCCACCCTCCAAATCTGTGCATCTCCTCTGGGATTGTGCGTAAACACAAGCATGCACACGCATGTACATGTACGCATGGACAAGTCCCTTTCAGTGAGAACATAAAGAAAATGCTGGATTTCATGCAGATGGTGCACAGTAAGGGTGGGGATGTTTAAACAATGTATTGCTAACAAATCAATGCAATGGGCTGCCTCTGAGCCAGAGCTAGAGTAGTGCAGCATCTTGTGTTACGCAGGTTCCTTATTTCTGGAGGAAGGACTGGGGTGTGCTGCCTTCACAGCAGCTGCGATTGACTTGGTTTGCACAAACCTCTTTTGTATCTATTTTGTGTCCCTTTCTACACCAGTCCATCAGTGGGTAGTAACTCAGATCAGATGGCTACGAGGTCTGTCTGTGAAGACTGAGCATCTCTGGTATCAGGGTTTTGTATGTATTTTTAGTGCATGCTAATTGTTTTCAGGGCTTCGATCTAAAAGGACTAAATCGAGGCTTTGCTTGCATGCTCACATCGCACGTGCACAGTGGCTGGTCACTAGAACTCACCTGTAAGGCTTTAGAAATGTCCTTCCATGTGTCTTGTATATTCTGCTGTATCCCTGTCTTGTCCCACAGTTAATTACAGCTGCTGGTAGAAAAGCTATCATGTTAGGCAATGCCAGGCACTGCTGGAATTGCTTTCCCAGACTTTGGGGGCAGAGTGAGGCACTGCATGGCTGGGTCCTCCATGCAGATAGTACCATAGGAGGCAGTGATTTTGCTTTGATATCAAGGGCATCGAGCTCTGTGAGAGAATGGGATATTGTTAGTCCGATGTTTGAGAGGCAGTGTGTTTTACATGCTTCTGGTGCCTATTCACAAATTCAGTGTTGCCATGCTCTAGATAAAGAATAGCTAAAAGTGTCTGCTGTTGTATTTTACTCTTGGGTGTTGCTATAGTGTTTGCTTTTTTCTTTTTAGTTACTTATTTTTGCTAGTTTATAAAGGGTTATGCATGTTTTTTAAGATAGGAAGCATTGTAGGTATCATTGTGTGAATTCTAGAATTAGAGGTATATATTTCTCTAATCACTTCTTTAATTAATGTTTTGTCTTGGGTATGAGATATTTGGAGTCTGAGAACCTGTGAGGTACCTGAAACAGTCTATTTTATCTATCTTTTGGGGGGGGGTGGGGTGTGGAGGTACTGGTAAAAAGAAAAATTTGGAAGCAGCTAGTCAGGTGGTAATTCTCTTCCTGTAGTTATGTGTCAGTGCAGAAGTGGTTCTTCTGGCCAAGGCTTAAAACCAGTCAAATCAACCCAATACCCAGGTTTAAACATCTGGAAAAAATATTATAATTCTTGAGAGAGAGACAAAAATGTTGATCATTAACTGTGGTTAGAGAGACTTTATTCACACATGTACAGCTCCAGTGTGCATAGATGATACTTCAGTGGATACAGCCAAGTGTAAATTTTGCATCTCTGTAAAGGGTTTGCATCTTTTACTCTGTGTCTGTTCCCACTGATTAGCTGAGTGTCTTGGTTTGAAAGACAGGTGTCCACCAAAGAAGGCAGGAACCTCCCTTGGAATGGAGAATATGACCCCCTTCCCTCTGAATTATTATAACTTTGAAATTAAGGGGCTTTCAGGCAAAGATAGGGGAAAAAGGAATAACAGGTCTTTGCTAGTATGTGTATGTATAACAAGGCAAACAAACAACAGCTATGGCAGTAACAACAGCCAGCACCAGGAACCCAGGGCCAGCCTCTCCCGGCACCTTCCCTGTCGGTGCAGTTCTGCCCACGGCCGGCAGGGGCGCCGGTGGCTCCCGGCCGGGCAGGGCGGCTGCGATGGTTCCCACACCTGCAGGGGGCGCTGTGGCACGAGCTCAGCCGCGTCTCCCTCACGCGATAATGGCGGGCGGGCCGGATGGCGAAATGGGCTGCAGCAGGAACCTCGGAGCAGCGGCTGGAACAGCCGGGACGAGCAGACTCTCGAGTAGCAAACGAAATGTATCAGAAAGGTCCGTAGCTGTAGCAGGATCTGTGGGGTGTCCTGGCAGGCAGGGGGTGCATGGCCACAGTGTAGCAAAAAACCCGGAGCAGTGGCAGAGAAACAGCGGGACTGGGCAGCGGCAGCCCCAGCTCCCGAACACTGTCAGGAGCAGCTTCCTCGGATGGGAAATGGGCTCAGGGTCCCGGCTTTTCCCCTGAGGCACCCAAGTAGATGGCGAGGGTCCTTTCCAGTGACGTAGGGTGTTAATAAGGCTCCGGTGCAATGGCTGGTGCCACAAACAGAACTTCACTCACAGTAGGAGAAGGCAGCAGGAGACAGAACCCCGCGGTTGTGGCGAATTCTCTCTACAGCAACCAGAGCCTTGTCTCTCCTCCAATGCTGAGAACGAGAGTGTGAGAGGAGCTGAGCCCAGCTCCTCACTCCTCCCTGGCCAAAACATCGTGGTATCTTTGCCCTTCCAAAGAGAAAATGCCCCCAGGTAAGAGAGTAGCCAGCTGCACCCTTTCCATACCTTGGCATTTCTTTTGTCTGTCTTAAGTACTGGTCGTTATTCTCTCTTAGCAACAGATGGGGCAGAATTCCATGAGTGAAAGAAACAAAAGGAAAAATCCTAACTCCCAACACTGGGGCTGGAAGTACCATTCAGAAACCAGCTTCTGCCCAGATGTCTCTTGTAAGTTGGTTTTTTCCTCTCCCCAGTGTACTGTTAATGTATTAATGTACTTTTAATGTATCTCATTCTTCTGCTGCCTGAAATGCATAACTAGGGTTTATTTTAGGCTACATCCCCGAATTCCCTGGTACAGGTAGCTCTGAGTCTCAAGGGACACTGACTCGGATGAAAGAGCTGTGGCCCAAAGCAGGGGATTCCTCATGAAGCCCTTCAAACACAGGTTGGATGAAACAATGACCTTTGGAAAAGGTTGGGTATGTTTGATGGCAATGGAATTAATACCATTTCTCACCTATTGGCATTATAATTTTGCATTTATTTATTTTACTTTATGACTTTGTCTTAGCATAAGAATGTTTCTTGTACATAGTGTGATGCATTTTGATACCTTCAGAATGTAGGGAGGAACAGCTGAAGTGCTCACCAAAAGCGATCTGAATTTTCCATTTTCTGAGGATTTGCTTGTGTAGCCCAAGTTGACTGATGCTTCTGAAAATTAGACCACTGGTGTAATTGCCTAAGCTTGAGCTCCTGACTAACTTGCTGGAGGGGTGATTTGTAAGGGCAAGTTTGTCTTGTCACAGCTGGGAGAAGAAGCCTTAAGTCTTCTAATAAGCGCTTCAACCACTAAGAGCCTCCCATTCGTTATCTTCTGATTAGTTCTGAACTTGAGTTTAAAGCTAGTCATAAGTTAATATAAGAGAGAACAGGAATAAGTGCTACTCAGATGTTCAATTTTTTTTTTTTTTTCAGATTGTAGTTCCTCTGTACCAGCTTCAGCTGGCTTGTAAGGGGACTATAGCAAAGAAAACTGACTTGAATTAATATTTTTTATAATCAGTGAAATTAAGCTGAGGGCCAACTGGAAGACTTTAGTTCTACTGGAATAACATCTCTGATTATCTTGGGGCTCAATTACTAATTCCAGTGAGGGATTTTGAATTTTTCATTGGGCTTAATGTGCAAAGCCCTTAAATATTCTGTCATATTTAGTAATCTGAAATACCAGGACGCTGTGAATCTGTGTCTGAAAGGCTAAACCCCACAAAAATAATGCTAAAGTTTTTGCTTTAATATTCTAAACTAAACAGATGTTGCCTTTACTGACATTTTCAGAATCTTTACTGAGCAATAGTATATTATTTGAATATTTTAATATGACAAGTTCTTCGGTGTTAAGATTTCAACACAATTCAGTGCACACAAACTTAGAGCATTGACACCAATTAACTCTTACGCAAAAGCTTTAATGTTTTCTGAATATTGTACTCTAATGATGGCAGCTTGGTGAGATGCTATTTCATATTTGCTGTTTAGATATGTATCTACTGAAACAAATATGAATTGAGTTCTAGCTCTTGATTAGTAATCTATTCAGCTGTTAGCTTGAACTCTGAAATCTGGGGCTTTACAATTCGGGGGGAAGTGGACAATTTCATCAATGATAAGAGGCATTGGTGAGCTAAATTAAATGGCTGATGATAATTGTGATAGCTTACAAAGAATGATGCTATGTTATTTACAAAAGCTCCTTTTTGCATGGAATCTGATATCTTCTCCCATGAGCTTGCTTATAATTCATATTCCACTTTAATATGCCTGCAAAATGTGCTTTCTTTCTGTGTACGTATTATTTTTAGGATGTTATGTTTCCTTGGTGCATACACAATGAGCCTGAAATCCTGTAGGAATGTGTTTAATTTGAAAGTTTTATCCTCTGGGCCTGGTTAATTCAAATAGGAGGCTCAGAAGAGTGCTGCAGTGCTGGCAAGAATGCGGGAATGGCAAATCATCTGCACAAAGGCAGCAGAGAGCCCGGGTCGCTGCGATGCCTGTGCTGGAAGGTGCCACTGTCCTCAAGATCTGCTCTCTGAAGCCGCTCTGCTTCCTCCTTTCCTCTGTCAGTGCTGGGAAATGAGGGTTTGGCCAGCTTTGCTTTCCTTTCCTTTATACCCTTAGTGTCGTTCCTCGGCATCTCATAGTTGCAGCCTCCCCAGATCCACTCTCATCCCGTGGCACGGTGCGTAGCAGGGAGCTGCCTGCCTCCCCTGCTGCTGATGCAATGCCTAGACAGGATTTGGAGAGGGTTTGCTGGTATCTTTGAAAGCTGGGAAAAAAATGGAACTATGGCCAGTTCAGGCCTCCACCCTATATTTTTTTGGTAGATGGAAGGAATACACTTGCTGAGTCCGTCCTACTCTGAGATCAGTAAGCTGTGTCTGTTCTGTAGGAATGTGAGAGCCCAGGAATTCCAGTGTGCAGCCTGCTGGAAAGCACTGCTGGCTCATGGGCAGCAGAGGGGAACGGGCCTTGCAATGATGGCTGGGGGGAGAGAAATGAAAGGCATTTTTTATAATACCCTGGGCAGCATACGCAGGATGTTATGTCTGGCTTGGACTGGGCTGACGTGGTGCATTGGATTTTTTTCTTATAATGCTGGAAAAATAGCTATAAAGGAAATTCAGAGATAGAAATGGAACAAAATTAAAATGAAAAGCAAGCTTTATATTTCACAGTGAATAATTTGCAGCATCTTTCCTCAAAGAAATTGGACTGCCACTAGAGATATGAAGCAAGCAGTATAGAATTTTCTGCAGATTTATAATCCACTTGAATATCCAAATTATGGCAGCCCCATTCTGTGACTTGGGAAATGGCACAGTTGTGGGTAGCTGTGGGGTGGGGTTGGGAGATGCCTCCAAGCCTCTCATCTAAAGGAGAATTCCAACTGTGTGTTAGAAAAGAGAAGACAGTAGAGTGGAGAAAACGGATGAGAACTTCTGGCTTGAACTTCCTTGGCCAAGGAATATCTCCAGGTTTGTACATGCTGGTGCAGGAAGGGAAGGTATTAGCTCCTTCCTTAAAAGGGGATGTGTATTTACTGGAGTCATATGACCTTTTTTCCAAGTACCTCTGGAGGGTGGAGTGGATCTTATTACTTTTCCATTGCTGCTCATGAGCAACTGGAGTTGGAACTTGCTTCCGTTCAGGAAAGGGGTTGCAGTCAGATTTTTCTCTGGTCTCTGATGCTAGACCTGTCTTCAGTTGGAGAGAGCACTCACCTGTACCCTTCTTGAAATATGTCTGTCTTCACTGGCTTTCATTTTTATGTGATGCAGGATGGGTTTCCTTTCTCTTTGAAATCCACATATACTGCAGGTTCTGTGCAGTCCTTGCCCTCTGTGGAATTCACCAGTCACACCCCAAAAAGTACCCTCTCTTTTTAGGAACAGAAGTGTTGAAAAGCCAAGAAGTGTGCATGTGTGGGGGAAATCCCAATCAATGCTATACACCTGATCAGTGCCTGTCAACTGCTTCATTTATTTCAGTATATTAATAATGCAAGTCCCTGAGGCTGATTATTGTCTCTGGAGTTTGCTGTGTGCAAATGCTTTTCTATTCCAATGAATTCAGTAATCAAAGTCCCACTGGCAGGGCCAGTGCTGAGCAGCCCCTGGCTTAGAACAAATAAGCTGTGGTTTTTTCGTTTTTGGTTGTTTTGGTTTTTTTTCCTTTTATTTAGGCTGAGACTTATATTGCCCAGGAATTTTTGTGTCCCTACTCCTGATTTTCATATACAGTCTAGATAAGAAATGAAGGCTTTCTTTAATGAGTTTAAATAGTAAGAGAGAGGATGAAAAAGCCATGCCATTATATCTGCATCTTGCTTAAAAAGAAAATGCTTTGTTTGAAGAAAAAACAGACAAATTGTTCATTTGAGTTCATTGCCTTCTTCAGCTTTCAGAAGTCACAGGGAAAGAGTTACTCCCCTTGCTTCCCTAGGAGTGTACACTGGGATTTCTAGCTCACATTTATTTTGCTGAGACTTTGGAGTCAAGTTTTTATATGTAGTTTTTGATGTAGGACCTAATTAGGCCCTACACATCTTAATACTTTTTGCTACATCTGCATTAAAGATGGCATTGCATATATTTGCATACAATTTACATTTAAAAGTTGGCCATGCTGTGTGCAATAATCATTTCAACAAAGTACCATTGACAGTCAATATACATATCCATGCAAAAGATGTGGGGGTTATGGGAATAAGCATACAAAAACATATGGGCGCACACTGCTGTCCTTGTCAAGCAGTTTGGAGAAGTCAGGGGTTCATTTTTAACATCATAAGTTCATTGGGGTATTTCCTACAAAAAGCCAAGAGGAGCTTAAAGATTAGAGCTCGTGCTTTAAGTACACCCCACGTGTGCAAGACTCTGAAACTATTCCAGTACTCCAAAACACACCCCAAAGTCTGAGCCCATACAACGTGGTATGAATGCTGTTGCCAGTCAGGATGCCCAGATGTGACATTCATTTCTGGCACTTCAGCTGTGCCCAATCTGAATTTAAATGGTAGCTGAAAATCAGATGCTTGGGAAGGTTTGAGGTTATTGTATTTTCGTTGGGGCATGTAAAAGATAGTTTGTTTACTAGTTTGTTTTCAGAAGTATTGCCAGTGGTCGGTGGAAAGTCCTGAATGCTTTTTGGTGTTTTCCTGTAGAAGCACACTGGGTTGTTAAATTTTGCACTTAAATTAGAAAAGGAATCTACTAGTGGCAGGAAGTCAGCCAAAACGAAAAATGAAGTGGGATACCTTGCAGGGCAAAGAATCTGTGTGTGTTGATGCTTAGGCCATGAGATGCAGATTTACATGCTGAATAGTCAGTTTAAAAAACATGCCAACAGAAGTGTCTCTGTTTTACTAGGCAAGACTCAGCTTGGTTTTTTGTTTGGGGGGGGATCAACATTTCTCATTTCATGATTGTGATGATGTCAAAACCTTTTCAGACTTTTTTGTTTTAAAAAGCAAGTAAAGAGCTTGAAGTCAGCTGGTGCTTAGGGCAAGTAAAGATCAGACAGAGGCATATTATTTTCTGACAGACTTCAGAGCTGATCTTTGGGGTGGAAACTGGGAGTTGGACTTTCGTGCTACAGATAAGTTACACGAAGCAGCAGAGTCAAATGTTAATTTATGTCTCAGTAGTTAAGTAATAGGAAAAATCAAGAAGGATGAATAAAATCTTCTACAATCTCTCATCTACAGGCAAATAGTTTCACTTCTTTGCATTTACTTAACTGTCTTTCATCTGTGTAGACATCACAGGCAGCTGAGGTTTGGTAAGTTGGCAAGCTGATGAATTAAGGATTTGATTTTGCAATATTGAACTTAACTGGTCTTTATCCATTGTCTTGGTCAGATGCTGTAGAAACCTGTTTCTCTGTTAGGTGGGGAACAGAATGAATCCTCCCTTTTGCAGTATTCCCAGATAAATGGAAAGAGTTTCTAAATAATTCACCCTCTTAAACTTGGTGTCACAAGTTTCTCCAGTCTGTTTCCTCTACAAATTGAGCACAATTGAACTCCTCTGAGAAGCTCTGAGCTGACCTACTGTTCTTATAGCAGTGTGAAATTGGCTGAGCCACTTCAGCACTGTATCTGCCCTTATCAAGCTGGGTTGTTAACATTTGGTTAACCACTGTGATGCTCCTGTAACTAACTGGGGATGACAACTGCAATTGCAGTTTAATCAGTTAAGATTCTGTCTGTGCAGTGCCTTTATAAAATCAAATACATTTCATTTAATAGTCATGATAATGCTGACAGTAAGTACTTTGGATTGTCAGTGATGTGAATGTTTACATGTTAAAAACTATGTGGGAGTGAAGACTTGCAGCAAGGTCAATATTTCAGAAATACTGACCTTAAGTCAAGGACTTTGGCCTGTTTAGACCTTAGTGAGGTTTCCTGCTCCCTTCTCTGCGCTGGGCTTCAGTTTCCCTGCAGAGGATACAGCACCTGCATGAGGTGTGTGATACTTGCTTTGCCTTTGCAAGTTTAATGCAGCACCAAGTTGTGAGTCTTGATTCATCTCCTGGATCTCTAATCTCTTGTGGCTGTGAGAAAACTTACCTGAAAATAGCTTGGTTTTCCCCACCCTCCCCACCCCCCACCCCCCCCCAAAAAAAAAAAAAAAAATCCTACATTGTGTTTAAGTAATTTAATTATATGTTAACTTTTTGCTTCCTGACATTCTCAGGTTGGTTTGTTTTGTTTTTTTTTTTTATAACATCACCTCATCCAAAGGAATCAAAGAGCTTTTTCCAAAGGGGACATTTTCAGTCAAAAGGCTTTCAGAATAGCTTTTCTATAAGTGCACTCTACACCATATGAATTCTATAAAAATAAGTTCTGAAAATGATTTTCATATATGCTTAGTAAAATATGAGCTTAGTGTCAAATCCCATGAACTCTGAAGTTTCCCCTCCTTATAGAGTGCTCTTCTGAGGTAACATTTCTGCTTTTATATTTACAGACAGACATTCTAATTATCTGGATGGTGATAATGAATGTGTTGCTTATAACCTATTCTGTGAGGGTTGAAAAAGCTGGAAGGTGATTGTAGATACTGCTCTTGTCTTAAATGATGAGAAACTAAAACATGAGAGAAGAATGCAGAAAATGGAATATAAAAAATTCATGTTTTACTAAAGAAAATCTTCCAGATTAAGCACAAAAAGGAGAGGGAAAAGGAAAAGAAACTCCCACAGTAAACAAGTGAGAGGTTTGAATCCAATGCAGAATTCTCTATGTATAATTGATGATTAGAATTTATTTTGATTGTGCTGCTCTTTTTCCTTTGTAGTACCAAAGCTTAACTGCACTGTAAAATTTGTCAGGAAGGAAATGAGTGGCTTTTAGGTTTCTGTTTTTCAGTACATACAAGTACCAAATCTTTGTGGTTTTTGTTGCCTGGAGAGTTTTTTTTTGGAGGATTAGTTAACATGAGTTTGCTATAGCTGTTGATACCAGCTATAAATAATTAGTTACACTGGTATTTAAAGTGCCATCCTTACAGATCGATTTTAGCAAAGCCCTGAAATCAGTTAGGCCCTTCATGGTATGCAAATGCTGTTTCAGACTGTCAGCAGACTCAGGCAGGTGCCATGTATGTGTTGATACTTCATGCACATTTTTCTGCCCTGCACGTTTCTTAGTGCTGCCATGTGCCTGGGAGGATTGGATGTATAAATTCAGACTTTGGGGCAGTATTTAAGAACTAATAGTGAATTTCCCCAAAGAGAGGAAGGGGTGATTCCCAGACACTGCCTGAAGGCTTCAAAATTCTTGCCATTGTATAATTGTCAAAATGAAGGCATTTGAAAGTTTTTTTATGGAAAGACTATATGGGAGAGAAGGAGAGATCCCTCCCAGCCTCATTTACCAAGGGCTTCTGTGCCCATTAAGGTGGTTGGGGGCTGTATCACTGGTGCATGAGGAGAGGCCCAGTGAGCTGGATATGCTCAGCCTGTTAAGGGAAAGGGAGATTACAGTACAGGGTGGGACCTCAGTACGTTCTTCAACTTTCTTATGGAAGGCTGTAGAGGAAGGAAGTGACTTTTCCCAGGCACGTGCACAGCAAGAGCACAAGAGGCAGCAGGTGCACACCTGCAGCAAGGGTGATCCTTGCTCGAGATGGAAGTGTTCAGGGACCTCAGTGGGTTTTCCAGGGAGGGTGTTGTGTCTCCAACCTAAAGACTTTCAAATCCAGCTGGCTGTGGCCCTGAGCAAGCTGAGCTAGCTTTGAACTTAGCCCAGTCATTACCAGCCTATAGTGAAATAAAATTTTCTTCTTACAGTGTTTAAAAATGACATGTAACATTTTTCAATGTCACATGGCTCTTCTTGAATGAAAACCACTGCAAATTACTGGGTTTTATTTGGATTTAACACTAAACAGCCTTTGGCATTTAATAGCAAAGGAATGTTGTTGTTGCTGTAGCACATGCACTCCCAAATGTTGGAAATATGGTGGCATATGTTCTTTTAGTGCATGGTTTAAGAATTGCTATTAACTTTTAAAAGGCAATATTTTGAAATTGTGAGAAATTAAGCACAGAATCTCATGAATCTTTTGTACTCATTTCATGCACAGTATAGAGACCCTTTGGGAATGCTGCCATTATTTCATAATTGCATCGCTTGGCTGTTACTCATTTAAACAGAGAGCCACATTTTTCCAAAATAGTTACTCTGACCTTTGGGCAATTAACATATGGCTCATCAAAGCGGTGTTCAGCATTCCTTAGTATACTGCTTCTGATGCCGTCTGATGTGCTCTTAACACGGGGAAAAATTAGGTTTGTAGTGTATTCAGTCAATCTATGCAGCACGCGGATCTCCAAGAGCTGTGGATAAATGTGTCTGAGGAGGGGGACTGCAAGGCTGCATCTAGTAGAGCTGGAATGGAAAGTAAGAGAAATCTCTACAGCAATTTGTGCTTAAATTTATGCTCTGAAACGATGGAAGCACAGGCTAAGCTGGGAATTTGTAAAATGCTTGACAGCCTGTGCATTACCAGTCAGGAAGTATTTTAGAAGTCAGTTGAAATAGGGAGGTTTTGCATAGCTGTTTTCTACTTTTAGCTGTTTAATACTTTAAATTGTTCCATGTTTAGTTAGGCAGATTTGGGTTCAAGACCAAATAATTTGAAAATTTAACATGGAGAGGAAATTAGGAAATTGTGCTCAAGAAATGAGAGCACTGTCAGTTTATTGCATCTGTTGGTCACTCACGTAAAGGTTCTGAACATTTTTTGGGTTGCATATGGATGCATAGTTCCTAAAAAGTTCTAAGGGAGGCAAACTAGCAGTGTTTGCAGTTCATGTGTTGATTAATCTGCCTGTTTTTATTTATTTTCCATTCAGTTGTGCAAATTAATAAACTGGTAAACTTCCATCATGGTCTGACCTGCTGTAGCTGTATCTTTAAAAACACTTCAGCAAATACGTCAACATGCAAAGCAACACTGGCAAAAGAGGCCTTGTGACCAGATTCTGCCCTTGCAGAACACCACTGTACTCAGGACAGATGGATTCTTTGGATCTTTTAAATGTACTTCTGTTCATCATGTCTTGGTACTTTGCATGTAGTTTTCTGGTTTTTTCACAGACTTTGAGCTTTGAAAAAGGCCTTGTATTAATTTTGACATAAATTTTATCCTATTACCTAAAAAAAGACAGAGAAACTGTGGTGAAGGGAATGTATATAGTGTTGTTCAGAATTCAACAGAATGAGGCTTTTTGCAGTTAATTTATTTGTGCTTTTTACCCATGTTTTTTTTGTGTGAGTCAGTTTTATAAAGACCACTCTGGAGCTGGCTTGAAAGAACTTTGCTTGATCCTTACACCTTTCATTGGCCTGGAGCCTTTTCCAAGCAAGTGTCCTGACTGATGCTTGTTGAGGCATTTGCAGGTATCCAGGATTATTCAGAAGCATAAGTAGCCTTGAGGAGGAGAAAAGGTCACAAGCTCACTCTACAACACAAGAAGAAAAAAAATGTATTTTTGTGTGTTAAAATAGTGGAAATTCTTCTTTACTTTTGTATTTTCTTTGTTAATGGATGCTATATCTTCTGTATTTAACAGTAAATTAATCTTTCCTCTGTCAATACAAGTATGGATATAACAGGTTATTTACATAATGGAAAAGAATAGTGAAAATAGGGAAGAAAAAAATGTGGTTTTGTTTGTGTGTTATGAAGTGAGTGCTTGTGAGATTTTCAGAAGTGTTGAAAAATTACCACATTTTGTCCTGTGACGTCTGCAGAGCAGGAACCTGCAGGTCCAGGGTTGTGTGGGCCTTGGAACACAGCTGTGCACAGAGGGTCTGTGATCGTATGCACTGCGAGAAGGCAGCACTCAGAATTCCCTGGCAGTGAAGGAGGGACACTGCGAGTGCCCAAAGGCACAGCAGGATCAAACAGCACCAATAAGTAACCATCGTGGGATGGGGGAAACAGCGGAGGGAAATTCTGGTCAAAAGGAGGAAAATACAGTTGTCTTCGCTTCCCTTACTGATCATGTGGTGTTCCCTGCCCTCTGTCAGTGGGGTGTGATGAACATGCATCAGATCAGCTCTCTGGTTCATGTGTTTGTCTGTGACAACACCACTTCAGACAAAGAGCCTGCACAGCACATCAGTTCATCTCACCCTGCTGTCAGGGGCTACATTCATTGTCTGTGCAGTGTCCCAGGGTTTCTCCTGCTCTTTGTGATGACCTGTGGCACTGAGTTCTGCCAGTTGTTCTGTGGGTTTGGCTGGGTCTCCTCCTGGTGTTTCCTGTGTAAAAGCATAAGTAGTTATATATTCTGTACCTTCCATAAACTGCCAGTGTTTCATACATATTTCTATCCTATCAGATGATTTCTTTTCACATTCAAGATGCCCAAGTTTCTGAGGCATATGTGATTTCCTACAGTAAAATTTCATCATGCAACTGTCATGAATTTTGGGGTTTGCTCCTGCTGCAGGTAGAAACAACCTTTGGTAAACTGTTTTTTTCTGTGTGAAAAGGCTTAGATTGAGGGAATATGTTCCTTGTAAGTGGTGTCATGATACTTTGAGGTTTTTAGAGTTAAAACCAAAACGTTGAAAGAGAACAGTCAGTATAAAGTTTGTTCCACTAGAAACTGGGGGTGTGCCTCTGGTTTCACTTCTGTCCTACTGTCAGTATTCTTCCTCCCTGCTCTCCTCTTCCTCCCTCTTCTCCCTGCCCTCCCTCAACCTCCCCCCCCCCCCTCCCTACTCAATGTGCCAGAGTCACTTCATTCTGGTCAGCCTTTCTTAAGTTTTCTGTGCATCTGGACTTAAAGAACAAGGCAGGCTGTACCTGGAGGCCACAGTAGGTGAGGGCCATCTCTTTAGTTCAGAGGAAAGTCCTGCTTCCTGATGTCTCTTTTCTTTTTTTTTTTTTTTTTTTTTTTACTCAATAGCACTTTCTCAAAAATGTCTTCCACACAAAATTAGAAGCTATGAGGAGTGGTGTTCTATGCCAAGGGAGCAGGGGATAAAAGGACTCAGAAATCCAGGCATCTGTTAATAGCTCTGCAACCAGATTGTTACATGACTTTGTGAAAGGCTTATAACCTGTCTCTATCTCCTTTTCTGCTACTGGAAAATGTGTAAATAATACTTTTCTCACCATCTTAATTAGTAGATGCCCACAATGCAGGAGAAAAAAAATTGCTGTGTTTTTCAGAGTTAATTGCAGTGATGTGCCAGAAGCCCATAAGCTCACCCTTCTGAGAACTGTCTGTACTGACTGCTGCCAAGTGTTTTCTTCAGGTCGCAAATTTATGAAAACTCACAGCTGAATTCCTTATGTTGAAGATTGCAGAAGATTTAAACAAACTACTTATCATGTCTGTATATCTCAGGAGGCTAATGGTTAAACCAGAATCTAGCAAAGGTAGTCTCTTTTCTTCCATCTGGTATTATCCATTATCAAAGTTAGCTTGAATTTCATTCCAAAAGGACAACTGATCAGATCACCAACTTACATGGAACCCCTTATACCGTTGTTAGTTTGTTGCAGGTAACATAACTGCAATTTCTTATGCAGTTAGTCATTAAATTTCCATTTTGAGAGTATCATTTGGGGTGGATCTGTCAGTTTTCAGAAACCTGCCAGAACTGTGATCCTCACTGGTCTATAAATGTGTCTTTGGGTCATCTACATTACACCCCTAGCCAAAAGCTCCAGAGGTCTAGATTGTATCCTGGCAGTGGGAGAGCAGGAAGGTGGCCATGGCTGACACAAGTGTCATTGGTGGCACTGACTTGTGCTCCTGTGTAAGGGCAAGAAATGTGCTTTTTTCTAACCCTTCCCTCTGCTGTTGTTGAATGGAACTTTCCATCACAAAGCATCGTCCCACCTTGGCACACCCTCCCTTTCACATCACCCTCTGTTGCTACTTTGGGAGTGCAAGTCAAAGTGTTTGAGATATTCAGGGCTCCGCAGTTACCACCTATGTGAAGCAGAGGAAGTACCTATGTGAGTAATAATTATGGGAGTTTACTCTCTGTTTCCAAGTGTCTCTTCTTGGATCTGCTCATGGAGAGCTTTGCTAATGCATCAACATATGGCTGTTGCCCTTGCTGCTGCTACAGCTACTTTCAGGGAGTGGCAGGTTTCCTGACTAGGTGACTAAAATACAAAGAGGTGGAGGAGGGATTGTCAGATGCTCCAGGGTGCTCTACCAATACAGAAGTCAAGAAAGACACAAATTAATATAGTGGAGAAACCAGTGGAGATTGCTGTGATCTTTGTGAAGTAATTTGAGAGTAATGTTTTGAGTTTCAAGCCAAAGACTTTGTCACTGCTAGTGGAGGAGACCAGAGTGATGATCTAATAGCTCCTGACTGAGCAGGAGACAGTTTTTGCTTTGCACATTTAGAGGAGGAGGAAGAATGGCATTGCTGATATTACCTAGGTGCTAACCAGGGGTAGAAGTGGTGTATTTTTATGGCAACCACTATGTAGGATTTCTCTATTCTAATAAAAATGTAGCAAGGGCTGTACTAGGTCAAATCAAGCCCAGTATCCTGTCTCAAACAGTAACCATATGTCTAAGCCACTTAATATCAAATCAGACATGGTAGTTTTAAATTCAGTATGAGCCTTCAGAGGAAATGGAAGCTTCCTTCCTTTTTATGAAACCATTCCTCTATTTCCTTCTCTGTGTATTCTTTTAACACACTCAGAAGCTCTCTGATATTCAAGATGAAATTAACAGGATTCCCCCTGCTGTTCCTATTGAATTCAGTTAATATAATGAGTTCATTTTTAAATTAAACAAAATAAAGCCTGCCATGTCACAGAAATACTACTGAGATCCCATAATTTCCACCTAATAACCAGTGTCTGTACTATGGGGTTATAACTTAAATGGTGGAGAGTATGTGTCTGTCAGACAATGTTAAGTATTTTTCATAAGAACTTTGGACATGTAATCTGTCAGAAAAACAACATGCCTGTGATAGAAAAGTCAATAATTTTATCTCAAGTATGGTAAATTAATTTCCATGGGGCTTTCTTACCTTGTCTATGTATGCTTAAAAATTCACAAGGTGTGTTCATGACTCAGATAACATGCATTGTCTTACTGCTTGCTGAACCCAAAAACTTTTGAAGAGCTATGGCTCAGACTGCTGGCTCAGTAGAACATTCCCCGTGATGTTTGTGGTAACACAAAAGGGTTCTGGAAGGGATTGGGCCACACCTTCTGGCAGCACCATCCACTGCCATCCCTACTTGTTCAGCATTTCTATTTTTGAATTCTTTTCTACACCTCTCCAGTTCTATTGTATCATAAGGAAGTTTTGTCTTTTTAAAATTAGATTGTTTTGTTGTACCATCTGTTACTTCTCTGCCCACAATGTTCATTATCCATAAGTTCACTTACGGTTTTTATTTTGCATATGCACGTCTCCTTTTGTGGCCAAATGCAAAAGCCAGCTACAAACAAAATGTTTGTGTGTTCTCATGTTGATTCAAGTATCCAGAGCCCTGAGGTTGTAAGACACTGATATCCATCAGTGACTGCTGGATTTGCACCAAGACACTGTCACTGCTCAACATTATAATTGGTTGTTTCTTAATTTAATTTTACACACTTGTGTTCTTTTTTTTTTTTTTTTCCCTCCCTCTGCTGTTTCCCATGATATGCCTGCAAGAAGTGCAAAGATTATTGGCCTTAGGACTTGTTCAGACCTGGAAAAAATGCAAGATTTAGTTTTGCTGTTTGTTGTACTTGGTTCTGATCTCAAAATGAGACAGGCCTAGTTGTGGGTTTGTAGGCTTGTTTACATTTTGAGAGGATTGTAGGGCTTGGATTTTGGTCCATCACTAATTGAAATCCCATTAAATGTAATGCCTGCTTTTGATGAATTTAAACTGTTGTTTGGTTGGTAACTTAACTCTGAGACACCAGAACATGAGGTGATTGCATAAACCCCTCTGAAATGAAACTGCTGAGTTACTGCTGATGCTTGCTCAGCATGGGAGTTTATTGAATGTTTGGGGACTAATGTGTAGCTAATGTCATTACTATTCTTTCAGGCTTTATTTTTATAAAATACTAAAAAGCCACCCCACTCAAGCACTACTTATGGAAAGTTATTTTTCTTTCCTGTGAAAGACCTCTGCAGGTTTCATGTGTTTTACAATTTTCCACCAGTTGAGTGGCACAAATATATTAACTCTTAACACTAGAGGGTTGCTATTCCAGCTGAAAAATGTTTTGAAATATTAACTGCGATACAGGAAGTTGCTGTTCCAGTCTCTTAAGTGTTTCCAAATCTTTGATAGATTTTTATTTTTTAAAAATCCTTACCTCTCTTGCCCTCCCCAGAAATCCATCTGCAGCTCAGCTGCTCATAACGGTCTTTGCAATCAAGGCCTGTTTAGATTTTGCTCATGAAACCAAGTGTGAAATCTATGGCTACAAGCCAATCCCCATCCCATACGGCTGAGACTGCTGAAGTCTTCTCAGAAGCTCGAAAAAAATGAAAGAGGAGAACAAGCCTGTATATTTATAAAAGTAGATCTCTGAATGGATTACTTTTGTTTAAGAATGGATAATTTGCAGGTCATCTCCAGGTGATTTAAATCTTGCCTGTAGGGTTCTCTTCTCGACAGGTTCAGGGCTGCTGAGAGAAGAGTGTGCAAAGTCAGGAGCACGGGGCTTCTCTTGCTCTCTTGGTCACTGATCTGCTGGGTGGCCATGGGTGAATCATCTGACCTGTGTTTATCTCAGTCCCCACACGTAGCTGGGCTGGTATTCTGTAATATGTGGAGATCACTTGTTGGGAGTAGAAGCTGGCTTGCACTGGTGATTTGGAATGGTGATTTGGAGTGTAAGGTTAAAATCACAAGTGCATGACAAATTGCAGTAACTCATAGAAATTTATGAGCCATCTCCAAAGGAGTTTGGACTCCATTAGGAATACTAAATGTTTTGTCTGAAAAGTAGTGTAAATTCTTTGAAGCAGACATTCACTTACACTGGTACAGTGATTAGCTCCAGTGCAGCCTTGGCATGTTACCATCAGTAAGTAAGTTTTTTAGGGGCTGATCTCCAAATAAGAGGGTCCTGAGCATGTAGGTCAACCGAAAAGGTAATACAGAGAATTTTACAGTATCCTAGTGGTGAGAGATTCAATTACGTCTTATTTTTCTCAAAAACTTTCTCACCAGACCAGGTCTATCAAACAGCCTTGCCAAATTCCTTGCTATTGCCATGGAAATCATACTGTTCTATTGCTTGAAAATAGCATACTCCATTATGTGTGATGAGTGTTTACAAAGGAAACCACAGTGCAGTCTGAAAACAGAAGGAAGTTTTGAGCAGGGAATGTTTTACAAGAAGCCTCAGAGCATGGATGCTGGCCCACTGACTTACCTAGGCCTGTCATTCTGTACATGCAGCTACTTTTCTCTCAGTGAAGTTTGGCCCTTGAAAGAAACTTCCTTGGCCCTGTGTGGTTGTTCAGAAGTGGTCAGTAGGCCCCAGGCTCTGTTTCCTCTTTGAGCTGAAATGTCAGGTCCTTTCTCTCAGGACTTAAGGAGTTTTATGCTTTTTTTGATCCTTGGTCCTTCTCAATTCCTTCTTACATGTTTTTCTTTCAAGCTTTCTTCCTCGGTGCTTGACAAGGATTGCTCTGTGAGTCTCCTTTTACTGTGGAATTAGGAAATTAGCAAAAGATGATGTTCTTTTTTGCTAGACTTTGAAAGCAGTGGTGGGTGAACAGTGCTGATATGGCAGTGGTTTTTATTTGCACCTTCTTTGTGGGTGTCACATGTTTGTTTTTCTTCCTTGGGGGATAAAAAGTACTGGGTGAAGCAGGTGAAATATTTGAGGGAGAAAACTGCCTCAGTGAATGTGCTGCCTGGAAAGGGAAGTAAGTACAGGGACAGGCATGGACTGTTCTCCACACGCCATTCCCTCACAAGAGGCCCTTATCTCAACTGAGGAGAGACAGACGAGAGCTCTGGAGCCAAACTGGGGCTCTTGGCAAACATTGGAGCAGGCTGAAAATACCGCTTTGAGTGAGACACAGTGATACAGTTGGAGGTGTGACAACCCACACAGATCAGTTTGAGCAACTGTGCTGGGGAAAAGTGTTGGGTTTGTCTACTGTTAAATAAGACAACATGTCTAGCTCTGGAGACAGGAGGAAGGATGGAATTGGCATGGGGAGCAGAGGGCATGAAGAAGAAGAAAATCTTCTGCAAGGTCACCTTTTACCACAGGGATGGGAGATTGAAGAGGACTTTCTTGCTACTTTTGATGGCTAAAGGCTGCTGCAATCCTGGCAAATCTCTCAGGAATGGTTCAGGAAGATCTGCTCCCGTACCTGAGGCAGGCAGTAATTTATCTGAGATACAGTGCTCCGACTGCTAACAACCAGCTCAAATTGGCTTATTTTTTCACAACTGTCACAGAGCCAGCCACATTGTCTCAGCTGTGTGCCTCTGAACAGGGAAGTACAGACCCAGAAAAATTTTGGAGTCATTATTCTTACCTGTTTCCTTTCGTCTTGTCCTTTTTTCTCTTTTTTTTTTTTTTTTTTGTTTCCTTTAACTATGTTTATAACTCTTTTCCTTTGTTACTTTGAAAACTTGGACTTTTTCCAGTCTCTTCTCCTATAGGGAGATGCTCTGTCCTGACAGTATCATGTTAGAATATCCACTGATAAAGACATGAAATTACCTAACTCTTACATTCTCTAAATCCCAGTGGAGCCCTTGCTAAAGTCTAATATCTTTATGGCACCAAAGAGGGTTTTCTGCTGGAGTTGGGAGGGGAAGATGAGTTAAAAGTGGCTGATGAAGCACTCCCTGTTGGGATGGTGATGGTTGAGTTACAAGTCTCACAAGCTCCTAGTCTTCCTTCCTCCTACAAAGGTGTTTCTGTCAGGGTGTACACAAGGAAAAATTCTACCAAGAATGTCAGCGAACTTCTGCTTGAGCCATGTGGGATGTTATCAATAAGGACCAACACTGCAGCTGTGCTTTGATGCCTTCACCTGCCAAGCACCCTGTTGTCTCCTAGGTCTGGGATTGATAGCAACTGACTTCTAGTTGTACCCAAAGAGTAAGTCTGTCACTGAAAGGCCATGTATCACATATCCAGCACATGATGCTCCTGGGGGGACAGTTACTGGTGTTTGCACATCACTTCATGATGGGTACAGGTGTTTTCAAAGGTCTCATCAAGTTAGGTGAGTTGTCTCAGGTCAGCCAGCAGGTTAGAGACAAAGGAAGGAATACTATAGAAACCTTACTGGGCCCCAGACCAAATGCTTCTGGGCATGATGTAAAGATGAGAATATGCCAACTCTCCTTTACAGCTCATTTTCCAGGGATCAGCAGGGATGCCCCTTCCCTCCCCTCGCCCCAAGTTTGCATCAATTGCTCAGAAATGGGAAACTAACTGTTTGGTTTGATGGTAAAGGAGAAAGTTCCTATGCCCCCTCTGTGACAGCAGTCAGAAATTTCTGACAGAGCTCTTGGAAAGTAATGTTAGCCTGTGTTAAGGCAGTAACATATTCTGGGCTGTAATAGCTGGTGGGTGAGGTAGTGGTAGAACTGACTGGGTGATGATACTGGTGGTGTCTGGAGACAGCAGCTGTACAGCTGGCAGAGTCACTAAAACAACAACTAAACAAAATCATTGGGAGAAGCAAATGCAGTCACGTGCCTGGGAGCATTTACCGTGGAAGATTTGTGCTGTAGGACTCAGTTGCAGGTGCTGTGACTCAGGTGTCACTCAGTCACGTGTCAAGCCCCAGTTTTGACATCATGTTGAAAGGTCTTTAGGAAGCTGTGTTATAATGATAGTGGAGAACAGAAGTTCCTCTATGTGGAAAGCACTGTAAATGTAGGTACCTGAAGCTTGAGATTTATTGGTAAAGTGAGTCTTAACTATAGAGGAACTGTAATAAGAGATGGTATTGTGTTTCTTCTCAAATTATTTTCACTATTGTTGTCCCTCAGCAGCATTGATGTGCCACTCTGCTGTCCTTGAAAGCACCTAGTGCTTTTTCTTTACGTTTCCTAGTGCCTATTTTGGTTTTGTGCTCTCACACTCATGTAAGTAAGCCTTTTATAATTTGTACAGATAAACTTAGACCAAGCACAAAGGGAATGTGTCCTTGTTAAAAATAAAAAATACCAATTAGGTAACTTTAGGATGTACATGCACTCACTGTCTGTTAGGCAAAAAAAATTTATTGTCACATTTTATTCTAATTCAGTAGATAGGTAAAGGGATTGCTCCCAGGTGATGTTTCTAGTGACAAAAGTCCTACAATCATAATATTTCAATCCCAATGACTTATGAGTTGTGAAACTCAGCTCGGTATTGTTGGGTGCACTCAATAGCCAACAGTTTTGTTGTAAAGATCTCTGTTAAGCAGCAGGATTTTTTATGATTTTGATTTTGTGTGGGAAGGAGTTAATGAGATGATCCTTCTAGGACTTTTCATATTTGCAGCTAAAAATGAACTATTCTACTCAAAGTTGGTAATGAATGCTTACATTTAAAGAGAAAAAAAACCATTTTGATTTCCTGAGTAAAGTGAAATTGTTATTTGAGAGATTGTATTTTAATCCATCTTCCTTTCTAATTAACTTGATTCTGAAAGCTGTTCAATTACTGAATGGGCATGTATTAGTCAGTAAGGATCTCATTATGGAGTTACTCCCACTCCTAAATATATGCTTGGCAGTCTACTTTGCATTTCAGCTTCTTAGGTATTTTTATAACTTATTGCTAGAGTGTTGCAGTGGTGGAAAATTACTCATTTACTGGCTACTACTGATTAAATTATTAGCCAGCCAGAACACACAATGAATATAATATGGCTTGAGAGCAATTGTTAACAGAAACATTGAAACATGGGCTGTTAACTGAAAGACTGGTGGTTCAAGCACACCCAGGGACAGGTTTCCCTTTCCCTGCTCATGGCAGGGGGGTTGAAACTAGATGGTCGTTAACTCAAACCTTCCAACTCAAACCTTTCAATGGTTCTGTATTGTTAATTCCAAGGTAATAAAGGAACCTGTTGTCTCACATAAGAAAATGAAATTTCACTCAAAATGTACCTGAACAATGGTTTGGGATGTGTGTGGGAGAACATGTGCTTCTGAAGGGTTTATGTCCAAGGAAAGATCTCAACAGTGGAGTTGCAGTGATCCGTGGTGGTATCTGGTGGGCACCCTTCAGTTCCTCATGGGATCCTGCTGGGCAAGGGAGTGGGACCAGGCAAACAAAAATACATTTGTCAGGTTCTGGGACAGAGCAAAGGTATGTGCATAACCAGGTTTGGCCCTGGCCTCCTGAAGACAGGTGTTTTCCTCTTTTTGATAGCACCTTGAAGAGAACAGGGTGCTCTTATTTAACAGCCATAATTATTGGCAAGGATTTGTGGTAGGTGCTACCAGAATTGCTTGTCTAAATCCCTTGAGAAATCAATTTAAATCTGTTCACAATGAAATCTGATTTTGTTTTTGTCCCTGTTACGATTTGTGGCGAAGGAAATCAGTGTGATTTAAGATTCAGTGCAAAGGAATGACAGAGATGAAAAAGATGTAAAACAGTTATGTGGAAATGTGGAACAATACAGTGAACAGTGCAGGCAAACCCTGCATATGAGCAATACACACATGGTAAGGAGCAGAACTCTGTAGAAGGGGAACTTGGGAACTCCTTACCCATTGACTCATTTCCAGACTCTTAATAAGATTTTAATAGGTTCTGTTCAAGCTGACTTCTTGAGGGATTGATAGAGAAAAACACAATTACCACAAATCCATAATGGTTCTGCATGTTGTAGGCTTCTGCATATGGGTGACAGAGGGGTGACCCTTGTCTTAACTGCTGTTCAGCAGGACATGGCACCTTTCTCAGAGAACACTTCTAGCTGTGCATGTGCCCCTGGCAACAGATGGGGTCAGTGGAGTGTTGCAGGACATAACGAAAACACAGGGCTCATACTGCAGGGGTGCACGCTGGGGTGGAGACATTCCTGCTCACCATGAGGACTCTGACTCTAAGGGGGTAAATAAAATTGACTTCTTCACATTACTTTGATCACTTCAGGTGTGGTGACATCCGATAGCATCTTAGGGTGCTAGTCATGGACTCCCCTTTCTTTTTCCACTTACTTCTTCTGTGTCCCAAGGCACAGGATTCCCATCATTGAGAAATGACTTTTTTTTGTAGGAAATGGGTGTAGTAGAAGCTACAATAGAGTAACGCTTATTATGCTGCAAAGACCTTTAATAATAACTCTTGTACAAACTTAGACCAATCAAATAAAAGGAATTATTTCTAATGTCTATGCTTTAAATGACAGCTAGTGTTTTATGTATTAAGAAAGCATAAAACTTGCTTCTATTTATGGTGTCATTTAAACTTGCCTGGATGTAATGAGTGTTTGATCACAGGCTAGAAGAGTGTGCTAGATGGAACAGTGTTTCCTATTTTCTTAAATATGTAAAATCTGGAGGAAAAACTTGAAACACTTTAGTTGAGTTGTCTAACACAGGCATAGGCTAAAGACTTTTGGAAGTCTGGCTGTAAATAGGATTATTTACCCTTTCCCACCTCAGAGGATAGAGTTCTTTTCAGAGCCTTTGAGCATGTCATATCTTAACTAGATACTCAATTGCTATATTAAGTAATATCAAACTGTGACAGTAAATACTTTATTATTAAGTAATAGTACAGTAAATAATTTATTAATAAATAAATATAAGGAATGTGACCTTGAACTGCCTTTGAGGATGCAGTGTTCTCTGAGAAAAGCTTTTTCTTTTCTTCTGAGATTAAAAATAATTCGTGTGGTGGAGCTATGCTGTAGAATTGTTTGTGTTGATATTCCAGTGTGTAGATTGTTTAAGCACATGCTTTCACCATGGGAAATGAGCATTTACAGAAGAAAGTGAGTGTAGCGAATCTTTTTTCCTCTTCCTTCTCTTTCAGTAAGTAGATTCTGCCAGAGAACATACATACAGTTCTCTATAATCCTGCTGTTCTGAGGTCAGGTTGTCACCTGGAACAGTGGCAGATGGGGAACTTTGCGTATTCTTCACCGTATTTGCTGGAAAGTCTTTTTGGAAGATTTAGATGTTATTTTGCTCATGCATTGGGTTTGAGTGGCAAGGTTTTGGTAGTGGGAGAAGGTGCCAGAAGCTTCCCCTGTGCCTGATAGAGCCAATGCCAGCTGGCTTTAGGATGGAGCTGCTGCTGGCCAGGGCTGAGCCCATCAGCCACGATGGTTGTGCCTCTGGGATAACAGATCCACGAAGAGGAAAAACCCTGCACAACAGCAATGGCAGATGGGGAGGGGAGTGAGAATATCTGAGAGAAACAGCTCTGCACACACAAAGATCTGATGGCAAGTCTGTTTGGCCTGTGCTGTGTAATTGATGACTGATTTCTCCCTGTCCTTATCTCAACCCATCAGACTTCCACTGTTCCACAATTGGACCAGTGTCATATGTACTCTCCACTGAAATCTGAATGTTATTCTTTGCACATTTTGAATCTTCCTTTCTTAAATATACATAGGGTAACCCAATTTTTTTGCTTTTAAAACCACTAGTGAAATAATCATTTAAATGCACAAAATCTTTCGATAAGTATAATATAGTTTAAACATCTTGACATTCAGATAAAGATTCTAACTGAGCTTCCAGAAACTATTCTATTATCTTTTCAGATCCTGGAAAGCAGTGATACTTTACAGTCCAATATATTCAATGAGATGTTTCCAAATGACCAGTGTTAGCAGTATGACCAAAAAAAGAGAATTCTGTGTGACTTCTCTTAAAACAATACACTTACTATAGTAACAAAGCAAAGTAATTACTGAATTCCAGATGCAGAAGTATGTGATTTTCTGAATCTCTCATAATTTAGAAGATTTTTCCATACAGTCTGTGATCTGTAAGTATGTGAAAGATGCTTTGAGAAGAACATAGAATATCTAGCAAAATACTTGCAAAATTTGCTCCCAATACTTCCTTCCTTATGGGTTTTATCTTGATCTTGGTGTGTTTAAGTTATGGAGGAACTAGTTTACCATAGTTGAATTTGATTACCAGGATTGGGGAATTCTTCCATGTGAGAAATACTGAATTTCAGTTAATGCCAAAATATTTGGCTATTTGGAATCTGCTGGGCAGTTAAAAGACCTTCAGCTTGTTCAGATCCAGAACCCAGTGCTATGTAAATACACAGCTCTTCCTAAGCTGACATCAATATATTTTAGGAGCAATTTGTGTTCATTGTGTACTTCAACCCTGATCTGCTGTTGCAGATGATACTGGGGAGGAACAGGCAAACCCTTGACCTTCTGTGCAGTTCAAGACGTGTTTTTTTGATGTACCTGCTTCAAAATGTATTTGAATTGAACCTTGATTTAGATGATTGCTCAGGACGCCTTTAAAAATCGACTTTGGCCTTGGTAAGGAAGGGTGAAGGAAATGGGAAGAATCGTTTACTCTGTTTCTAAAAGTCAGAATGTTTTAGCAAATCCAAGGCTGATTTATGTTGATGGTGGACATTGGGGAAATCCCCATGAAGTTTCTATGATACAAAAAGAACTAAAGTGTCATAGATTTTATACAGAGGGGAAAAATGGTGCATATAACCTCTGCCTTGATGATAATTTGCATCCATTAAAAATAAGTCCCATGGTTCTCATTCCTTGTAAAATCAGAGCTAGAAGAGGTGGGCTGTAAGGAATCAGGGGAATCAGGATTACAAAAGGAGGAGCAGGAAAAGGGAAGATGCAGATAGTGTCCACGTGTGCTGGTGGCCTGTAGAGCTCCTGAATATCATGGGCTTTTTTGTTTTGTTTGTCCAGGTAATCCATGGGCTTCAGAACTGAAGATATTCTCATTGTGAATGACAAAGCTGGTTTAGATCAGACGTAGAGATTTCTGAAGTGGATTTCTCTCTCTTTATGCAGAAGTGTTGGTAATTAAAATGTGTATTTTCCAACTGAGAGGAAATGTGGTTACTAATGAGGCTTAATTATTATACCATATTTATTAAGTAAAATATTTATTTTATTCATTATTTTACTTCACAGTGTTAAATAACCGAAGTACAGCTTAACAGTGGCTGTTTATGGCAATAGTAATTTATCCTTCTGTGACAGCCTAAGCAGCTACTTGTTTTTCCCCTATTGGAGATAAGGGTGGTTTGGAGACATTTAATGCTGCTACAGTGAATCTGTAGTGTGACCATTTCTCTTATTTGTGAAAGCAGGGTGATCACCTATGACTGAATCCAGTTGTAATCTGAATGTTTATTAGGAATATGAAGTCATTAGCAAGCTGATTCTTTCCTAATTACTAGTCAGACTTTGTTTACTTCTTGGTTTACATTTATTTGATGTTGCAACATTTGCAACATGTAAAAATACCATGCTGATTTTATTTTTCCATTGTCCCCCTTTTGGTTACTCACGGTAAAGGTTTAGCTATGGGATGGCAGCACTCAGATTCCTGTGACTGTTGGCTCATGTGCACTTGTTAAGGAGAGGTGTGATTGAGTGTGCAGCTCTGAATGGCTGGGAGCTGACGGAGCCTGGCTCCCTCCCTCCTCCTGCCAGCCCTGCCCGGTGCTGTGCCTGTAGCCATCCCTCCATCCCTCCTTCCATCCGTCCTGCAGCTGCAGCAGGAGGGGTGCTGTGCCTGTAGCCATCCCTCCATCTGTCCCTCCATCCATCCTGCAGCTGCAGCAGCAGGGGTGGCCGTCAGCCCCCAGCCACCCCCCCCCCCCCCCCCCGTGCTCCCTCCCCAGTTAATCCCACCATGTGCCTGCATGCTCAGCAAGGGGGATTACTTTAAGTCTGCATATTTTCATCTTTCCTGGGTCCAGGTCAATTTACTGGCTGGGCACAGTGAGCCAGGAACAGATTGGTGTGGTGCAGAAGCGGCCAGCTGAACTTTGATGAAAGGCAACGCATCATTTTGAGATGTTATGATGTTTACAGGTTCTGCTGGATAAATCACACACAATCTAGGCAAAATAAGCAGCCAATTTTTCTTCTTTTCCTGCTTTGTGGCAAGGTGATTATATTTAAGAGAAGTGTAGGAATTTCCATCTTTCCACTGACACCATATGAGAACCCGCTTAGCACTGAATAGTGACAGCAAATGCTGAAGTGGAAAAAAATATTTTCATCCATCTGCGCTAATCTTCTTTTACTCCAAGATTTAATGGGGCGGGGGGTGGGGGAGAATGAGAGAGAGGGGAATCAGAAAAATCTTAAAAGCTTGGCTTAAGCTTTTAGCTTTGCCAGCTCATTCTCTAGTCAATGAAGAAAGTGCCAGACTTCTGCATTTGTGGTGGGGATATTGGGATTTTATTTGAACAGTGATGCCTGCAGACTTTATTACCAAAAATAAATAACTAAATAGTGGTCTCTAAATGTGAAGGGAGGAAGGAAAAAGCCACAGCTGAGCAGAACTGGTTGTTTTTTTAAAAATAGACTGGAATACACAGTGTACAACTGGAAAAAGCATTGTTGAAAAACTGTAGAAGTCTCCTGGTTGTCTCTGTAGCTACATAGGTCTTCTTATACCATCAAATCTGTGATCACCCATGTTATTGTGAATGGCACAGATCTGTGCCCTGCTGATCAGACAACAAAGACAGAAGGATTTAGATCTTGCAACTTGTGCTGTCTTTGCTTTTACCTTGTTAGATATCACATTCTCAAGGAGTTTTTCAACTAGGAAAACTTGGAGTATTTTACCCTTTTTTAAGCATTGGATCGGATCTGAATCTCATCTTGCTTACTCAGTAACAGTCTTTCCTACCCAACTGCACAGCTGTCCTTGCAGCCATTTTATAGTGGTGTGGGCAAATCTTTGCAGAATTCTAAGAAAATCAACTGATAGCTAAGAAAGGTTTTGTTGCTGTGATAGGCAATGAATTCATAACAAAATTGCTGGGAAAGAAAAAAATTTGAGAATGGCCAACTTTTCTGCAGGGTGGGCCAGCTAAAAGTATTTCCATGTTTTTCTACTTAAAGGAGGGCACAGGCAAAGCACCAGAGGTAGGATAACAGGAACAGAAACATCCGTTTGAATTAATCTTTGGCAAAATAAGTTACCACTCCATATAATATATTTTAAATGTTGTTTTAGTTTGGATGTTCTCATCTTTCCACATCTCTTCTCTTTTCTTAATGTTAGCTGGGGGGGATTTTTCTGCGTTCTTTTTGGCTGTGTGTATTTCACTGGATATTTCTGGTTCCACTTTCCTTCTGGCAAGGAACACAAGAAGACTTACCTTGAAATTCAGCTTTGAGGCCCCTGGGCAGTTGTGTTGTTTCTGTGGGAGTTGTTTGGGGGTTTGTTGTTTGGGTTTTTTTTTTTCTTTCATTAAGTAGGTTTTTTTCATCCCCACTAATGAAGAAGTATAATAATGGCTCAGGTTTAATGGAAAAAAATAGCATAATAGATACATCCGTGTTACACATTTAGACAGAGGTAATAAAGCAGCAAGGCAATGTAATAGCTGTGTTTCAGATAGTCTTGAAACTTGAAATTATGCATGTGCAATTAGTCCTGATGAGTTTTGTGATGGTTTGTGTTTCAAAGTGATTGTCAAGTAGTCGTGAAACAAGACTCCTGGATTTTCCCATGTGCAGTAAATATTTGAACTTGAGGGTTTTGGCATCTTAAGCTACTGCAGATCGCACATGTAGACTGCAAGGTTATTTTTGAAAAAATCTCTTATTTCATTTTATTCAGTTAAGCTGCAATTTTCATCAACATCATTAATATATGTTTTAACTTGGGTAGCTTTGGTACAACCAAAATAATTTCAAATAGGTTATGTACTAACAAAGTGGGCTGATCTTAGCTCAGTCTGAATTCCCAGGAGTGTGAGACTTTTTTTATGTGATGACAACCCCATTAAAAAAGGGGTACTTCTCTGCTGCAGTGCCTGTTGGCAAAATAGAGTCCTGGGACCTGGTTGATTTTGCTACACTGACTACTGGTTTGAGAATTTGCATTGCATCACTACTAAGATATACAGTTTCAGGGCACAAAGGGAAGTTCTTTGGCTCTTTCTGTGCAATTGGAGACACATAGGGAAATATTTATCTTCTCGCTTTCAAGTAGTAATACCTGCTGTTTAATTTACCTTGGCTTTAAAAGTGTCAATATTTAAAGTGCTGTTAGCATTGTGACCCACAGTTGGTGGGCCACATTTTCTGCTGTGTATTTTCATTTTTCTTGGTGAAATAAAGATCATATCTAACACAGGATATAGAATTACCCAGTGCTGCCCCTCAATTCACTGCTTAGTCAATCAGCTGGTCCCAGCTGACTGTTGTTTTCTAAGGAAGTTAGAAATCAAATGTTTTCCCTTGCATGTTTGAAGGTGTAATTTTGTATTTTTTGCTGCTCCTCTCTGAAGAGGAATGCCAAGAAAATTGTCTCGAAATCAAGTTGTAAGGTTGCTGTAGTTCACTACTAAGAGTAGGATCATTCACATCACTTAAGTGCAGAAAGGGAGCCTGATTCTACAGCAGAAGGTAAAGACTTTTGCTTTTTTTTTTTCTTCTTCTTCCCTTGCCCTGGGAGGCTTTTAGCTCCTTGGAACTGAGGTGTTGATTGTTATCGGCTCATTTTTGTTGCCCAGAGAACTGAGGTTTCTATCCTGACAAGACTAAGACACCCCCACAATGCAAATACCTATGGCAGAATTTCACTTGGTCATTCAGAGGCATCTTACTGTCACCTCAGTTGTATTTCAGACATCACTTATGCCATCGCCCAGCCTACCATCACTTCCTTCCCCTCCTTTGGATGATACTCAGAAGAACAATATTGTCATGCATTCAGGACTTCAAGGTCCAACTTGAAAGTAAAAAGTGTAATTGCATTTGAAAGAATTTGTATTCAGGACATGAACAGAGGGGGAAATGTGTGTGTGGGTTTTGCTTTTATTCCAAACCTACAGCAGGTGTGATGGATTTGTTTGTTCGATTGATTTTGGGGTGTTTTTTTTTTTGTTTCTTTGTTTTTCAGTGGTGTTTTTGGTTTTGGTTTGGTTGTTTTTTTTTTTTTTTTTGGGGGGGGGGGGGGGGGTTGGGGGTGTGATATCAGCCCAGGAAAACAATCGAGCTAGTAATTGCCCTGTTGTCTTTGATTAAACCGCTGTTTTCAATATTTGTTTGCTTTTGCTAAGAGCTTTGTAAACCTCTGTTCCCATTCTTTTGGTTCTAATCTGAGTCTTTGTGCTTTTGGGACAAATAGTCTGAAGGTTGATGTTTTGCCAAAATGAACACTAGAACACTTGCAAAACGAATTAAAATGAGAAGTAACAGAAGCCACTTTGCTTCTGAATGAGAAGTCTTTCAAAGAATTCAATGATCTTTAATACATAGTAATTTTCACTTTAGTTAATTTAATTTAACTTGAATTGAATGAGGCTGTGCAAACGAGTACCAAGTCCCATTGATTTTCTGTGGGACTCAAGCTCTTAAAGTATTTGCAAAAATGATAAGGGTACATTTGAAAATGTTGACTGCTCTTGTCCTTGGCTTAAGAAGCACTTCAGAAATACTGTGTTTAGCTTTCGTTGTACCTTCGACAGTTATCCACTTCTATTTTAAGATTTTCTTTCGTGCCATTTTGGGATCCATCGTGGCCACTCAGAAGCTGATGATGCCACCGGCTTGGAATTCAGCTCCAAAAGCTGCAGCCCCCACATATCAAAGGAAGTTATCTAACTCCGTGGGGTCCCGCGTACACCCACAGAAGCACGGGTGGGTTCAGTGTTACAGTCGGTAGCAAAGAGTCGAGAAGGGCATTTCCGTGCGTTCTGGCAGCAGCATTTATTGTTCTGCACTGTCGAAGGTCGCAGAGGCAAATACCAACATGATCCCGAAACTCAAGAGTTTTACCTGGGGGCGGGGAAAAGGCGGGACCAGGGAACGGGGGCCAATGGGAAAGCTCTGGGGGAGTGACGGGAGGTGGAGGCTGACAGCCAACCGAGGAATTCAAAGTGAGGCATATTAACAGAACAATGCATCCTCGGAGGAGCCTTTTTGGTCCCCCTAACGTAAAATGGTTCTTGTGGTGCTAGGGGCTTGTTTTACTGAGAACTCTCTGTCCCTTGTAGTGTATGTTCACCGGCCACCACAGTTATCCTCATGTGCACGATTAAGCTGCTGAAAGAAAGAGTGTGGGAGAGCCTTGCTACAACATTTTAATCCCTTGTTCTTGTAAAAATCAGCTGGGTTCTGGTTTGTTTATTTATACCACTGATGGAGATACTTTGCAACTGAAAAAATGAATTGCACATCTACTACATAGATATGTCTGTGTCCTGTCTGCTTTCTGTTTGCATGGTTTGTCAGTGTATGGAAACTTTATTCACTGTCCTGTTACTATTAACAATGATTTTAGTGTTTATAAAAGTTTTGTGATGGATTGCGCTGGAGTAGAGATTTACAGAGCTGCAATTGCATGATGACATGAGGAGGAATGAAGGCAGGAGTGTTACAGCAAACGGAGCTTGTGGTACTGTGTGTAATAAGGCAGGAAATCCATATACTGTTAGCTAACAGTTGGCCATGGGTAATTGAATAATTGGTCCTGCACATGGCTGAAAGGCCATGCTGTTAATTACTAATTTCTTTGCAAGATATAGAGCATCTGCTTGCTTTGTTTAGTTTTAATAGTCAGTGGTTGACAGAACACCTTCTGGGTTGGTTGTTTAGATCCCTGAGATACTTATCAAAGCCATTTCTATTCTAATAAGCCGTGTATCTGGATGCAGTGACTTGAGGATCATTTGTAGGTTATTGCTCTCTCCAGTGTTGTTTTCTATGGCAAACACAAAGGTAATAGTGAGTGCACTCAGGAGGTATCTTGAGAGGTCATCTTAGCCGTTCCTGGGCCTGAACAGAGCAACTTCATCTGGAAATCATTCCTGACTAGCAGATATGTGCCCACCTGAACTCCAGAGATGGACACTTTGTAGTTGTTCAGGTAATCCATGCCAGGTGTTTCTGACATCTGATCCAAATTTGCTCTGTTGAAGTTCAAGCTCAGTACTTGCAGTGCTGTCCTCAGGTGTCAGGGAGGAAAAGGTTACAACTCTTTGGCAAGCTCTCAGTTATTTAGAGGCTTATGTAATATTTATCCAGTCTTGTGGTATCTAGACCATGAATCAAATAGTTTTTTCGATGTTTCCTTATGTCCATATTTCCTACTCCTCTGAGATCTTTCCAGACCAGCAGCACCGTTCTTTCAGATGCTTTTAGAAGCAGATTCTCCCCAAAAAGTCCCTCTGCAGCTGCTTACACCACCTAAACTGAGCATTTTGCCTTTGTCAGTTTCTTAAACAATACCAATAGAAGACTTAGTCCATCTGGTGAAAACATGTCCTCCTAGCGTAGCAACATTTCTTTCTTCCTCAGACAATTGTTATCGTCCTAAAAAGTTCATGCTTAGATAGTTTGAATTTGGCCCTTCCAACCTTTCCATAGTTTCAGTGGTCTAATTGGAACCAGTGTAGGCCTGGTGCATAATTCATGTGCAAGGGACTGTATGTCTGGGTTTGGTGTATATTTGCTGCTTCCTACTGATAATGCTAGGATTGATCAGTTGTATGGATCTGTCCAATGCTAAGCCAGAAGTCCTTAGGGTAGCATACCTGTGTGTTACTTCTCAAGACTCATCTTTTAAATATGTTTCTCTCCTCCCTTTTTTTGCTCCTGCTTGGTACCTTAGGTGTCATTTAGAAAAAATACCTCTTTTTCCTGCATTGACAGTACAGGGGAAAAAATTATCCTTAGAAAATGACTTTAAATACATTGTTTTACCAGAGAAACCTTTCACAGATGACTACTCATTAAAATAATTTAGCTTTTAGTCTTAATACTGGCATCAACATTCATAAGTCAGGAAAACTGAAAAATACATGACGTATGTTAGCTTGAAGCATCTTGACCTCGATGAGAATTGGGGTGGGCATTGTAACTGTAAAACACAGAGAAGAGAAAGATCATAAGGGCTTTAATACCACACTTTTACATGTGCTTGTATATCACTTGTAAGCTTTTAGTGTGTAACATTTGTAAATGCCACAATAGTAAATGAATACGAGCCTCCATAGTTTCAATTTCTAAGTAATTGTCTTCTCTAGATAATGACTAATTATCTAGAAAAAATAATGAAAATGCAGGGAGCACTCCTCTGTGGTCATAAGCATTGCTCCCTGCCAGCAGAGCTCTCCCTGCATCAGATTCCAATGAGCTCAGACAAGCAAATAGTGCCAGGGACCAGGTACTCCCCCAGCTCTCTGACAAGGCACCACTGGGGATGGGAAAAGAGATGACTTGGGTGGCTCCAATTAACGATGGACTGATGAGGTAGCTGGAAGGAAGAAGAGACTGTGACCTGATTCTGTGCTTCATGACGGAGGTGGATTTGTAAATAAAATACCTGAGGTTGATCTTTGATTATTATCAGTCAAGAGAGAGAAGGGGGAAAAAAACCCCCAAAACCCAACCTTGAGCTGAAGCATTCATTTAGGCCCTCTTAAAAGCAAAACAAAATTAAAATCACTCCTTGACATGATCGTGAGATAAGACTAAGTTTGATTGTGAGATAAGAGTAAGTTAGTATTTGGGAAAAGCATGTTTAATAGCTCTAATGAGGCAATAAAACAATTGAAACCACTCCTCATAAACTTAATTTTTAAATTTAAAATTACATAAATTGTTTATATAAGAAGTGTAAGAAAATCTATTGAAATCTGTCATTAAAAATGTAAATGCAGTCAAAGTAAAAATGCCAAGGCTTTATCTGAGGCTTCAGATGAATTAGTTTTGCAATATGTAGTATTTTTTAGAGCCTCTAGAGCAGTATTCATTTGCTTGAGCACTTTAGTTATAGCAAAATTCTGTAGATTGCAGACCTTCTTGTGCTGGATTTATTTTTTCAAGTTGTAGTATATGAGGAGTTATGATTAGCAAGTGGCTTGTTGGAATTACTGCACAGCTTTCTAGAGAAGCTGTAATTTGTAAATGAGGCTTGTGAATTTGGGAATGGACCGGGTCTCAACTGTACTGCTGTAATTAGCCTGCAGAAGCGTGTGTTGTGATGGAGCATAGCCCAAATCACTGTGTTTTGCCTGTCTTGCTCTCTTTTGTCTTCCTGGTGATTGGAAGAGGCCCAGATAAAACCTACATTGATGGTAGGGCACAGAGTATCTTACTTGCTTACTGGTAGTTAATAATTGTACAGAAGCATACATTCCTTTTTTTTTTTTTTTTTCCTGTAGGTGGGTGATGTATTTGGGGAAAAAAAAGCTACATTAGAAACTTGCAGCTGACAGTGCCTACATTCAAGAAGTAATTAGTGCAGCAGCTGATAGGCCTTGCCCCAGCTTGTATATAGGTTGCTGACCACAGCTGCTTGGCTCTTGATGGCATGGTTAATGGATCCTGTCTGCCATCAAACCTCAGATGGGCTAATAATATCAAAAAAAGAAAAAATGACACTTTTTAATATAGTAGTTCTATTAGTAATTAGAAAGGAATTAAGTTGTTAAACAGTTATTAAAAATTTGTAGGAATATCTTCCAGCTCTGCTAGCATCATGGATGGGGAATCAGGCCTCCAGTACTGTAAGGAAAAATTTGTGATCTCCTGCATATATATCATCTCAGTCTCAATTTAGCAACTTGCCTTGCTCAGTTTAGGAAGTTCCCTTACAGCACTACAAACGAGTTTAGTGTTCTCTGGAGGCCTTTCTGGATATGACAGCCGTACAAAATGCAGGCTCTGACAACAGAGAGGGTTTCCTTCCTGCTCAGAGGAAGGGCTGCCTTCTTCACACTGCATAAAGCTGAGCTAGGAGTAGGAATGCAAGAGGAAATCTGTAGGGCAGTTTAATGGTAAATGCTGACTTGAAGCAGCATCAACATTATCACTTAGAACTGAAGGATGGTCTCCAGAAAATGTTCCATCCTGCTGTTATAACTTCACCTTAATGAGCAGCAAACAAAAGGTTGCCAAGGATGGTTGTGACTGATTGCTGACAAAGTTGTGGTTGCTGCAGCTGGCCAGGCTCCTGCTGGCAGAAGATATAATATGTATTGCTACAGGTCATATAATGGTAAATGAACACTTACTGCCTCCGTGGCAAGTAGATTGATTATTGTGTCCATCTCCAAACAGGTCTGCCTTTGTTTTACAAGTAAATGTATTTGTTCTTGCTGTGCTGAAGTCAGAAGATGAGTTCAGATACACAGAGCTCAAAGCAATAGTGATGTGTACAGGAGCGTGTTTCAGCTTTTACAAAATGGCCTGTCACGTGCACTTATATAAACAAATAACTGTGTGTAAACGTACATTATTTTTTCTTGCAAATGTGATTTTATTTTTCATGGGTCAATGTGAATAGAATAGAATATTAGATCTAAGGTATATATTATAGAATATTGACCTAAGGTAACAGACTGTGATTGCTAGGCACTGGCTTCACAACATAACCTGTCGTCTGGTGAAAAGGTCTCTACTGATCAATACTATTCTTAATACATTTTAGCTTTCTTAGTATACTTGGAAAAAAAGAGAAGTGCAAGAAAACCTACCTGAAAAAATTTTCAGTTTGGAGCCCAAGATGTGCAGATCTTGTTTTAACTGAAATGCAGCATCAGTTCCCTAAAATGGGGATTTGAGTATTTCCACAAGGACTATTCATCGCTGTGCAACCAGAAAGGAAGGAAGAATGCTGTCACCTGAGAAGCATGGCCAGTGAGATTTCTGTGGTGTGGGGGAGACAGGCATGCTTTAATCTGCATGAGCTCTGGTACCACTCAGTCTGATTTGGGCAATAAACCACTTGAAATAATGATTAATCCTTCACTGGGTTAAATATATGTGGTAATTGACTCTCTAGCTGTAGCCAATTTAGGATGTGGCCTGGTGAAGTTCAAGGCCCAGTTCTGCTTGCTTTGGCACCTTTGTCTCAGGTATCTGCTTAGGCTACCAGACCATCAACTGTTCTACGAAAGCACTTCTGCAATGTTCTCAAGGCTTTCGTCTTTCTTCCAATACAGAATGGTAAGTATTTTCCAACTCTCAAATGAAATACAGTTCTTGTTTTTGTTCTAGCCACAATTGTAACTTCTGGCAAGAGTCAGTTTGGACTTCAGTCAGCACCAGGATCAGGGAGAAGAGAGAAGTGGCCTAAAGCTTGATCTACCACCCCCCCCTCTGGAGCTGTGTCAGGCATGCTGGGACCTAAGCCCTGCATGTGTTGTGCGTGTGCTCCCCTTAATTAAGTCTGACAGGGGCTGAGAGATAACATGCTCTGATGAAAAAATTTTCTTAGAACACGGTGGGGCTTTTTTTTTTCCAGTTAAAGGCATTAGTACATATCCTTCACATGTTTATCCCTGTGCATATTTACATATACCAAATGTGTATCCTGCAGATCCAAATATTTTTGCAGGTTGTATCTTTTGCCTCTGTCTAGAAATCCTTGCTCAGGATCCTACATGTTCTTATATGCTAACATGGAGTATATTTGCCATGTGCAAAATTGGACTGAGTTGCTTGTACTGCAGTGAAAATGGCCCAGCACTGAATTATCAGAGGTGTATAAGGAGCTGATGTCCTTGCTGTGTCACTGGAAAGCAATTTTTCTCTAGAAATTGTCTGCCAAGTGATTTTTAGATTTTGTTAGGTAAAAACCAGGAGCTACATCCAACATCTTAGATTTAATTGCGTTTAGAAGTATTTCTAATGTGGAACAACTCTGTCTTATAGGAAACTGGTAGTAAATTATGTGAGGGAGTGGGGACTCAAACAAACCAGGGCAACCTTAAGAACAAACCAAAATAAATGGTTGCCTGGATCTGTGTCAGTGGGAGGCCACTGTGACCCCAGAGCAGTTAATTTGTTTAGCATGTTGCTGCTGTTATGCTAATTAGGTATTTCTTGAACCAAGTAACTGTCAGTTCCAAGTTTCAAAACTTCTTTCTTTCTCTTAAGAAAGAAAAAATAAAGGAAAAGGCAGATGAAAGTTTCTTGCAAGTGTACAATTCTAGGCTGCCTGTGCCTTTCTCTGTGCTTGGCTTTTGCAGCCACTACAGAGCTCATTTTCTTTTTTTAATAAAAACACTGTGGTAGCACTAGGTCAATCTCAAAATCACAAAATTAACAGAACTGTATTAAATTATAAGGTTTTCAATGCTTAAAAGAAATTGACAGCTTTGCTGAGGAAGGGCGTCTGCTTGCAAGCTGCATGTTCTTCAGAGAGGTGGGGGAGCCCACTGACTTTTCAAACCTGTAGGATAACAGGTTAAGGGGTTGACATTTACTGTCAAAACATTTTTTGGTCAGCCCAAAGATCAAGGAGTAAAATGCTTTGGTCTTGATATTTTTTTTTCCAGCAGATATTTCTATCACATCAGGTAGTTTGGGGGGGATTTTTTTATGTTCTACTGTTGAGCTTTCTGCTTCTCCTTCTGTATCACACTTAAAAGACTGCTAAGTACGTATCACTCCAGGATGACAGTTTGGAGGGTTTTTTTGTATTAGCACTCTAAAAAGGAATTACTTTCAAGTTACCTTCAGTCTCAGCGCTGGTAGAATTGTGCCAGTTTGTGTTCAGAATGTCAAACTCTAGTTGCTGGCAATGATAAATCTTCATGCCTGGTTCAGACTGTTACAGGCAGCATGCCTTCTTGCAGACTTCAAATTCAGGTGCAGCTGAATTTGCCTTCATTCTTGCCTGCTGAAAATTCCAGTTCAGATCTATGAGTCTCCATTTCAGGCCTGTAAATGTTGCACTTTGCGTTCACAAGAAAGACACAAATCTGCAGTTTGGTTTTGAAGTGTAAGTACCACAGTGGTGTAAATCTGGAGTAGTGAGATTGGTTTAGCTTTTTAGCCTTGCATAATGGTAAAGCCAGCTCTCAGTCTTGTTTGAGAGACTCTCCTCTGCCTCAGCCTGCTGTCTTACAGTGCTACCCTTGGGTGTCCAAAATGGCTTCAGTAGCTTCGTATCCAGTTGGGCCTTGTAAGAACCTTTGGCCTTTGAGCTGATGAATTTTAATTTATGTAAAGCACTTGGCCCTGAGAAAAATTCCCTTCCATAAAATGCACTGGTAGCCATCAATTGCCCTTCCTATTGGAGGCAAGTGTGAGGTGAAAGCAGAGCTAAGTAAGACTGCAGTAGTAGTAATTACCTAGGTGATTGTTTAACCAGGCAGCAAGTAATGAAGTCAGGAACTGTAATGTCACATCAACTACATTACCTCATTTTCTTCTCTTGCAGACACAGGGAGGTTAAAAATAATGAGCCTGTCTGCCTCTCCCCATACCCCTGAGCACATGGAATCACAAGCACCTTCTTTCTAAAACAAATTTATTTCTTGCCTGCCTCCTTCCAAACAAAGACTTGCCTGTGATGAATACCAGACTTCACAGCATATTTGTCAAAGTGGTACACCTGTGAGGGTTCCAGCACAAGATAAATTTTGGCAGGCCAAGGGAGTAGAGGGAGGTACCAGGCAAGGAATAAATCTTTGTGTGTTACACCAGACTGTGAATGAGCGTTCTCCTCCTAAGAATTGCTCCTCTGACAAGTTAGGATAAATTATACTCTTTGTTGACACCTTCATCACGTTATTTATGGCTCGTTAATTGAACCGAAAAGGAGACTTGTAGCACAGCAGGGGGATCGTGCAATACTTTTCCACTAGGCTGGAACCTGAACCAAAGAATAAAAAAGGGGAGGAAAAAGATAAACTAATATATGCATGTGTGTACTCTTCACTGAACAGAACTGGCTGCTGTGAGAGACCAGTCCAGAACTGTAGCAACTGCTCTCAGGCCTCTCAGAAACATTCCCTTTCAGTTCTCCTGGATGTCCCAGTTAGGAGTCTGCATGTTTGTCTTGTGTTTCCACCTTTAATCCTTGTATCTGTGCTGCTCTGTGCACTGCTGAAGCATGGGTTATCAATCCCATGTGAAGGCAAGCACCCCACACAGGTTTCTGAACTTGACTATCCCTCGCTTCCCTAACAGCAGCTTTCCCTGCTTTTTCCTAGAACTCTCTTGCCTGCAGTGGCATTCTGGTAACACAGTGGGTGAAAAAAGAGGGATGCTGGTGTGACACCACAAAAGTATCACATTTGTACAGCAACACAAAATTCTGTTCTTTTGGGACAATATATCCCTAAATCAGAAACACTCATTTGGGGAACCTTCCACCTCTCTGCCAGTGCTAAGGGCAATGTCTTTTTACCAAACATCCTACTGTGGCAGCATAGGCAGGCCTTTTCTCTGAGAAGGAGCAGTGTAAACAGGAAAGGGAGAGGTACAGGATCTGAGCGGGTGACTCTCTACATTTGTTGTGCAAGAGTTGTCTGCAGGAAATATAGCTGTAAGTCATTGTGGGGGATGATAAAAGAGAGAACAAGTTCTTCAGTGGATAAATACTGAGGCAGACAGGCTTGTTTCTGTGAAGAATTACAGATTTGATGATCAGTCTGAAATGGTTCTAACAAGCTCTGTCCTGAAAGAAAATTAAGTAAACTGATGCTTCAGAGTATTTATCATGCATGAGTATTTTGAGAAAAAACCACAATGCTCCAAGAAAGGAGCATGCTTTCCTATCAAAGGGTTCTGAGATAATCATTCAGCTCCTTGCTGGAGAATACCATCTGAAATTCTCCCATTTCCATGGCAGTATGAGCAGCATCATTGATGGATTTGCTGTTCAGGTCCTTCTGTAGTGGCAAGGTTGAGAGTTAAAGTAGCGAGTGACAGCTCCCTTGTTAGTGGGGTCTAGAAGAGGGAGTAGTTGGGCTGGGTGTCAAGAGATCTGAGATTCACTCTGGCATAGTTCCTTAACCAGCTTTGTAGGTACAGTCAAACTCCTTGAACCTCATGGCTTTGGTGTGTGTCTTTTTTTCAGGTATGAAATAAAGCTTTACTTTTGCCTTAGCTAGAGATTGAGCAAGTGGTTTGGCAGGGATTGAGTTTAGCCAGGTAATGAAAATTAATTGCTCTTCTGATAGCTTTCCAGCCTCCCAACTGAAATATAGGTGCAGTGTCTTTACGTTCCCCTTTAAGGATTTCCTGGTGTAGGGGAAGCCACTCCTGTGTGCCAGTCTGTCCATGGGGGTGACACTGTGTTTTGCCAAGCTTTTGGTAAGTGATGCCGAGCTCCTGTGTATGGAGCTCCCCACTGCTGCCCCTTGGAAAACTGGATGTGTCCTTGACTGGAACAGTGGCCTCCGTGGCTGGGCCTGGGATGTCCATGGTTTCCATGTGAGCCTCCATGTTGTCTGTGCAGCCTGTGTGCAGTGCCATTTGCTGAGCGCTGGCCGTGCCGTTGGGTGCAAGCCTCTGCTGTGACAGGGATGCTGCTGGAGCTGCACAGGAGCTGGGCTGTGGCTCACTGGAGGGTGCTAGAGCTTTGTAGTGAGTATGGAACCACGATGGCAGCTTGTGGTGGTGCAGGGCCTCCCAGGCCGCTGGCCCTTCTGCTCCCGGCAGAGCCCACTCTGCTCTCCGGGGCTGCGGATGAGAGCAGCGTCAGCACTGCCCCTGTCGGGTTTGCTGTTTGCGCATGGTGTTGATAAAGAGTTAAGGCAGTGTAGTGGCACTGTGCGTGGGGAGGGACTGGGAATACTCTATTTATAGTGCTCCTCTCCATTAGCTCCAGGGAATTGTTGCCTGTGTGCTGCAGCAGCGGCCTCAGAGCACTCTCCAGGTGTGGGTGGGTACAGCAGCCAGGCTGCCTCCCACCCCGGGGTGTGTCCTGTGGGTTATGGAGCTTCCTGGGCAGCAGCCTGGCCGGGGATGGAGGTGCCTGTGCGGCAGCTGCCGTGAGGGGCTCGTGCCTGTCTGCAGGTCTGCCCAGGAACAGATGCTGCTCTTTCGATTCCCTGGAGGTCTTTAATGCCTTCTCTTCGAGTTGATGTAAAAGCAATATGATTTGGCTTGTAATCAAAACAAAGATGGAATTGTAAGGGGTTTGTTGCCGTTGTTTGGATCTGGAGAATGGGGTTATTGAGAGCAAGGGAGCATCAGACCCAAAATACGAGGTCGTTTGCTGTTTCACATGGCTGCCCAGCCCTGTGGTAAGTGGCAGCAGTCTCTCTTGCCTAATTTCTCAGGTAGGAAAGTCACTGCTGCCAATAAGGATGTGATATCAGCATAGCTCCTGGTTTGAAAGGGTGTCAGTTTCTCACTTGATGTGTTACCAAGGTCCTTGCCCTGCGCACTCCCCAAAGCACTCCACAGTGACGGAAAACCTGCACATACCAATTTGCTTGGGTTTGCCTCCTTCTAGAGCAGGAGTTCCACACTGGATGGGTTTCATGTTTAAATATTGAAAAATGTTTTTGCATTCTGTTCCAAGCTAAAATGTAATCTGGAGGCCTGATAAACTGGTTTCTTAGGGATCTGTCCAGTGCTGGAAAGCATCCTGCTGCCTTCTTGCTCACCCTGCCTCTTTTCCTTTGTGTAGTAACTTAAATGTGAGTGTTGCCTACAGGCCTTTTTTTGTGCTTCACACCAGAGGCTGTATTGCCAAAATATTAGCAGCTACTACTGGAGCCAGAAAATGGAACCTTGCAGGTTGAGTGGGAGCAAGGAGAAGGAAACCACACGGATAGGAAAAGTCTGAGAGAAATAAAGCAAGTAGGAGAAAATGTTTGCTGCAGGCTACTTTCAACCATCACTTCTGAAAACAGCTGTAACTAACATCTGATTCTACTGAAGTAGGGCAGAACAACCTCCAGCACAGCATTCTGCTCTCCCTTCTCCATCTTTTGGTTGGGAGCTAGGTGCTTAGATCTTGTTTTCCATTTTGTAGTTGTGCCCTTCCTATAGCATTTTCTCCTCAGCCAGCTGGCTTTTGTTTTCAGTTACAACAGTGTGTGATTTTTTTTTTTACAGTGTCAAAAAAATTAAGTATTACAATATTTCTTCAAAGTATTTACTGACAGAGCATCTTTCCCACTTCTTAATTTTTGATTAAAAACTACTTGTAATCACATAGGCCATGTTACTAGCACAATAAACAGGTTAATGAATGAGGGACTTTCACTTAAATAGCCTTGTGGAGCTGCTGCTTCCTTACCACTCCTTCAGTCTTCCCTGGCTGTCAGTTTTCCAGGATTTTGACTGAGTACACTCATTTTGTCTCGCTGCTGCAACCATTGGTATACATTTGCAGCATGTCATGGTGAGTGTGGTAGAATATCTGTATGAGATGAAGAGCTGTAGTGGAATAATTCTAGTTTAATACTGCATTCAAGTTAATTTATGCCAGCTATTTTTCCATCCTTGCTGATGAGACTCAAAGTTCACACGTTATATTGTCTTTGTCCATAATAGACAGACTTTGAAAATACTTTTTTGTTGTTTATGAATTTTTGTGTTCAGTCTTTCACTGCCCTGAGATGGTTCTGAATTTTCCAATTTTTAGCTTTTATTTTTATTGATCATATTATTGGCACACTTGAATTGATTTTCTGCATATTTGCATGTGCCCAGTGCTTCATTTCCAGATGTTCATACAAAGGCCTAACCATCTCAGCATGCGAAGACAGCACCATCTCTTGGGCTTCAAATACTCTGACCCTGGGAGAGGCTCCCCTGAATTAACTCTCTCAAGTGAGACCATGAACTGCAAACTGAAGATAACTGGGGAGAAACAGTTTACAGAATTTACGTATCCTGATAGGCCCTTGAATTCCTGGACCATTTGTGCAGAAATGAGGCAGATACAGCAGCGGCATGTCTGTGTCTCGGATATTGAAGCTGCTGTTTTCCACAGCTACCTCTGTGTTCTTGTGTCTGTGACAGAAGTAGAAACCAAGCAGTGTGTGGTAATGAATATAGCAGAAAGAAGGGTGGTTGCAGTGGTATCTGTCTTGAAATTCAGCATTTAAAGTCTAAAATGAAAATAATTTTTCTTTTTATCCACTAAAATTCTTCAGTGGAGGGGTAACATTTGGACAGCTCTGTCATCCTTGATAATAAATACGAGCAGAATCAGCAACCGTAATCAGCTCATGGGAGGTAAGTGCCACCCACATCACAAAATGCTGGCTTGGGTCTCTGGCTTTCTGCACTGTTGTTCTTTGTTGATTACAAAGCTAAAGGAGGATAGAAAAACAACCTCCAAGTCACTCTTACATAATACTTTGTTTTTCAAGGGTTCTACTAATCATGTCAATATTGAGACTCTAGTTTTTGATAATTACATTGGAAATGCCCAGTTTGTACATAGTAATTCCAACTATAATTACCATGAAATTCTGTAACTACAAATTACCCTGTCATGTGGATGGACTAAATAAGCATGTACAGTACCTGCTCTGTGATAACGAATTAGAATTACATGGTTGGTTAACTAACAGTAATATGAGATTTTTGAAGTGGTCAACCAAATGGGCTAGCTATATGAGGAGAAAGTGTTGGATTTTCTTTCTGATGCTTGGTTAGATTTCAAAGTAGTAATTATTTATTTCCTGATATTTCTTTATTGGAAAAAAACAGCTTTGGGGTCTGTTTTTACTGGACATTTATATTGTATTGAATTGTTTGCTTGGTCACTGCCAGCTGCTGTGTTTGTTCTCCTGGGTGTCAGCTGCTGCTTGTGGGGCATTGCCTGTTTGATTTTGGGGTATTTTAGGGATTTCTAACTTAGTATGTTCGAAAAAGATTGCTTTGCCTTTTCTTTTTTTATCAGAGCATTTCTTTTTCATTTGCAGCAAAAAAACCCCATTGACAGATAAAAGAGCTGTAGAGATTATATACAGGTGCAACCTTTTCCTTTCATTAGTTTTCATTTACACTGAAGGGGAAAATCGTGTCTGAAGCTCATATACATGGCAAAACAGGCTCTTCATTGTGTCAGAACCCCCTTTCAAAACATCCTTACCGTAGTTCTTTCTTACAGGCAAAATAGAAATAACGTCTGTCTGTCTTAGTTGCTCTTAACCTCTGACATGACATGCCGGGGAAGAAAGGCACGACTAGAGGCCGGAGATGGCAGTGCTGGGTCATTTGAAAGCCTTGCCGGTCTCGAGCTGTGGCACCTCCAAAGGCAGCTGCCCCTGCGAGGGGACTCGTGCTGCGCCTGTGGGGGAAGGCGGCTGCTGCTGTCCCTGCGAGCGGAGGTGTCACCTCGCCAAGCGCCAAACCGGGGCCGTGCAGTTCTGTGTTCCAGGAGGGCCGGAGTGCTTTTGTAACCGCACAGAAGCAAAGGTACAATTAAAAAACGCTTCTGCATCCCGGTGGGCACAGTCTGGAGGAGGGAGGCGGGACACGCAGTCCGCAGGGCCCTGTGCTCCCTGCGGCGGGGACCTGCCCGGCCCGCTCCCGCCCGGCCGCGCTGCCGGCGGTGGCCGCCAGGTGGCAGCACGGCGAAGGCGCCGGGCAGCGCCGCTGTCCCGGGGCTGCGTCTGGGGCGCTTTGGGGAGCGCGGATCGGGGCAGGCGGGACGTGCTGGGTGTGGGGTTCACTGTCTGACCGGGCCTGTTTCTGGAGCCAGTCCGCGAGAGGACTTCGTCCATCTCTCTAATATGCTTGCGTCATTTTTTATTTAATTGTTTTTAATCTTAAAGTAATCTGGCAAAGGAAAAGACTGCGTCTCTCAGGACCTGAAGTTCGTTTTTTGAAACTTCAACTTTCTTCCTCTGCCAGTGGCAACTGAAGTTTCATGCAAAGGTCTGGGCAACTGTGCCTTTAATCTGCAGAAGTTGCTACAGAGAAATGTGTAACTGAGAACAAAATGTTTGCCACTTTTTGCCCTAAGCCATACTATTGAAAGAGCTGAGCTTTCTCCAGCTGATTTTAAATTAATTTTCATGCCTTGATTTTTGGTTTCTTTGGTCTATTCTTAAATAAATTAAGTAGCCACCTACATGAGGGGGGAAATTGTCAAGGAGGTTTACAACCTCTGTTCTTTGTTCTTATATAAATTTCGTTTTTTCTGTATTTCTTGCTGAATCTTTTCCTTATCTGGGATCGCCTCTTCTGAGGGATACACTTTCATAGGAACAAGTAGTTCCCACTGAAGCTTGCCTTGTTTACATGCAATTGCAACTCCAAATGCATGGCTTCAGTTCACAATGGTTTATTTCTGATAGCCTCATTGCTTAGTAGCACTGGGAGATGAAAACTAATAGTAACAGGTTTAAGCAGTGGCAGCAGCCTAGAGATTAATAGTGAGCTCTAGAGTAATCTCTGGAAATGGTCATCCTTCCTGTCCAAATCCAGGATTTGTAGACATTCAGTTGGTGTATTAATTACTCATGCACTGTTCTTTTTGTTTCAAGCAGATGTGAATGGTTCCATATGCACATAAATATCAGTGTTTGAAAAAGAAAAGTAACACAGGAATTCTTAGCCTAGAAATTATACAGGATTGTGGTTTTTTTAGCTTGTTTGTTGTCTGTCCTCTGCTTTTCTTATAGCTGGGTCCACCATGTCTCTTTTGTCTGTCATTCAATTAAATACTGTGCAGTATTTAAATACCTGTAGGAAGTGTTTAGGGATTCATGCTGGGAGCTTATTTCAAACAAATATCCTCTAAGGTGTGAATAAACATAAGGTATATTTCAAATTGCACAGGGACTGGCTAGCATGCAGTGTTTATGAACGTGAATAATTATAATTAAATGTTTTCTGTTCTCAGATTGTTCTTTTTCTTTTCTTTGTGTCATCTCTGAGCAAAGGTGCTGACTGGGAACTTAGCAGCAGAGCAGTTTCTCATGACTGTTGTTTGGTAATTGGAACATCTCAGAAAGCTTCTGTGAGAGTTTGTGGTAATTTTGGTCACCCTGAACGAGATAATTCAGCAATCAGCCAGTTTTTTAGCTGGCTCAGTGCTCAAACTCTCAATAAGGTCAAGGATTTAATTTGGGTAGTTTTAGCTTAAAAACAAAAGCATAATTATTGCGATTATTCAAAGTATTGGGGGAAAAAAAGCATAATTATTTAGATTATTTCAAGTATTGGAAAAATGTTTTCAGACAATCAGTTTCATTGCACAGAACTTGTTTGATTACCTGAGCTGTTTGATTATCTTAAAGCGGTTAAGAGGGGTGGTAAAAAGGTAATTGATTAATGGGGTTTTTTGATCTGGAAGAGAAGGGATGTTTTCATCACTTTTATTTTGATTTTTTAGTACAAAAGTGAGTGTTAATTCAGATATCTGCTGATGGGACATTTCTGTAAAAAGCACAAGAATTTTTCTTCCACAAAACCCATTGTGTTCTCTTTACAAGTGAAAGATTTTTGTGCAGTATATCTCCATTCACTGAATGTGTTTGTAGGGCAAGTGCTCTTGATCACTTTTGCTCAAACATGAAGACTTTGTTATTAGTGCTCCTGAAATCAAGAAGAGTCCTCTGAAAGACCTGAGTTACTTGTTTAAGAGCACAAGATTTGGTACAATCGTTACCTGAAGGAGATTTCTGAACTCCCTGTGCAGCTTTCAAACCGGTAGCACAGAGCTTCCCCTCCACAAAAGGAATGTTCTGGTATCTGGGGGGCTGTTACTTAACTTTGCTATCCAAAACTTTCCCCATTCAGATTTAATAGAAAGCTTCTTACATCATGGGACTGTGTAAATAACTGTACAAAGCATCCATGGTTTAATAATCCCAAAGTAAGCCAAGGCCATAAAATGTATTTCTCACTGGTGCAGCACTTTCCCATTCCAGATATATTTAGTGTGGTATAGTAGTTCTTTCCATAACTTCAGTGCATCAGCAGTCCTATTAATGCAAATAATTTTATTCTTATTTAACTTCCTTCCTTCTTATTTTGCGACTAAATACCATCAAAATTAAACAGTTACCTGGCCCATTTGAAATTTAGTAAACTGAGATTAAAAAATGGTGGATGAAATGTGAACAGGGAGCCTAGTAAATGAGAACAGAAACAGAAACCATGATAATTCCCAACACTTGCAGCTGGTGTGTATCAGAGGATGGACTCTGTCCAGCCTTTTGTGGAATGGGATGGTTTGTTTGATAGAAGTATTTATGTCCCTTGACAATTTTGCTCTCTATACGTTTCCAAACCCATGAATTAATTGTGCTGAAGTACAGAACTATAAGGCAGCAGGCAAGTGACATTGTTTGAAAATTGGTCTGGAGTCTGAAAGTTACTGTTTGACAAAACTCTTGTAAACAGCTTGAAAATTATCCAAATGCATGTAACTGTCACAGGAAGAGAACCAGTACCTGCTAATCCCAGCATTCCTTCTACAGTACTGATACTTTTCATTTGCATCATTTGTTGCTCTTTTAGACCAACAAAGATATTCTGAATTTCTTCTTCTAATAGTTACATTTTTCAGGTTGTGGCTTTTTAATTTTGATATTCCACTGTGTTTTCTAAGGCAGGTGCAAGAGTTCAGTGTGTCTGTAAAGGCCAGTTATGTGCTACTGCTCTAGCTCAGTGTATCCACCGTGTGAAGGCTGGCATGCCTTGGTTTGTAGCTTTGTTAGATAATAAGTCATGCTTTTCCCACCTGAGAAGCTTTATAAATGCACTCCAGAGTTTCTTGTTCAGTACATAACCTTGTTGCTTCAGAACTCACTAATGATCAGGATTTATTCAAGGATTTTATTGAGATTTTTCTCAGTAAAAGACAGGAGGATTCATATAAGACTCATCTGTTTAATTCCTTGAAATTATTTGAAATTCTCAGTTTCTTATATTATGGCTTCACTTTGAATTTGTTTATGTTCTTATTTGCATTCTTTTCTATGTCCCGTTCATGCATGCTCCTGATTCTCTGTGCTGATCCCTGCTTGCAGTCAGACCAAGCTGAGCTGGGGAAGGAGTTGCTTTTGCACTCTGACAGTAACGAGAATGCTGCTCAAGGAGGGCACAGCCTACGCTGCAGCAGCACGGTGCCTGAGCTGTGAGAAGGCGTCAGAGTGGTCTCAGCTTACTGGAGCACTGAGATGTGCTCCTGCAAGTCAGAGCACGGCAAAAAGGCTCTGCAGTTCCTGTAGGATGAGAGGTACAGGGGCCTGAGTGAGTTTCCTGAGGTGGCTACTGTACCTGAACCAAGGCAACTCTGTGTTTTAGGGAGAGAGTTGCTCATCATCCAGGCAGCGACTATAACAAAAGTGTGATTTAGAGAGGCTGGGAACTGAAGAGCTGCCTGCTGATGCAAACAGGATGGTCACATTCGAAGCCTCACCGTGCTCCACTAACTCACTGCCTATCACAAGATGTTTCATTTAAAATCTAGGACAGTGGGGTTTTTCTCTTGAAGTCTGTATTAGGGAAGCCATAATTATTAATGCTTCAGAAAATTATTTATCAAATGTTCTGAGATGTTTGTTAACTTAGTGATGAATCAGAAAAATATCTGAAGTTTGTGATTTTTTCTGCAGCCATAGAATCAGCTTATGGATTTACACAAGGAGAATTCTCTGCTGATTTCTTGTTTTTTAGGTAGGATTATGAAGGAATTGTCACTGTTTTGAGGAATGTTAATGATTCTTTTGCAGTTCAGATAAGTGAACCAAGCAGTGGCTCTTAGGGCTGTGTGTTGCCTTGGTAAAGGTGCAAGGTGAGGTTTTTCAGTATATGATGTTATGAAGTATCATGTCAAGGAATCAGGTCCTTCAGGAGAACTCTTCACTTCTCAATCTAAAGTTAGGACATGGTTTCTCAATGAAGAAACCATGATATGGTTTCTCAATGAAGCTTTTTATTGTAAAGATAAAATATCTGAACAGTTTGAACTTGTAATTTCTATCTGACCAAAATTTACATTGTCAACATCTTTAACCAGTAATGTTGTAAGCATTTTAACTTGATTCCCCTTAGGGATGTCTGAAGAAAAGCACATCTTAATAAGGAGTAACATGTGCAGTGTGAATGGAAGCAGAGAAGTAGATAGGGAATGTGCTTTGTTTTTAGTAGGGTCCCTAGAGGCTTGGCTTTCAGCTTTACAATTAGAACAAATCTGTAATGTTGTAGTTGACAGCTTTGCATTCCTGTTGATTACTTTCACTAGAGAAGGAGGCCTGTAACTCATCAGTTTGAATTCACTACCTCATTTAATTGCATCTACTGGAAAATTCTCAGGAAGTTTAAGGATTACAGCTGTAGAATCTAGGCTGCAGAAAAATTACTCTGTAACAGTATTTATTGTTTACTTTTTTTAAAGTTTATTTGATTTATTATTGGGAAATACGTCATAAAAATTATAAAAGATGATATATAAGTGGAACAGCTCCTGCAATTTCTTTGCAATTTGTATTAGAATAAATGCTCAGGCAGTGCTGCCAAGTGTTCTTTAATATATGTGGATTAAGGCAGTACCTTGTGCAAATTCTTCAGATTTCTGATTTTTCCAGTAGGTGTTCAAACGTATGGATTGGTGGAGCAGCCAAGATCCTGAAGAGATGTCTGTTCCCATTTTAGAGATTCTATAAAAGTGTTGCAAGTGTTAGTAGCTGCATTAGGCTGGATGTTTGTCTTCTCTGTCAGACAGGAGGGAAGGGTTTATGTTTACAACATGTATCTGTCACACCTTTGTAAGAGTGGCACTGACCACTGGGAGACTTGTTCTGCTGACAGCCTCTTATCAGTCAGTAGCCAGTTGAGCTTGTCTTCCCAAGAGATTTAGAAGCAAGTTTTTTTCAAGGAAAAACAATTACGTTTCATGTTTATTTAAGATGTTGAAAACGAGAAGCCACAAGGTTTAAAGTTTTGAGTTTGGTTTTTCCTATTAATAAGGTTTTGTTGTTGTATGCCATCAGTATTTGCGCCAGAAGAATTTGTACATGCTTAAAGAGTGTCTTTTATATGGTTCATCTATTCCAGAATTGCTAAGTGAGCCAACTAATCACCAGTGCTGAACTTGGTGACCTGTTCATGATCAGGCCATAGACATTCTTTTTAATAACAAAAAGAAACAGATAAGTTACTGTTGTTAAATTGGTTATAAGTTTATTTTTATTTCTATATTGAACTGTATTTCTATATTGGAAATTTCTATATTTCTATTTTGGAAAGGTTCCGCATTGCAGTTTGGACTCTGAAGCATTCTGAGATATTAATGATAAAAGTACTTTGCATGAGATGTTTAGAAAAAAACCCAGCAGAAACTTAACATGGGGATCATGAATTCAGCCAGTTAATGTATTGGACTCGTGTGTTTGCTTGATTTGATGAACCGGGGTGTGATAACATCTACAAGTTTATGGTTTTTACAAGCAGCTGAAGATCGGTTCAAAACCAAATGGACAATGCAAGTATTTGTGTGGGTATTTCATGTGACACTGTGCTTTCCAAGTGACAGTGCAGCTGTGCTCTGGAGGCTGGCGGGCTGCAGTGCAAGAAGCCTCGCCTTGTGCAGTAGCTGGTTGCAAGATGAGATTTCCCTTTCTACATAGGAAATACTGCCAATTCTGTGATAAAGAAAAAGGCTTCAATTCAGTGAACAGCCACCTCTTTTTTTTTTTCCTTAATGGGCCACTTGTGGCATAGAAACAAAACCCTTGTTTGCTTTTAGGTTGCACCAATTATTGATTAATAGTTGTGGTGGTACATAATTTGCCAACTTAAGGCTTTTATATATTTTTTTCTGGAAAGGAATTGCTGTGGTGAAAAGAAAATTGAGTGCTGGAAACTGTTTGGACAGTATTTGAAAAACATAAACATTGGCAAAGAAGGGGGTCTGTTCATAAGCGAAACATGGAAGTGATTTTCTGTCTTGCTGTCAATTAGTGCTCATGGCATACAATCCAGGGAAGCTTGGTTAACTCCAATCAGAAAGGCATTTGGGAAAAGCACACATATTGTTCCAGTCCAGGAAGTGAATGTGGCCATACTGGTGCTGGCACATGCTGGTCCATTCGCTGTGGAGGGGAGCTCCTGTGTTGTTTCTAGTGCCTGTCGACGGCAGTTGTTTACTTCCCAGTAGCTCAGAGTGAGACAGATGCTGCGTTCTCTTAGCGATGGAAGCTCAAATGACAAGTCAAAATAAAAGACTTGTCCAAATTAGTTTAAGACAATAAACATGATGGCTCCTCATTGACAGCATGTTAAATATTAATTTCTCAAACTGTGAGTTTGAAAGGCTTTGACATGTGTCAAGATGCTGACTATTTAAAACCAATCTTCTGCAAAAATTTCATACAGATTGAAAGAGTAAATGTTGACTTGTATGACTAGCAAAGATGACTTTATACTCTTTCTGCATTAAAGAAAATAAATAATATAACACAGTGTATTCCCTAGACATAATGTGGGCTATTATTTGAAAATATGTAGCTAGCTCAAATGTTGTTAATTGCCTTTCATTGATGCTAGGCAAATGTTCCTTAAGGTACTGTCCTAGCCAATAATAATACCAGTGAAATGAGGAATGAATCAATGTTGTTGCTCTAGTAGTTGCTAAATGCTGTACTTGCTGTGAAAAGAAGAGCTTGTGTAAAAACAAAAGGGAAGAAATAGAATCTGTGCTTCTGAAGAAGACAGCACTATTCAGTTACCCCTTCTGAGAGCAGGAAAGGGTATTTTCTAAGATCTTCTGATACTAAGGCCCTTTTAGTGCTGTTGAGAGAAAAATACCTGACAGAGGATTTAGCTTCTGCTAATCCTTAAGGGACTTGTTTTGACAGACTCTTTATAGAAGATTTTCTCAGTATCTTCTGATTTGTTACAAAAGAGCAATTACTGATTTGTCCTCAAGCACCTTTTTGATGCATGTTTGTTAATGAAGTTCAGGTACATACAGGAATGAGGAGGAAAAGCCAGTTTGAATTGCTTACTGTGAAAAAGCAGGAAGATTCGGATTTTCCTGGATCTCCACTGTCTAGCCCACAGGGTACTTAGAGTCTGGATTTCATTTCATGTGTTATGTGGCCTGCTCAGCAGTTTGTGGAAGGGTGTCTTGTTTTCTTGACTTTCAGACTATGAGTTTTTTGTTACCCTTTCTAAGCATAAAGGCTTTTCCTTGTGTTCAGAGTAATGCCCACTGTTAGGTTTCAATCCGTATTCTTGTATTTTGCATATGTAACCAAAAAGCCCTGGTTTTTTTATGGTAGTTGTGTTAGTTAAGGGGAATAAACCAGCTTTTTTGTAATGCCTTTCTGTAAATGCCTCTGTGTTGTTTGTTCCTTTTTTATGAAGAACTCAAATATCCAACTCCACGTCCCTTTTCAAAATCAAAGATGATGCTGAGAATCCACAGAGAACAGCTTGGCCGTGTCAGTTTTCCCAGATTTTATCTGTGGCTCTGCACATGTGCTCATCTTGCACAATAATGCAGGATAACAGAGCTGTGTTACCAATATTGTCTGAGTCTAATAAAAAGGTGTCATGGTGTTTTAGCTGAAAAGACCTTGGATCACATTCCCATGATTTCCCATCGTTTTCCTGCCAAACTGTCTTGTCCCTGTTCTAGAGGCACTGTCTATGTAGTTGACACTGTACTTGATTCGTCTGCTGGCTTTGCTTCAGAAAACAACTGACTGTTAACCACTGCTAATATTAATACAGGTTCTTTTTCTCTTCTACTCTGAATAAACCCAAAAATTATAGAGCGCACTGGAGTGATATGAAAATTATGTTTCAAAGGCAAGTTATGTTTCTGGCCTCTAAACCTCTTCAATTTATTTCAACTATTAGCTTTTAAATGTTTTCCTTAATTCTAATGAATGTACTTGGTGTAAAATCAACAAAGTTTGTGCTTGCTGCACAGACTGTTCAGACCATTTTGGTGGCAAATCACATTAACTTTTATCAAACATAATAATGTACTGTTTGTATCTTGGGAGCAGTGTAATTTTTGCTCTAATGGTAGACACATGCTGAAGAAGTGTTCATCTCTCTATACTTAAAGTCCTCAAAAATGTAAGAAAACAATTCTCAGTTCTGGGACAATTCAAATGACTGCCATTAAATATCCCAAATCTCATTCACAACTTGCTTTTGTCAGTGACCCAACAGATGAACACTGTGACAAATACCATGTTTAAATTTCAGGTCTGGAGAGTAAATAGGTGTTTCTTTTGACAAAGAACTTGGCTTAAATAAGAAAAAATAATCATTATTTATTTATAATAAAGGATAATTTCTCTGATAAAAATTTTGTCACAGCTATCTAACACCAAAGAGGCAAGTAAGAAACTATTGAGCCTTTGTTACCATTATTTTTATTCTTCCCTGACTTTCTGCTTTTGGAGAAATAGTAGTTTTTGTTAGAGTAAAAAACCTTGCAAGACACAGATTGCAGAGCTTATTCTGATAAAGTTGTCTAGAAATCTCTTGAGGGAATGAGCTTCTGGTAAAATACCAGGTATTTCTCACTTCTGGCAGTTCTGGAAATGTTCTGAAAAAAAGCTGTTCCTGAACTGTTATGGAAATTACCATGGTGGAGCTGGAACACAGATATGCAAATACCTACGTTTGAGTGAAAAAGTAACTATGAAGAAAAACTGGCATTTTAGAATCTTCAGGGAGGGTCCTCTAATTCTTATGAGGAAGTTAATAATGTCAAGGGAAGGGGGAGAAGTAGCCTCTCTGTTTATTTCCAGAGGTATTTGCTTTTGAAATGAAGAAAGCTGCCCTTACACAAAGGTCTGTTCAAGTGCCCACAGCAGGTTTAGTGGAGGAGAGGGAACATTGTGTGTGCATATTGCACTTCATACAGACACTGACTCTGTTAGCAGTGCTTTCCACAGCTACCATTTTAAAAAAAGCAACTGCTAAATGGAGATGTGAGGAAATGCTTACCCTGTCCCTACTAGATTAAATTTGTCATTTTAAGAATAAAGCAGGGCCCCAGTTCCACCAGGTATAGCCCACACTGAGGTGTGAATAAAGTAGTAGAAACCGACTTAGTATCACTGGAAGCAACTATGACTAATTAATCTTGACCCATTTGTTTTAGTTTGACCCAAAAGTCACACGGCTCTCTAATATCTTAAAGAAGGAAGCGATCAAGAAGATGAGGCCTACACTTGTAATTACATTGGCAAAATGTGACAGCATACTTTTAAATAAGGGGAAAATAGTGGAAGTTTGAGGGAGAGCTATCTGCCATGTATTATGGGCTCTGCAAGCAAAGCTGTGTAGAAAAACCAGTAAGCTGGTTGCAGCATCGCAATTGGAATAGGTCATTTCCATGTGTGGTCCAGATAGACCAGGAAATGCTGTAAATGCATGATGACCGTGACCATTGGCTCTGCTGCTTACAGAATCCTTCAACAGAGACAATGGAGCATGTTTGTGCTCCATCTTGCTCCAAATTCTGTGCCTCAGCAGTCTTGCCATCTGACTTGGTCTGGCTGAGGGATTGTACCCTTCAAATTCCTTTTGCTGCACTCACACAGGCTGTGAAGATGTACAGCATAGATCTGTGCTAGTTTGAGTTTGTCATGGGAGCTTTATTGATTTTACAGTAATCCACAGGTCAGTCTCCATTCCCTCTTTGTCCTTCTGAGAGTCAGCTGAGCCTCAGGAGTTGAGGGAGCCATGTGCAGCCTTTCCTTACTTTCTCCTGGCCATGAGAGTCAGTTCCCAGGGTTTCCAGCTGTCTTCTCCCTCTGTCCTCTCTAGTGCCTTGTTATGGTCAGACTTTTTATCCTGAACTGCATTTAAAAAAAAAAAACCTGGAAGAGAAAAAGAACTTTTGATCCATGTTTTTTTGATTAACAATGTTAATTTTCCTTCAATGCACAAAGCTTTTTTTCTGTGTCCTTTCTTAGTGCCTTTGTTTTTCGTGTTTCAGGTGTTCATCAGTCTATTACCCAGTGCAATTGATGAGGGGCTTGCTCCTTCTTATGCTTGTTATTCATGAAGGTGTGTCCTGAGAGAGAGTTGGGATGTGGAGTTGGTTTGAACCTGCAGGTCTCCTGCACTGCAAATAAATGGGTTATCACCAAGTCACAGGTGCTCACAGCATGATGGTGAAAAATAATGCAAGTCTTGAGCATTCTGATGATATTTCTAGTGCCATAATTGATTTAAAGAGATTTTTGCTCAGTTACCTCATGAATATTCTTTGGACAGAACCACTGTAGGATGCCAGTATGTTGAGAATGCATCTTTTTTCATTCATTTAGGAATAAATATTTGATTGTCTCTGTATTTTGAGAGGGCCTCAAATGTCCTGTCATCAGATGTAAAATGCTGATGTTTGTAAACATAAAATTAAACCATTAAAGGAGAAATGTGATTTATCTGACTCCTTTATGCTATCCATAGCTTTGGTTGGAAATGACAAAATCTATCCCTAATCTTGAACAGAATTCATTTTGTAAATATAAGGTTACATGGCATCAAGGCAAACTGTAATGTTACATTTGTTTAGAGTTTGTCCCTCACTTTATGAGGAATCAATTTCTAATTCATTGAGTCAGTCCATAAATTATTGATAACAGAGGGCACAGAAAGGCTGTTTACATTGGGCAGAACTTGTAATGGGTGTTAAAGGGAAAGTCTTCAATGACAGAAAATACTGTAGGTTTGTATCTTATACAAATTTTAATTTTTTTACCATGTTCTGCCTAAGAATTGTACCTAGGTGAAAAAGAGATGGAGGACTTGGAAAAGTGCTTTTTTGGGGTGTAGTTGATAAATGGTGTTGTGCATAGTCTGTATGGCTGTGCTCTCTTACAGACAGTAATGTTCAAGAAGCATTTAATATATCATGTAGATCAAGCCTTCAAGTACTGTGGACTTTGCATTGTGCAGTGAATAATAGCTGCAGCTTGCTGGGAGAGCAGTTCAATGCAGGTCATGTATTTAGAGCACCTTGCACTTGAGAGCTGAGCTCAAAAGCATAGCACCAGACTTCCAGAAATCTGCTTGAGTGGCCTTGAACAATATTGAGTCAAAACTCACAGCCCTTAGTTTCAAAAAAAACTTTTTTACCCTACAAGAGCTCTATGCTTTTAAAAATAGAATGGAGCCAAAATCATCAAGATATTTATTGAGTTGTCAGGCATCCCAAATTGTTCCATCCCTGCAAGTTATGGCTCGTCGGAGTATCCTAATTAGAAGGATAGTCGGACTCCTGACAGCTAAACATTGTCTCTGATGTTTTCTGGAGCAGTCCTTCAAAACCTACAACTACACAGGAATAGTTACTCTTACAGATAAATTGATATAAATTCTACCCATGGAGCGTTTGAGGTCTGGAGCTGCCTGTGGTTCTTTATCCATTTGTTTTATCTTTGAAGTATCAGTTTGTGGCAGTGTCCAAGTCATTCTGGCTTTGGTTTGCCTAATATAACTTGAATTGCAGGAAACAACTGCTTCTACAGAGTTAATTTGACAGAAACTGTCTAGACTTGTATTTTTTTTTACCATAGTTTGAAGATTAAAATGAGCAACTACATGCTTGTTTCCCTTGTCCAATCATGTAATTACCTTGGTCTAATTTTGAAGCTGTCCAGGTGTATGGGAGAAAAGAAAATTTCAGAGTGCATATCTGAGGACAGCGCTAATGTTTTGATTTTAAGGACTAAAATACAGAGCATTTGCTCCTGGATCTTTGTGGCTGCACTTTGTTTTTATAATGTAAAATTATTTGGCAGCAATGCAGTTTGCCTAGTAAAGCTACTGAATTAAGAGAGAAGCTAACAGAAATTCTGTGTTCTTATACAATGTCCTGGTTGCAATGCTGTGCTTTCGTTTTTGTGACAGTAGCCTTGAATATTCAAAGCAAAACCCAAACAAAACCTAGTAATATTCAAGCTTGTTCTATTAGTTTCCTATGATTTATATACTTTAAATAGGGTTAACAAATCCATTACCTTGATAATTAATTTATTTTCTTAGTGTTTTAGTAGACTTTATCATTTCTGAGGGCTGAAGGCTCCATCTGAATAGATTTTATGAGAAAAAGTGATTTCGTTGTAGTTCAGAATAAAGACTTGTTTCTCTCTGCATAAATAAAAACTAATTTTCTGAAAGATAAAATTAATTCAATTACTTGAAAAAGTTATGAACCAAGAAAGGAATAATTTGATATTTGCTGAGCATTTGAAATGCATTTTGAAAATAAGTCTGAAAAGCGTTCTTGAGTAATCATCCAAAGTAACAAGTTTGGACAAACAAGTGACAACATATTGTAAGTATGGTATAACTTGATTATTATTGCACAGGAACGTAATTTGTAGCATAGATTTTTCTGCAAATGGTGTACAAAAGTCTGTTGATAACAGGGATGTGTGAGCCATGATGGGGGCAGGGCCACATGTTTTAGTGGGTGTGGTGTGTGGTGCTCCAGGCGGAACGCTCTCTGCTTGGGGTAAAGAAGGCTGTGTTTGCATGTCTGATTGTTTCATCCAAGGAATACAGTATAGCCAGATTTCAGCTGAAGGTATTAAAAATATAATGGTCAGTTACACTTCACAATACATTTTAATTTATTTGTATATGTTAGAGAGATGCTACACATTGCAGCACTATGAGGTGGAGCCTGGGAGCTGAAATCTGTGTGTGTGCGTTTAGACTTTTCAGACAAAGGCTATTTCTGTTTTAAGAATTTTTTGGGGTTTTTTTCTAGTTTAAGGCATGCTGTGAGCGCTGCTTATCTCAGTGCATTTTTTCCAAACCTGCATGTTTCTACAGTGGGGCTGCATAACTCATTTTTGGAGTGTTTAAATAGCAGCAATGCCATTGGGGATTCTTTGCTTGAATAGTCTAGGTAGTAATAACTGGGCTTGAGAGGTAGAAGGATTATGTATGAGGCTCGTATAGTAGACAATTTCCTTGTGGAGGTATGGTGCAATAAATTGAACAACCCAAAAGCAGGAAATTCTGTGGAACTTATTCTATTTCTTTGTCTTGTCACTAACAGTTGATTATAATTACTGTTGTTAGCAAGTTACCTGCTGAGAATCAAACCAAGTGAGAGTTTTCTACCATCGTAATTCGTAGAGCAAAGTTCTGATGCTGCCTTTGGTTGTGTCTAGACAGACTGCCTCAATCCTTCTCAACCCCCAGTCTCCAGCCTGAGCTGAACTGCAGAGTGCTGTCTGGGTGCTTTTGAAATGTGCTATTCTAAAAGGCTGAATTTCATTAAATAGTAATAAAACTTGGCCTACTTAAATTAAAGGCATATCTTCTTTTTTCTTTAAGCAAACACCTGCTTTCAAGAGGATGTCTGAGGAATATAAAACTGTTACAAAGCTCGAATATGTTAGGCTCTCTTTTATTTTTTGTCATTTTACCTGCTGTGACTGAGAGAATACCAGCTGTTGTTCTGGTTGACTCAATAGTCAGCAGGTCCAATAGAGTTGCAGAACAAAAGTTTTCTCTGTGGATGGTAAAAATTGTAAGTATCCATCTTAAAACCAGCTGATTTTGTTAAAACAGGAGCCATTGGTAGAGGGCATTGAATGCTACTCATCTAGATTGGTAGGGTTGCTTCATTTGGAAGATTGGTCCCAGCAGCACGTGCAGCACAGGGTTAGAGGTTTGGCTCTGAGGATGACAACGTAAAGTAGGTGCCAAAGGATCTCTCATTACCATGGAGCAGAGGGCTGCTGATGCTGGGCTGCCTGGCTTTTACACTACAAGCAGCCAGGAGGAGATGAGCCATCAGAGGTCTTGCTCAGTTGTAATGTGAAGTGATTAAATATTCCCTGCTGGTTGTTAGTTTCCTGCCTAAGTAAGTGTGCTGGGCTTATTTCTTCCCAACTAGCCGTGCATCCATTTCCACCTTCCTGAAACCTTTCACAGGTCCAGGGACAAATAAATCACTTCTGGTGTATTCCCAAGATAGTCTCAACTTAAAAAAGGATATCAACATGAAGGACAATTGTAGTGTTGAGCTGTCATCCAGTCCCCACAGGTACCATGAAAAATTACAGCCAATAAAATAACATTTTTCAAAATGTGACACTACTCTTAAATTTTTCTTCTGCAATAAATGGGTTGTAGAGAGAATTGCTGTCCACTTGAGTAAAAACTACTCTTCAAGCACTCAATAATAGATTATAGATGACTTGTATTATTAATTTCTAATAGAGTAAATGTTTTGCTTCAACAGTCACTTTCAGGAGTTCAGACAGTAATTTTCTATTCTTTGTTATAATTTTAAAGATATTTCTTATAATAAAAAAGAAAAAAGTTTGAGGTTGAGCCAAAGCCGTCCAAAGCAAAGAAGTCTTGTGTTAAAACAGAAATAGATGTCATAATTCAGCCTGTTATCCTTTAGTAAAGGTCAGTGTGTGCAAATTTTCCATTGTTTTGAATGTTTCTTAGAGGACCACAGCAGTTAAAAAGCTTACTGTGATTTTGAGTACCAGCCTAATGATTAAGAGGTACATTTGTCCTTATCCCAATTTTCTAGATCTTGAAAATATTAACGTAGTTTTAGTATGAGTTTTCTGTGATATTGCTTAAAACTGGTTAAAAAAAAAATACAAGCAAAATGTGTATCTGCAGTTCCTAGAATTTGAACATGACTGGTATTTATACACTATGCATATGTATCCCCTGACTGTTGGTACCAAGAACATCATTAAATGTAAGGGATTTGTATTCCCACATGGAGAGGTGAAAAGACAATTCTGTGAGGATCTGCTCTATAAATATTTCGACAGCAACCGGGTGAGAATTTTCTGTCCGACTATATATTATATTTTTCTTAATAGACTCCAACAGGCATCTGTTGTTGGTCATTCATATCTTTATATTTTAGACATAGTTGCATTTTTTTGCATAAATCAGGTGCTAAAGGCTTTCCTGAAAAGGTTTTTGAAAAGACACTGATGACTCCTGTGAGAGTGGTACAGCCCTTCATGTGAATGATATTCCACCATTGTTTACTGTTATTAGCAGAGCCTGTAACTGTAGCTCTGAATACATTACTGTGCCAGGCTTTCTGCTACCCAGATGCCTAATTCTTAATATCAGAAATAGAAATCAACACAGAGAAAAAAAAATTCTGAATTGTTACTGTGTAGCTTAAGGTCTTCATGTAACAGAGTAATTTGTTCTATATCCATTATAAGAGGTCCGAGTTAAGTGGAAACACACTGGTGCCACTGGTTTGTTTAAGTTCATAAATAAATTGCTGTACTTCAGATATGACATAACTACTGAATACATGCTGCAGGTAACCCTTTACAGCTCGCTCTCCTTCACTGGAGAGACAACCAGAACAAGAGTAGGAGAGCAAAGCCTGAAAGGATGAGGTGTGATGTTGAGCAGAGCACTGGAATGGATTGTAGTGTTCAGCAAAATGGGAACGTACCTTGGAATGGTTAATGTCTCCAAACTAAGCAGTTCGAGCTCCTGTACAGACAAAAAGCAGTTACAGCATTTTAGAAGCATATTTACATATAAACAGCTTTTCTCAGTTGATTTAAGGAGCCTAGAAATATTTTCTCTTTCCCCCACTCCCATCTTTCATCTGCAGTTCTTTTTTCTGAGATTTTTTTGTACTCAGAGCAGAAAATGCAATGGTTGGGGTTTTTATATTAGAGCCATTTTCATTATTTTAGCCTTATAAATGTGTTATGCTGCTGTTATTAGGAAACGTGATACGTCAGTTAACAACAATTTGGGCTTTATCTATGTGTGGTACTGCAAGAGTACCCATTTATAAAGGTGAATAATCTAAGAGGGTCTTATGATGATGGACTTCAGTTCTGGTTTAAGGTAGAAACTAACACAGTTCTGTGTTGGCTTCAGCTTCCTCTTGTCTCTGACAAGCTGAGCCATTAAATCAAAATTCACTGAGTTTGGAGCTCTGAAATAGGATATACTTGAAGCTGTTAAGGACACTCATGTTCTGTTTCTCATGAGTTTGGCTCGATGCTGTGAAGAGACAGCAACACGTGTGTACACCTATGCATGTACCAGGGAAGTCCAGGAGATAACTGTGATTTGCAACATCTTTGGATTAAAGGTATTTTAAGAATCTGTGCTGCCAGAGCCAGGTGTTAATGTAGTGCAGGTTTTATTTAGTTCTTTGTAAATGCTTACAAAGAATGTCTGTGAAAGCAAATTGATGCAAAAGATGGTGACTTTTTGCAGGTTCCTTGTGTCAAGGCCCTTTGAATTTCTCACTGGGTAGTTTGTGTGAATTATTTCTTCATACAACATAACTTACATAGGTGAGCACAGGAGTTCACATTTTAACAACTTTTGGACAATTTTGAAGGCAGCATAAACTGTTGCAGCTTGTTGACCAATGTACTTCAGATGCAAGCTGATACACAGTTCTAGTAAAGGTCGGTTTTGCTGGATAGACATGAGTTCACTTTAACATTGCTACCACATGTGCAGCATTCAGAAGGAATGCTGGTCTTTTGTTCACACCTGTGGTGAATTAAGGTTGCAGTATGGGCAAACCGTCCACTCAGCATTTTAGTCGAGAAATCAGCTACAGACATAAACTGATCAGAAGTTATGTGGCCTTCAGCTAATTCTTTATAGGTATAATGCCTCAGTAGGAACACAGAGATTTGCTTTCATCTTCTGTATTAAAAATGTCTTAAACACATTTGCAAGAGGTTGTGAAGCACACTCAGAGGCACTTTTCATAGGTGCAGGTGATGTGATGTGCAGGGGTGGCCCTCAGTTCCCACTCAAAGTGCAAACTTAATAAATACCATCAACAAGTTTATCGGTGGAGAAATCTTCATTCCTCTTGATGAGTGAAAGGCGTGACAGAAAATGAAAGTCAGTTGAGGATCCTGCAGTTAAAGATGTTGGAATGAAAGCCAAAGCATGCTGTGCATTTCTTGTAATGCTATAAACAATCTGAATGTGATGTTATCACCACTTGTTTCAGGCAGTGTTATTTTGTGTATGATGAAAATACTTTGGAGGACTCTCATTAGGAATAAGAGGCATGCTGAGTTTATAAGGCAAGTGTATGAAATGGATAAACTGTGATGGAACCCAGGTTATTATTGAATAGAATAGATTACTGTGGAAGCTCTGGAAATTCTTCCATGAAGATTGTTCCTGTTGAGTATGTGAGTGGAAGTGTATTGGGACACGTGGTTGAAGGCGCTTTGTAATGGTTTCAAGTTATGCTGCAGCCAGTCTTCGGAAGAGCAGAGAATGGCAACTGAACTGGAATACTTGACTGCAGTTGTAGCACCCCTTTTTTTTTTTTTTTTCTTTCCTTTTTTGACCATGAAAAAGCTTGACACTATTTTAACAAAGGACCTTCTCCATGAGGGTTTGGTTGTTACTGTAGTTGAAATAGAGAGCGAGGGAAGGCAAAAGAAATACCACCAAGGACTGGTGCCTGTCCTTGTGTCTGTACCCTGAGCACAAGTCATTCAACTCCAGCGAGAAGCACTATCAGTTTCTGCAAGCTGGGAAACAAGACAACCTGACTTACAGTGTATTAGTTCAAGTGGGCTGCTCGCATGAGCATAGTTCAGACACTCTAAGGATATCAGAAATCACAGTGACTTTTCTTATTTTTTTTTAACTGCCTCTGATTGTTTACAAAGTTAAACCAAATAGTTAAGTAATTGGATAATGAAGACACACACTTGTCCCTTTATTAAATCATAAATATCCTAGTAAATAGCTTTATATAAGTAGATTGATACAGTCACCTTGAGTATGAAAAAATGCTTTTTGCTTGATAGTTGATGTTTTTCCCAGCCACACTATCACATATCTTGGGAAATGAGAAGAACATACTGCCTGTGCACATAATGTATTTGGCAACCTGTTCCTGTTTACCAGTACAGTAACTTAATGGAGAGTCAGAGAAAGTCTTGTTAAAATGCTGAGTGACCTTTGAGAATTGGCACATTTTACTTCATATGCTTCTCTTGGTAAGATATTCATGGATGGCACAGATTCATCTAAAATGTATTGCTGTGCATATATTTAAGTGCTCAGATTATTGGAGCTGAATATTTTGAATAGCTGAAAAATTTTGTAAAAACCCAGGGTTTTAATTCATATTTTCTGTTGGGTGGGGAAAAGGGTGAACATATAAATTAACCCATTTGTATTTATTTTCCTATAGCATAGTTATGAAATTTTCTGGTAATAGTCTGCAGGTAGGGTCAGTGTTCTGAATTTTCATTTGTAGCTGTTCTGTGATACAAATATATAAATGTGTGTGTCTTAAATACAGTTACTTTGCTTGTGCAATAACCATTGGCTTTAGGAACTGCTGTTTATCTTCTCAGAAAACATGAAAGGAGAAAGAGGAGTTCATAAAGCATTGTTGTTTTCTTTTGATACAACTTGCTCCGGGGAGTAGAGAGGAATGTGGAAAACAGGTGTCTCACAGCTTTCAGCAAACATTCTCTTTATATTCTCTTGGCTCAACAGATGAGTTCCAGATATCCATAAAGCTTAAATCTGTGATCTAGCTCAGAAAGGCCATTGCACTGAATATTCTGTGCAGATTGAATCGGAACATAACAGTGTGAGATGATGTTTAGAAATACCGGGGTGTTTTTGTTTTGTTTTGGTGGTTTTTTTTGGTTTGTTGTTGTTGGGGTTTTTTTTGTTTGGTTTTTTTTTTTTTGCATTGGAAGGGTTAAATTCCAGTACTGGGTAGTTCTTTATTTAAAGTCTCCTGCAGGTTTTTCGTGTTGCTATAGTGGGAATGGGAGTAGTGGAGGAGGAGATGGACTCCTTTGAAAGAAATAGAGGATTTCTCTGAGAATTGCCTTCTCGATGGGCCTTAGAGTTCCTTCCATCTTTTTATTACACCCCAGAGTAAACTGACTGTATATGAAGCATTTAATCCATGTAAACCATAGGGAGAAAGAGAGGACTGGAAGTAAATCAGTAGCAGAAATGTCAGTTCATTGACAGCCTATCAGTAAAATGTGTGGTGTGAGTTCTGGTTTGGATTGAAAAAATTGGTTTCATTCCTCAGATAGGAGACCATTGTACCTCCAGTCCAAATTGAGCAATGTAGAGTACAGTTGTTCCTGTGTTTATTGTGTTTTTACTGCAAATATGGAATGCATAGGGATCTCCCAAGAATGTTGCTGCAGCACATGTGCAGTTCTGGCCAAGCACTAGGTAAAAATGAGCCATGTACACAGCCCCTGTGGATATCCTAAGTCCCAGGGCATGGAGCCTCCTTCCAGCAGTTCTCTTCCAGTAAACCTGTGGTCCCTCGAGGGCTGCAGTTTGGAGCACTGTGAGCTGCTTTTTGCCAGCCTCTGCAGGAGGAGGGGGGGATCTGTTTTACACTTCCAGTTTGTCCGGATGGAACACTTGTTCCCCATGTCCTTGGGCATGCCCGTTACTGAGGGGGTATAAGCACAGATTTAAAGGCTGTAAGGAACTGCCACGCTTCCCAAAAATTCTACCATTTTAAATTGCTATGTAAAACACCAGTGTTCAGCAACAGGCTGTTGAATTATGTGCTGCCACATGCAATGGAAAAAACAACAAATCAGTGCGGTGGAAATGCTATATATCTTCAGGATTTGATTTTGTCCAAAATTATAACATATTTTTAGTTTTAGTCAAAAGAGTTTATTGGGCTGCACTTCTGGTTAGTCTGATGTTTCACTTCAAAAGGAAGTGCTGCCCACATCACTGATTTTGGGCTATGCATTTAATGATTAAACATTTATTTAATAATATTGTTACATGTTCCATGAATTGCTTTTGGGAGAAAGTGTTTGTGGGTGTGAGAAGTATGTGGGTGCTTCTGTGTGTGAGGTCAAGATTGCTACTGAGATTACTTACATCAATTGCATATGGATGTCGTGCATGCAAAGCTAAAGTGTGGGGGTGTGTGACAGTTAAAAATCTGTCTGCTTTCGGAGGCTGATAGCTGTATTCAGCAAAAACCACTGGTTTCTGGTCCTCTGGGCAGTGTGGAAATTGCATCTGAACTTAGTTTTTCCATGGGTTTATTTCTTTATTTGGGACTTAGTTTGGCTCCAAAATTTGAATGTACCCCAAGACAGCTGCAGTTTTCTTCAAGCAATACCCAAAGGTTTGCATGATTCTGTAAATCAGCTCAAAGGTGACCCAAAACTAGAAGTTTGACACAGTTTGGGTTGTGGTGAATATCTGGGACTTCTGCTTTATCACGATGCCTACAACCAAGGAAAAGTAGCACAGTTACAGATGTCAGAGAGTTTCACTAAATTCCGGGTTTGAGTTCGTTTAAATTGATTGCTACTCTCTACTTGTAACGCAGCCTTGTCCTGTACGTAGTGTACTTGATTCTCATTAGACTTCATTCAAGGGGAAGCTTTGAATCTGGCCATAGTTAAAGAATCAGAGTCCAACAGATTGGTTCACATTAAAACATAGATTTCATCTCCGAAACTGAAATGCTGCAGAGGCACCACCAGATCGCCACCAGAATGCCAGCTCAGCACTCACAATCAAAGAAATGAATGGTTAATGGCCTTTACCTAATTCCCTTTTGTCTTGCTAGTTACTTCAAACATGATTATAATTTTATTTTTATTCATTATTACTGAGCAGCTGGTATAAATTTTACAGGGAAATTGTTGTAGCTGGTTGTAACTCATCCAATTAGAATTGTAGGCTTTTGTAGAGTATGGAGATGTGTCATATTTTGTGATTTTGCTTTATGGAAACTAAAGAAACTCAAGTGAAATGGCTGAAGTTGTGCCATACTTTAGGTTATTGGGTTTATGTTGAATAGGCTGAGACTACTTTCAGTGCCAGACCTGCAGTGTGTTCTGAGCAAGGCTGAGAGCCTCTAACCTTTAGAACTGAAACTGGTGGCCAGGGTCATGGTATAATGACCTTTTGGTCTAAAGTAGGACAGAGATGTTGGTTCTGGGTGGTTTAATGTGGGGGTTTTATGCTTTGCGATGTTTGCTGGTTTGGGGTTGAGATTTTTTAAATGGCGAGAGCAATTTTGGGGATCACTTTCACTCCCCCTGTCAGTCACTGTGTTAGTAATGTGATAATGTCAGCTAGCATTGGTAAGTGAGTTTGTTGCCAGGATGGTTGTAGAGATTTCTGTTTGTCCTTGTTGCAGACGTATAAATACTTGGTTTAACCATCAGCAGTTACTTTAACGAATGAGCCCTGTTGTCGTGCAGATCTTACACGTGTCTGAGATGTAAGCTCAAATGATTTTCTTATTAGATATGTTGTCTATTCAGATTATCATTTGCTTTTGCCCTTTTGAGGTTTTTAGTCTTTTCTACTGTTTTTTGGATTTTGTTGTACTTAGAATTTTTAAACCCACAGATTATCTGGTGTTTATCAACCCTTGTTACTTTGGTGCAGCTCCCTGCTCTGCCTTCCCCCTGTCCCAAGCGGGGGGGGGAGGAGGGGGAAATACCATTTTTGTTCTGGTGATTAGTTTCAGGCTTATGGATAAATACTTGTAGTGAAAAAAAGTGAGTAAGAGGCTGCTGATGATGCAGCTTCTGTCAGTTCCCTGAATACAGTAAGGAACAGAAGTAAAAACACTCGTGGTGGTATAACTGCCTCTGTGCTACAGTTTCTGATGGTATGGTACTGTGGATAAAGAAAAATGGAAAAAAAAAAAAAATCACACCTCTAACCAGCAATGCTCTATGGGCAAAAGTCAGGCTGGACTGATTCGGGAATAGGTGTAGTAGAAACCTTGCAGTATTAGTCATTCTTCAGCTCTTTCAACCTAAATTGAATAACATGAAAGTAGCAGAGTATTTCCCCTTACTCATGGTGTAAATCTCGATGGAACAGCTTATGAGAATTTTACATCATATATACGGAGCACTTTGGTCAAATCAAAACATAAATCTTTTTCCTCATTTCCAAACTAATCTATGCCATGGGATAGCTATGATTTCTTCAGCTCTCTTGCAAACCTCTTTCAGTTTAGAGCTGTTTGTCTATAAGGACATCAGAGGGCTGCACATGAACTGTATAACCCCTGACTATTTGCTTGTCCTGGAACGTGCTTTCCACAGGATGCTAATGGCCCTTCCAGTATTGCTTTGCTGCTGCCCAGCACAGGGTAGGTGTGAGTGACAGTTTTTATCGCAGAGGCCCAAAATAATTAAATCTATGGGAATTTTGTTTTGTGGTTGTGGGAAAAAAAATATTGGAAAGGGTGAATGTTTCAAAACTGTCATAATTGATTAATATTTTCACCCCTTTATCTGTTCTGTTGCCATTGCAAACTGATTCATAAAAGACAAGAGCTCAGACAGATACTGACAAAGAACAGATCCCATCTGGATTTTCTGAAGTGCTTTGCAGTCAGGAGGGTGGCACAGGCACAATCCTGGTTATATTTTCAACAGTACATGAGTACATCACATTAAAGTTCTTGCTTCCAAAATGTGGTCTTTTACTTGAAGCTGAGAATTGGGACATTTAAAGCCATTACAGACTGAGGGCAAATACTGATCTAAAATGATACTTCTGACATCGACAAATTTTTACTTAAATACTTAACGAAATATTTCTGCTGTTTTGATTCAGCTGATTCTCACTGCCCATACATGATTATAGTAAAAAGGGTCTTCTGCTATTTTCTGAGCCTGCCTGGTTCCTGCAATACTTAGTAATTGTAGGGAAAGAAAAACCAAACAAAACCCAAAAGAAACAAAACCCCCCACCCTATCTGGTCAGCTTTTCAGCCACAAACAGTTCAATAAATTTTTACCTTCATGGTGTGTGCAGTATACTAATGTATCCTTGATGAGTGACAGTCAGGCTCTCTCTAAAGTTGTCAATCTGTAGCTACATGGGAGTTTTAACTACAGCAGAAACAAAGTTTAAGCAACCTTATTTTAGCATTTCAAATGAATAAGAAGTATGCGTGGTGAAATTTAAAATCAGTTTTTCAGGTTGCTTGCTTTTTTTCCACATTATGCCAAGATGCAGATGCAGCTCATTAGTCTTACCAGCGTTGCAGAGTCCTGCAATCAGTTGTGCAGCCCTGCAGAACAGCACTAAACTCTTAAATATTATTTTATTTGTGTTGGAAGACACTTTGGGGGTGCAGGGCAAAGAACCCTTCATTTTTCCCCATTACTTAGATGCCAATATCATTGTGCTAGAAATCTGGTAGAAACAGCTAAGCTTTCACAAAGATGTGCCTCAAAAAACTGTCTGACCATGTTGTTATCAGTTTCATTATGACATTTGATTTGTGGTTTTAGGGTCTCATACCAAACAGCAAATATAGGAGCTTTGCATATTTTTTCTGTATTCAATACCTGCTAAATCTGTTGTCTCACTCAGAAATTTCTTTAAAGGCAAAAAAAAAAAAAAAAAAAAAAATTTTTTTAAAGAGTAAAAAATTAGAAGTTAATGTTTCTCACAATGAGCTAATGCAACAAGCATCTTAAACTCAATTTTGAAATATTGCTTTGTTTGGGTTTTTTTCGGAAGGAATGCCTCTCCTAGTAATCTGCGAGGTAGAGCTGGAAGTACCTTGTGCTTGTGCCTGTTTATGTACATTATGGCACTTCGGTGGAAGCACAGAGAAGGGTAAACCTAAACCCTTCCTTTAGGAGCAGTTTACATAGGGGGGATGATGCTGATGCTCTAATCACTGCTTGCTTAGGATATAATGGAGATTAAATGGTGGCAACATGCAAAAGCTCAGAGAATTCTGAAGGCTTGTGTAGGAAACAGGAATGCTGCTGTTTTTTCCTGGATTCACGTAATCTCTGCAATCCCAAGGCTGCAGTTGTTGGGGTAACAGTTGGAGGGAGCTTTGTGCCGTTCCACTCAGACTCGCGCTGCCCGGGGCCGCGAGAGCTGCGTTACCGCAGGGCTCGAAAAAATCGGTTTGTGCATTTCCAGAGCTCTCCTGGTGATCCTTACGATACCACCAGGAGGTTTTGTGAGGCAATGATTTAACACTTGAAGCAAATAAAACAGTCTCATTTAGCAGTTTGCCTCCCCCTACGAGTGAAGTCAATAGAAAAGCAAGATTTAAATCTCTCCAGTTTATAAGCACACTCCACCTTTGCTTTGCTGCTTTCCCCCCTGCAACTATTTTCTTACAGAAAGAATTTCACCTGCATTCTTCCTCACATAATGAAGTCAGCAGAGTTGAATTGCTTACCAAGCCTTAAAAATTTCCTCAGAACATTATGTGTTTCACAAAAGCTGTTTGTTTCTGAGTGGTAATTTTTCTTCCATCTAATCTGCTTTTTTTATATATCCAAGACCAAGCTTGTAGTGTGGCAAGCACTAGAGACATACAAAAAAGGAAGCTCATTTTTTTATAGAAATCGGTATTAAATGTGCTGGGCATTTTGGAAAAGACAGTAATTTTGTCCCAACTTGAGGGAAAGAGCAGGAAAAAGTGCTTGCATTCATATGCTGGCTAGCGCTTAGTGCATGGTGATATCTCTGTCATATGCTGACTGGTGCTTAGTGCATGCTGATATCTCTGTGATGATTGCATTGATGTTCCTATATTTTACCCATTGAATCATACATGAAAAATAACTATCTGATTGATACTCTATAAATTGTAGCCTGTTTTAGAGTTGATAAAATGTGCGTTGAATGGCAGCTGATTTACACACATAGGGGAAAAACAGTTTTATGGGTGGTGGGTTTGGCTTTTGGGTTTAGGTTTTTTGGTTTGGATTTAACCTTTTTCGCATTGAAAGCAGTTGAACCCAGACTTCTCGTAATAACAGTCATTTAATTGATAGTGAGAGTTTCCCATTCTGTTTGAGATGTGTGGTACTTGGCTCGTTTCTTTTGTTGATGAAGATAAAAGCATTAAAGAAGCTGTGACATTTAGCCTCTTTTTGAACACATGAGTATCCTAGCAAATCACAGTATGCTCACAACACAAGAAAAAATGTTAATGAACTGAAATTTCCATGCTATTAGTATTATTCAATTCCACTTTTAGAGTCAAATTGGGGATAACAGAATTTTGGCAGCTTGGTGGTTGTCTGTTTTCAGTCAAAACCAGTTAGAGTTGTACACTCCTGGTTTTTTCTTCTACTGCTGTGTAAAAACCAAAAGATGCAGCAATTCTCAAATGTTCTGATCAGCAAATAACTGCACAATTACACTGGAACTAATTTGTCTTACGATTTCCCACTATTTCATGATGGTAGGAAAATTGGGAAGCGGGCATATACCTGAAAGCGAGTGAGAGTATACCACTGCATTTAAGTTTTGAAAGACTTTATTTCTATTTTAAATTTACTTGTGGATCTGAATGAAGTCTTTGTGTCAGTTCTCATTTTACCGGAACATGTTTTTCACTCTGCTTGTCACAGTGAAAACTGAAAGTTAACGTTTCTTTTCAAAGATGGCACTCTTACAAAGGCTGTGACTGGGGTCTGTTGACTAAGATGAAGTAAAGGAGCTAACCCATAAATTCAGTGCTCACACCAGCCTGGCTAGAAGTATTTTTGATTGTGAGGATGACAAACAAAGGAACTGAGTTCAGGTAAAACTCAGATGCTCAAATATCCATTCTTATTAGCCTTTGATTCCATGGAGAATTTTTGATGACTGTTTTGTACAATGTTCAAAGACTTTTTAAGGGCAACGTGAAAGACCAAAACTGAAATACCCATGTATTTAAAATACTAGGATTTCTAATATGTTTAAGGTTTGAAACTTTAGATTTACATTTTCAGATATTTTTATGTAATGAGTTAAGAATATGAAACTTAGTATCTGCTAAGGTAGCATAAAAATTTCATTAGCAGTCCTAAACCATAGCTGGTTTTCCCGCTGTAAGTAACAGTGCCAACCTCCTTCATTTCTTGGCAGCAAGTATCTAAAGGTAGTATCAGAATTGAGGAGTTTTTTCTCTGTCTCCCTGCCAGAGAAGAAAAAAAAATGCTTTTCACCTGTTTCCTGGTGTTCCTTAAACTGCCAACAGATCTTAAAGTTTCTTTAAGGCAGAAGCCAAGCCATAAAAGCTGCTGGGTGTTTTTCATTATGCATATCAGATAGATGTGAACAGATAAATTTTGCTTCTTTCTCTCCATAGTTTTGGCTTGTGATCCCAGACAGCTTTTCAAACACAAAAACATCAGCAGTAGGTTGATAGGTAATACAGCCTAGGAACCAAACTCAAATACCTGTACAGGGTGGAGAAATGTGTGAACTCTGTCAAAGCTTGAAATGGGCTTTGCAGTGCCATAGAGACACACAAATCAGCTTTTTTTACCTTTGTTATCTGCAAAGCCTAAGATCAGTAACAAATCAGTTGACATTTGGTAAGCTTCTTGCTTCCCTATTATTTTTGGGTATTTTGTTTTTCTTTGAATTTTTGGAACTGTTGAAAGTTCTGGTTGGGTGGGTTTAGGTTTTTTGGGAAGGGAGGAGTTTGAATTGGATGATCCCATAAAGGCGTTTTTCTTTGGGCTTAGAAAATGCACGATAAAAAGCAACTTAAGACTAGCACCTCTCCTTCCCCTTTTAAAGACTGGGTTTCAGTTATATTTACTAGTTGTATTGGACAGCTTCCTGAAGTGGGCAATCTTGCATTCTACTGTTTCTGCTTAGATGATGGACTGCATGTTTTCTTTTGTTTGTTTGCTGCCTGGCACTATGGATACAAACAGTAATCAGATGAAAACAATTTTAGAAGGGAACAATGTCACACATTTATGAAAGTGTCATAAAAGGAGAAAAGACAACCTGCTTTTGATTTAGTACAGTAAAGAACCTTCTGAAATCTCTGGATGCTGTTCAGTAGCCCACTCTGAAGAGGGAGTCTGTCATGGTTAACCCTGCCAGAACTGTGGGCTGCTGACAAGGAGAACATGTTGCAGTGGCAACTCTGCCATCCAGCAAGAATGAAATATGCTCAGTTTCCGTCCCCACGGTTGGCTTTATGCCTGTGCCTTGGACAGCTTTTTGAAATCTGTGGAGAGGTCCTGTTGCTTATTCAGAATTTCTGTTGAACATTTGTGACTGGTTTCATTGGGGTAAGTAGATTGTGGAAATGAACAAGGATTTCTTTGACCTGTTCATTAAGCTATTGAGAAGTCCCTAAAATTCTAAAGCAATCCAATTGACTGAGATCCAGCCCTAGGCAATGTGCTTCCAGACACGCTATTTCTGTGTAGGATCCAGCCCACACTGAGAAGGAGGGAAGCTACTTACACTTTCCTTCTGTCCCCCTTGTTCTTGAGCATTTTGGCTCTAAATCCACAAGTAACTTATTAATTAAATCGTCACTGCAGGATTCAGCTTTGTGCATTTGAAAGCCTGGGCTTCATTCTCAAGGTGTTAATGTAAATTGAAAGCTCTTCCATAAACTGAAAGATTCGTAGTCTGAAAAGTCTGGGATGTAAAACTCCTGAATTTGATCTCCATGTGATTATTTAGTAACTCTTTCTTTAACTAGGCTCCCTAGAAGTATTCTATATTCTTAATGCAGTTTGACATCTAGAACAGTTACTCTTAGTGGAACAATTGAACTGTTACCACAGCTGAAATCCCTAAGTCAATATATTCAGGATCAAATGTGCTTTGCTTTTGTGGCTGTTTACTTTAGCTAGCTGAGATTGATTAGCTGGCATCTGGAGATATAGAAAGGCCATAGCAATTGTAGCTTCTGTACATCTTCTTTGGGTTCTTTAGTTTATTTGTGTTTTTATAATATAAACTGAGGATTGTGAGATGGCTTTTGGGGTCAGTGAAGCAGTAGGTGTCATTCCATTTTCAGCTCTTAAAACTGAGTGTGTGACTAGTTCCTTGAATTCGGAGGGGGGGGGGAGGGGTGCTGTTTGTAGCTCTTTTGCTACTTTTGCCCTTTTGCTGCTTTAGTAATTGAGGCCAAGTAGCCCAGATCTTGCAGAAACCAACTCCTAGGATTTGGGGTTTCTAGTCTGGGCTTGGTTCTGTTTGCATTCATGCTGGCATGACTCCAGTGAAAAAATCAGAATTGTATAGGAATCAAACAAACCTTTCCCCTTACCCCCAGCTTTCATCTCAACTACCCCTAATCTGTGCTCTTAATAAGAAGTCAGTATTATTCTTTTTGTAATGGATGAGTGACTCAGTTGTATTAAATCACTGTGGGCTGAAAAATCCACATGAAAAATCTAATTAAATATTTTGTGTCTGATTCTGATTGTACTTATATGATGTGGATCTGACTCCATGGAGATGCATTAACTTACTCTGGTTTTATGAGACCAGAGACTGTGGCCCATTGTCTGAGAGAATGGAGTGCTGGTGGGAGAGAGAGAGCTTGTACTTCCAGATTCCTGGGTGTTGGTCCTGGCTAAGCCACTGGTCTGGTATTGGGGAGTCTACTCATTGCTTCTGCACTATAAAGCAAGGACGAGCACATAGTAAAACCTGAGAGAAATGTGGGGTTTAATGAATGCTGTTTGATATGTGGCTCGAAAGCATTGTAAGCGTTAACTGACTTAACATTCAAGTCTAGAGTAATGCTTACACTTGTGGTATAACTGAAGAAAAGATGGTACTGTTCTTAAAAAAGTTGTCATCGCTGTGCCAGGAAAGTATCAGCCAGTTTTCAATAAATTACATCCTTCTCAATGGGGAGCAGAAGTAAAGCAAAGAGAAAATTTCTACTTCATGTTAGTTCTTCCTTTAGCATTTATGTGAAATGAGGTTTAGTGTCAAGACTTGGCAAAAATAAAAACCTTTTTTAAACTTTCAGTATAATGCAACCAAAGAACTTGCTGTTTTGGAACATGGAACTGGTTTAGGATTTAGAAAACCTGTGTGCTGATCGTATCCAGGTCAGAATTGTTAAGGGTTAACAAACCAGAGCCCCTCACTAATCTGGGTTGTAATTTGCACCACTATAGCTGGGAGTTTGCTCTGCTTTGTCTCCTAGTACAAGTCTAGAGAGAATTCCTTTACTGGCTTTCCTTTTGAGAGCTTGGGGGTGGAGGGGGAGGAATTCAACAAATCTCCAGGTAGTCCTGATGTCATGCTCAGTATTCTGCTGTTATTTCCACTTGTTAAGCACTGTTTCAGTTGCACAATTTGGAATGTTAAGCATCTGCTTTGTAAGTGTGTAGACATCAGGATCATTACAGATTCGTTTATGGAGATAAATTCTGCCTCTTCAGATTTGCATGTGAATTGAGGGGCAGACAGAAGTTTATACTTTCTGGAAGAATTATAGGGACAACTTTGAGTAAGCAATAAAAAGTAATAAAAAAATAAAGGGTAAAATATAGTATTTAGATAGTTCTACAGAAAAACTACTCACTTGCTCAATTATGTGTAATGAACAGAAGTCCTAAAAATGCATCGGTATCACAGTCTTTTCCTACAGAATAAGCAAATGGCACTGATGCCATTACATTTCCTTACTGCTGTGTATTTTAATAATCCAGCTATGATAATAGCTGACATAATAATAAACATAATTGTAATGGTGTCCTCATTAGATCATATTTACAACATGGGGATATTTGTGTGTTTGATCAGTCCCTATTTCATAGAAGTTGCGGTATTTGTCGTATACGCCTTTCTAAAAATCCCATCCCCTGTGCATTGATGAGCTCAGACACTGTTGTCACTGCTTATGCTCAAGTCTCTTTAGTGTTTTTCTTAATCAGAGGGGCCGGCCTCTGTGGTACTGCTCAGTGCAATGTGGTCTGTCAGCAGAGAGGTGCTTGGGTGTGGTTTTGTGCAAATTGCTGGATGCCAGAGTTACTCACTGCTCTTTCCGTAGCGACTTGATGAGCAGGAAGCTGTATATAACCCAAGAAAATTAGAACTTGATCAGGTAGTTTGCTGTAAAAGCAAGCTGCAGGAAGACTAATGTGTTAATCCATTTTGTCAACCTGTGGGAAACCAAAATAAGGTGGTTGGATATTCCATGTAAGCTTTTCTGTATAATCCAGGAAAATGTGTGCTTTTACTGTGCTGGAAAAGCAGAGATATTTTTCATCTTTCATGTTAACATATCACCGGTATTAACCATCGCATGGCAGGGCGCTGGTTGTGTTTGCTTTTATTAGCAGAACCCCCTCCTTTGGTTAGGGGAGGTTTCCCAAATGCTCATTCTAATTCTCAGCCGAGGTAATCTCTGGCTTCTGTAAAAATAGTTTAATGCCCACTGCAAGCACTTGGATCTTAACAGCTTCTTCAGCTCATCAGCCTCTCACCAAGTGCCATGGAAAAGGATGGTTCAGACACTGAAGAGAAGAAATAGAGTCAAGAAAACAGATTTTATTTTATTCTCATCCTGGTCTGCATGCAAAGTCAGTTTCTATATGAACTGCAGTAGAGGGTAATCAGAAGGGGGAGAAAACAATTGCTTTGGCTTTGAACTTGGTGTTAAATGAAGTAAAATCATTGAAGTTAGTGTGTTGAATACTGTATTATTTAAATTATTATTATTATTACTTTGGAAGGCTAAATGTAAGATTCTGTCATTCCATTGCTTCCTGAAGCTCACCATCCTTTGAGGTGTTCAGCATTAAATTAAAAATGAAGTGTCTCCCCAGCTGGGGCATCTGTAGCCAGCAGAGAGTACAAACTGACAAGGAGGCCTTATAGAATGGTATAGAACCACAGAAGACAAAGTCAGCGACTGAAGAAAATACCTCTGTGCCAGGACATTCTGTAAATTTCTCTGGAGAAATCCTACAACCCTTCAAGAAAGTTGACCTCATTTGCATGTTTTGATTAGATTGCTGTCAGACTTCTTCTGACTTCTTATAAAGAAAAGTAGTTTCCTGAACAAGTCTCAGGACTTCTTTAGGTTGCAATATATTTCTTATAAATAACTTTATAACTGAAGCAAAACGTTTTTGTGTACTGTGTCTAAATCTCTAGGAAAAACATGTTTTATCCTAAAGAAGAATGCTCTCTATCTGTATTCTATCTTCCACTTTAGTGAAGGGATCATCAGTCTCCCAAGTAAATTCCTGAAGTATTTATTAGTTAACTTAGCCTCTGGTATTGTCACAGCTGAGAAGCTGTTTCTTTAAAGGACTGTAAATGAAAGCATAACTTGGGGGCATATTTCAGAGAGATACAAAACTGTATGACAACTGTACAACTGTACTTTGTGGGAATGTCTTTAAAAAGTGGGGAGGGAAGAAAGAATAAATCTTATGCCCCATCCTTTCCTCCAAGTGAGGGGAAATTCTAGGTAGAACAATTAAGTTTGAAACTAGTGATATTTTTAGATACAAGGTAATGACCTACACAACAGAGTTAAGCTATTGTGACAACTGCTGTGTTCACTGCCCTTAATAGGTGTGTGATTGTCTTGAGTAAGAGTTAGGAGAATGTGGGCATGAAAATACTTAAGACCTACAGAAGAAAAAGATAAATTGTATTTTCTTAATTTTCCATTACTTGTAATTGCCTCTTGAAAATACCGTTAACATGGAAAGTCTTGTTTGCAAAGAGTGTTTGCTCCTGGTCACTTGCATTATTTTGGTTAGGGAAGGTGAATTTATGAAAACATAATGAACTAGGCACTATTTTCAGCTTGATGGGTATTTCCTTAAGTGCCTTATAAATAAAGAAAGAAATGGTGGAAAATTTAGACTTGTGACAGCGCTGACTTTTCTAAGAAAAAGGAAAGTATTCCAAGCAGTATTTCATCAACCAAAATGCATATTAAAGATGCTTTGGCATCTTTAGATGCTCTTTACAGACGAGCCATAAAATCATAGTTGAAATACTTGTGCAAATGAAGGTAAATGAATTCTGCTGCTTTCCGCTCTCATTAAAAGGTGCTATGGTTTATTTAGGTCTTCTACCATTAAAAGGTGGAAATCATATGGAATATAGAACGTTTTTGTCTCCTGCTTCCTGAGTCACTTATTCTTCTACTTTGTTGTTACACGGTTTTGGGGTTTGTTTTGGTATGATTGTTTTAACAGGGAGGATCTGCATTTACTTTTATAAGGTGTAATACTGGATCTTGGATTGGGCTAGCAAATAGCTGGTCAGTTACAACTGAAGATCCTGTTGCCTATGTTGGGAGTGAGGTATCCTTGAGTTGTTGTCAGCTTAACTCTGAACAATGAAGTAATTCATGTGATTGAGGATCTTCCCTTGGCTGTTGGAGGTTAGCTATGTTAAGATAAATCATGTCTGAATCTCATGAGCTGGACCTGCATGTTAGGCTGTAGATTATGCTGAAGTAATCATAATTTGGATGACATCACAATTCAAGCTGTGTCTTGGTTTTCACAATCAGTCAAAAAGTGTTTTCTGCCAGAAATATTCACATGACTGCAAGTGATCTCTTCCTGTCCCACCTATCCCCCAAATGCACCTACAGATGAGAGCTCAGAGAAGCTCAGATGGTGGGAGAAGGGGATTGCTGGTAATTTATAGTACTTTTTGCAATGAGAGATTACTTTAAACCCTTGGAAGATTTGACTCTTCATCTCATCTCAGTTTTACCCAAGTGAAAGCAGCTATGAGGAATCATAGAATATCCTGAATTGTAAGCAGTCCACAAGGATCAATGAGTCCAAATCTAGACTCCAAGATGACACCATGTGCCTGAGAGCATTGTCCAAATGCTTCTTGAACTCAGGCAGGTTTGGTGCTGTGAAAAGAAGAGTGCAAGGCATCCTGTGGCGAAGCTTTACTGAGAACAAACAGACCCAGGGGTGTTCCAAAGCACATTCCCAGTGACTCAGAGCAGGTTTGAAGAGGGCTCTATCAAATGTTGTCCTTGTTCAGTGTGAGACACAGCTGTGTGTGCCATGCATTGCTGTGCCTACTGTGCCTTCAGAGCTGCAGTCCCAGTTCACTGTCTGTTGGAAAGAAGTACCAAATTATCAAAAATATCATACTGAAGTGCAGCAAGTTATAGTGGTATGGAGATTCCTTTCCCCTCCTGGAGGTTTGGGGACAGAGGTTGAATTTCTGTCCTTGCGCAGTTTAGTTGGCACACAGAAAGGTATTTTGAAGCATCAAGTCAGAGCTACCTTTAAAACATCAGGTATGGGTTGGAGCAAAAAAGTGATTTCCAGCCATGCCCATGACTGCATCCAGAAGTCAGTTGTGTTGGCCTCCTCTGGAATGGACAAAGAAATAGAAAATAATTAAAGTATGTAGGTTTTGCTTTTGCTGCAATTAAAACAGTGGCAACCAGCTGCCATGGTTTTCTCCAAACCTCAGTAATAATCCTTTCATTAAGGAAAAAAAAAAAAAAACAAAACCCAAACATTGTTAAGGGCAACAGGGAACGGAATAACAGGAATTTTACAAAAGTAGCATGCAATAATGTAAGAGCTGTGGGCTGTTAATTTCTTTTGTAACTTTAAAGCTGAATTACACTACTGGAAGTCTTTATCTGTCTTCACTCCTTGTGCCCTCTCATATGGCAATGTCTGCAGTAGTAAACAAGGAAGGACGTCTTGAAAGATTTTCTGTCTCTTCCCTTTTTTATCAGCAGAAGTGTTTGTTGTTAGAGGGTTTTTTGTTTCTCTTTCTTTTTTTTTAAAATCAGCTGCCATCGAATGGTTCTTTAAATTTTAATGGCTGGGGGAGGATGCTGACTGTTGCCACAAGCTCTCCTGTTCCACTGGGGATATTGATTTGGATGTGTCTGTTGCTCAACTGTTCCTCTCAAATGCTGTACCTTGTAGAGAAAAGTTGGTGAAGATTTTAGCAATCTCACCTATTTCAAACACATGCAGTCGGCTCAGTTGCATGAAGGAGCAACTTTAGATTCTTCTAATAAGATTTCTGTGAATGGTTATCATTGTTTCTAGTCAGTCTAAGTATAGAAGTAAAAAAAGACCTTCCAACAGGTTGAGAATAAGGACATTTGAGGTCAACCTGCCTCACATCTTTATGCTGTTAGTCTTTAGAGACATCTGTAATTCAGACAGTCCTAATATCCGTTGTGTTTTTCAGTTTTACATTTTGGCATCATATTCAGAGCAATTTTCCACAACATTTAAAGAGAGGAAAATAAGATGTTTGGAAGCAGCCCTACAGTTTTGCTGAACTCCAGGGTACCATTTACTTTGAGAAATGTGTAAGCAACTTCACTTGTTTTCTCTTTTAATGGCCTAATTGAGTTTTAGAAAAAGCCAATGAAACTTTTTTCTTCTTGATACTTGTATAACATTCAGAACTTCAGTCCCCATCAGTTAACAGGAAGTGTCTGACTTCTGTTGTTCATTATGTATGTAACAGCATGTGTCAACAGAAGATTGTTAGAATTAAAATGCAAATTTACTGTTTTTCTTTCATTAGCATCACATGGCCTTAAATGAGGCCATTTATATCCTGGAAACTTAAGAAATTTCAAAGGTTAAAATATATCTAACATGTAGGGTTTTTAAAATTTTTTTATTTTCAAAAGGGATGGTCACCTTCTCCTATATAATGAAAATTTATTACTTCTATTTATCTAAGCTACTGAATCTAGCTACTGGAGTGCTTCTGTTGTGGTGGGGGCTTCTGTTTGGTTTAGTTGTTTTTTGGTTTTTTGGCTTTTTTTAAATTCCGCTATGTTTTTATCAAAGAATTTGTATTACTTGTTAAAATGCTAAAAGTAGAAGGATGTGCATTTTTAAATAGCCTGTTCTTCAGCAGGTCTGCAAAGGCAGTTCATTCATTAGATTGCACTCATAAAGGCTTAGCAACCAGCGAGGACTTCACAGAATCTTTTCAACATTAATTTAACAAATTAAAGCTTTCAGTGCAAGTTTTCTCTAATTTTGTTTCTCATACTGAGCAATTATGAGTGTACCTGCAATTCAAGGTTGAGTTTGCAATATGTGCTTTTATACAGGCCCTGCTGTGTCCTGACACTCAGTTTCATTAATTCTTCCCTCTTTCTCTCTGCAGACTGTGTATCACAGGCAGCCTTGTTGGTTTAGTCAGCAGTGGCCTGTAAGAGGAGAGTGACAAATGATCCCATCTTAACTGTTCCTTGAGTTGCGGCTCTGTCCTGCCCTTGTTCGTAGCTCTCACAGCTGGACTTGAGTTTTGTCTTAGTTTCCTGACCCTCTATCCCACTTGCAGGAGAGCCCAAGAAATCTTTTCCCAGCTCTAAGTGTGCATTTCTTGAGCTATGTCATTAACCTGACCCCAGCTGTTGTTGTAGCTCTCCAGGCTAAGCAGGATAAGGGAAGAATTCCATCTTTAAGGGCTTTCAATTCACTAAGTGGCATCTACCAAAAAATGTCCTGGTAGCATTCCAAGGCTAGTATTCTTCCTAGGGAGGCTAAAAGCTTACTAACAGAGTGGCAGTAGTCTTTGAAAAGACTCGTGATCTTTGCTGGAGGGTCCAAGGTATCCAGATTAGAGAGTCCAACCCACTGGGCTAATCAGCTCATTGATCTTGTGTTCTGGCACTTGGGCTACTATAAGACATTATATAAATTAATGATTCTGATGCATTTTGAAAGTTTGCAGCATAGCACACAGAAGGGTCAATTTACTTGGCACCACAGGCAGCTCCAGCTCAACTCATTTATGGATATTGTAAATCAGTTTATAAATTATATTTCATGGTAACTAAGTATCAAAGAACAATGGAAAAAGGAGGCTTCTGTGCCAAACATAATTATGGAGATTTTGGATAGACAGAATGTCAGGGAGAGAAGGAAAAACCTGTTTCCTTTATATACTACATGAATATTTCTTCATCAAAAAAGCTGACTTCTAGCCATGAAGAGTTAACATTCATGGGGAATGTGTGGAAACCTTACATAACTCGTTCAGTCTCATCTCATGGGTGTTTCTCTGTACACTCTGCCAGAACTAATTTCACGGTTTTAAAACAACTCATGGTACAAAAAGAATACATAATGAGTTGCCGTGAGATATGATTGTTTCCCATTTGAGAGATAGAAAGACCTGTAGCTCTCCAGGACTTATTAAGAATCATTTCTCAATTAAGCATGGGATGTATAGCTTAACAAAGGCTGTGTGGTTCCGCCTGAATACATCAAGGTTTGGCTGAGCAAAGCAGACCTTTTGCAAGCATTTGAGATACTCTTCCCCCTCCTTTTCCCCAGCATCTTTTCCTCTACTAGTTTATAAATTCAAAGAGACCGTAAGCTTGTGTAGACAAAAAGCACTGACCTGGCATGGTCTGTCTTATCCTGCCTTCTGAATCCCTGTCATATCTTAGAGTTTGAAAACAGACAAAGCTTTCTGGTGCTGTCAAAAAAGTCATCTTTGAGAAAGGAAGCAGCATCCAAACTGTCAAGACCAATACTTGCTCCCTCTCAGCCAGTGATGTTTCACTCCTGAAGCCTGCATAGCAATAAACTACTGACTTAAGTTACCGAAGACAGAGCCTACACAAAGTGCTGGCAAAAGCAGAGTCCAGGGAGAGAAAGTTGGATGGAATGGGATGGTGAAAACGAATCTTTTCATTTTAACATTAGATATGTACAGTGAGATAAAATAGGTTCCCCCCTTCTAAGAAAGGCAGAAAGTAATGTTAGACAAGAAAACCTAGAGTTATACAGAATGGGGGAATGCTTTAGACAGTGTGCCTAGGGTGTAAGCCAACAGTTCATGGCACATCTTGTCTTAGTTTGAAAAAGTCTTTTGGATAGTGAAATTAAAAAAAGAAAGTTTTGAGTAGTTAGTTGTTGCAGAGACAGTGGACCATAAGACTACTCTTCCCACCTCTGCATTTCAGGCAGATGTTAAGCAGAGTTAAAGTTCAGTTTGATAGCCCTGGCAAGGTCTCATATCACTTTTTGAGGCAGGAAGTCACAGAGGACTTAACTGACTAATATTTGCCCAGGTCTTTCCAAGTCATAAAGCTAGATTTATTTCCAAGTATCAGAGCCACTTCAGTTCAAATGAGCTAAAGTAGCCTTAAACGCTAAGGGAAATTTATGAGGATCTTTGGACCTCCAAAATACTTCAGTAAAGCAGCTGGGATTACTAGTAAAATTTCACTGCTGTAAAAACGTGATTTGAAACAGAAACATGGATGGATTGAGAGGGATCTCCTCCAGCACAGTCCATGGTGTTACTGTGCAGCTGGGAGCCCTATGATTTCAGTCAGCAGTCCTGAATGGAAAATTCATTGTGATGACTCACTGTTTTCTACATCTTCTTGTGCTAGAAAGAGAAACAAGGCAAAGATGCCTTGGTCTTATCCCCTTGTTTGCTCTGCTGCTCTCTAGGGAGAGTTATTATGGATATCCTTTTTGTGGCTGGAAAAGAGAGGGGGGGTGGTGGGAAGTGCAGGATTGCATCATTTCTGTGCTGCCAGGTGCCCATCTCAGGCACAAGGTGAGGCTTTAGTTGCGAGGAAGGGTTACACTGCTCTGTCTGCTGGGCAGAAGTGGTGACATGACAGATGATGTGGTGGCAGGATGCATGAAATAATTTAGATTAACCTCTCAAATTTTTTGTAGCAGTAGTGCTGGAAGTCCTGCTAGTTCTTGGAAGAAATCCAAGAACAAATTTCCATGCTTCTTATCCCAAACTCACTAGTGATGAAGGAAATTTTACTTCAGTAAAAATCATCTGTGTCCCAATAGGAAATATACCTTTTTATAGGAAATTCTTTTTTTTTCACTTGCAAAACCTGTCATTTTTAATATGGGAAAGAGCCAGATGATGTGAGGCACAAACACACGTTGATTCTCTTTTTAGAAAACCAGTGAGAATAGGGATGCAAATTAGTTCACTATACAGTTCTAATTAATCAGCCTCTCTTCTCTTTTTCTCTATTCCAGTTACCTTGAATTAGAAGTCATGTTATCCTTTGGGCTCCGACTGACTTACTGTGACAAGGAAGTCAGAAAGGGTCAATACTCTTTGTATTGTAGTTACTCCAAAACAATGACTGATTTTAGTTAGAATGGTATTTTGGGGCTATTTTGCTTCTCATATTACAAAGCACAGCTGAAAATAAAGTGAGTGTGCCCTGAGACACTGACCGTAACATATGTTGAAGGAATGTTCTATAAAGATAAACCAAACAGTTCCCCAGCATTGGCTGTAGATGGAATCTAGATTTGATTAGGCTGTTTGACCTGTCCAAGATTCAGAGATGTCTGAGCCTGAGGTTTTTTTTGATGGTCTGTTTTGCAGGGGAAGGAGAAGGAAAGATTGTGGTAGAGTAAGCAGAAAATTATTCAGCAGTTCCTTGTTATGTTCATTAAGAAGGCAGAGTGAGGCACTGAATTGTTGTTTCAGTCAAATCTTCATTTCATTTTTGTCAGTATTTTGTAAATAATTAATATGACATTTTAAGTTGACTTGTTTCCCAAAATAGCTGGCATACAATAATAAACTGCACTGCAGTCAGTAGAAATAGCTGTAATACCATGTCCTGTTTTGAAATTATTTTCACTTACCAGTCAAGCTGAATATTAGTGCTTCTAGGTAGGTGGTTATTAACTGTATTTGCTCTTTAAAGAGAAAAGAACTCCTCATAAAGGTGACTTCGACAGCAAGGGAAAATTTCACAGCAGTAGCCAATTTCCTCAGGGAACAATTCCATATTTCCCAGTCCAAGGTAGATCTACTCTTCTGCTCACTTAGAGGCGGAGGCAGAAAAGAAGGAAGCCATAGAGATGGGGAAAGGGAAAATTTCAAAGGTCACACAGACTTTTAACTGTATCTATGCCGAGGGCAGTTTCTTCCAGAAAACCATGGAGCTGAAAAGGGCTCAAATTCTAGCTCTCCAGCAAACCAAACAAAGCTCAAGAAAGCTCTTGAAGTTTTACAAAATCCTTTCCAGGAAATTTTTCCTCAGGAAAGGAACACTGAACATTAGCTATTCAGTCCTCCTCTAGGATCAATGAGTGGTCTTCCTTGCCTGCTTACAAGGGAGCTGCTTGTCCTGATGACCTCGTGCACTTTTGGGAGTGGAAACATTCCTGGTACTGAAGCATCATTCCTTAATGTTTAGAGTGGTTGAGGAACAGGAAAAAAAGCATTAGAGGATCACTCAGTGGCACATACTAACTACAAGATTTAAAAGATGACGTTAACCTACAGGCAGAAGTGGCAGAGTGCTACTCTATTAATTTTGCTCGTTTGTTAAATGTCTGTGAGATTTTTGCAATGCAGCCCAGTTGAACTTGCCTGGATTTTTTTAACCTTAAACAGAAGACTAGATAAAGCCTAAGGGAGGATGTATTCTGTAACACTTAAATGGTGTGCAATTCATAATTAGCTTTAGTCAAGATTTAACTTTGGCCGGTTGAGCAGGGACAGGATACTTTATTTTTGGAGCTGAGGTCTTCACCTCACTACTGTGGTGCAAGATTCTGGAAAAGCTGGCAATGATTGATGTATGTGGCCAGCTTTTATGTGTTCAGATTAACTCATATGAACACTTATTATTCTGGGTACTGTGGGGTCACTGATACTTTTAAATAGCCCTGAAGGGTCACTGCTAGACTCTGAAAAAAATCCCAGGCTCCCAGAATTTTTCTTCTGTGTTCTTGTTCATATATTAGAATTCCAGGGTCTTTCTTACATTCTACCTTCAGATTTGACTTATGGCCGTAGTCCACAAAAAGAGGACTGCTCAGCTAAATTTAGCCAGTGAAAAGAGCAGGAAAATCTTTCAAGTTGTATTCTCTAACAAAATCGTTGTGTCCCTCCCCACCTTCCTGACCCCTTTTTTCTTTTCTTTCTAAGGCATGAGAAACGTTACCACCACCTTTAACTCTTCTTGGCCAATTGAAGAATAAGTTTTAATTTTAATACTCCTCTCAAGCTGTAACATTTAGGGAAATACAGATTACAAACTGTGTATTTTTCTTTCTAGTGCTGACAGGGGAAAGTAATTTCTCATTCTCTTTCTTTTCCTCTTTTCTGCTTTGGGATGCCAGCCTTGCAAATCAATATTTCATTTTGAAGGAGCCATGTTTGATGCCAGTTCTACTTATTTGCTTTGCAGTCACTGCAGTAATTCTTTGTAGCTCTGTCAGTATGTAAATTAAACCAAGCATAGATAGCTTTGTGTTGCTTAATGTTCAGCTGATAAAAATTAATGTGGTGTGAAATGAGCATTTTATCTGACTGCAGATACAGTGCCGGAGTTAATTAGACTGGCAGAGCAAAACGTTATTAAACATACAGGCCCCTGATCATCGAGAGCTGGGTGAACCTCAAAAATGTGGGTTTGGGTGGGCAGTGTAATGTAAATTGACTGAGGCAGGCTCAAAGCAAACATAGTGGGAATGGTGTACTACTTTAGCAATAAGACATGACAGACAGAGCAGTAGTGCTGATGAATACATGCCTTGGGTGCACAGTGTAAGGTACAAGGCAAGCCAAATGCTTGCAGCACGCTTGGGAAGTGCATTAATCAGCATTAACACATGATCTACAATGTCTTATTGTCATTAAACATTGCCACTTCTTAAGTTCAGAATTCGGTGACAGTTAAATGATCAGTAAGCCAAATCAAATAAAGCAGCAAAACATTTAATTCAGCATAAGTTATTTCAGTAAAAGATTTCCATACATTTAGTTAGTTCTCTTGGAAGATTGCCTTGCAGCACTGGTGTATACATTGCAATTTTCTCTAATTAAAACAAAAAAGCACTAACAAAGATATCTTTTTTCCTATATACTAAATATATTCTGTAAGTATTGGCTCACTTCATCTGTTGTCTGAATATGGAGTCTATTTTGATATCCCCAATACTCTGTTTATGCTGGGTACATTTATGAAGAGAATCAGATGCATTGTAATATTGTCATGAAAAGCTGTGTTGGATACAACCAAACAGGCCTCAATTTTTGATGCTGTGATAGGTGAGTTTGGAACAATTTCCTCAGTATTATTGCCTAAGCAGAATGTGAATCTTGTGGTTTTAGCCAGTGAAACCCACAACAATTTCTGGTTTTTGGAGCACAATGTTTCTTAACGTATAATTGGAGACTTTGGGCTGTGGTGTTTATTTGCAGAGATAGGAACCTCTAAGTCATGTTTAAACAAACCTGCAAGCCAACACCCAGAATGTCGGGTGACTCTGTGGCACTCAAGTCTAAAGGACTCTGGAGGCAGAACAGATCACCTGAGAGGAAACTCTGTCAAACAGTTTTCTAAAAGGACCAGCTGGCACTGGAGGCTGGATTATGCAGTGAATGTTGCTGGGCAGTAAGAGCTCCAAGAATGCTTTTCCGCCTCCTTGTGAGCCCTAAAATGCTGCTGAGCAACCTCAGTTTTACTTCCTGGCAACCTCCCTCTTAAATAACCTCTCTTGGTAAGCCTGGGAGTCTGACATATTTTTTACCTAGGGCTTCATCCATCTCTGATAACAGTGTTTTCACAAATCTGATGTTTCTCTGTAACGCAGGTGATCCATTTTGTGCATTTCATCTGTTTATCTTTTACTTCCTTTGCTTTGACAGTACTATATGTGTTTATGCTCCAGTACTTAGCCTTAAATGAGCAGGCCTTTTGTTTTTCAGTTGTTAGTTCTTTTGTCTTGCGCTGGTTCAAAGTCCAAATGTTCCTCCAAATTGGTGGTACTGTTCACTTCTCAGCACTTTCATATTGCAAATTGTCATGGGGCTTGCAAAATGTAATGCCCTGTTCTCCCTCAGGTCATCTTCAGTAGGTGAGGTGGTGGGTGGGCTCTGAGAGTTTTTATGAAGAGCCCCTTGTGCTTTTGCATTACGTAATAGTCAGTGAGAGTCCTACTTTACTGCTTCTGAATATTTCTGAGCAGTGCACGCAACAGAGACTAAATATTAGGAGCGGACAGCAGGACTTCAGTGGCTGTTCTCAAAACTATTAAAAATGAACAGAGGGTGGTCAGTACTTACATGGATGCACAAATTGATATCCCTTATTAACTACATAATTTGCTTGCCACTGACTGGAACTTCCAGGCGTAATTGAAGAATTTAAGCTTTTTGGTTTAGTCTCAAAGAATCTGTGAAGGTGACCAAGGAATCCTCTGAATGTTATACAGAAACCTCACAATAGGAGGACTTGGGAGGACTTTCTCTACATTCCTGTTACTTTTAGGTGTGTTTGTGAGAAATGGGATGATATAAGGCTGTCTTGGTATTTGTATGCACTGCTTTGCCTTCCTTATCCCTTAGTGATTTTAAGATAAAATCCAAATCTCCACTCCATTCACTTATTTAAAGTATTTATTATTTGAAAGTAACACTGTAAATTCCTTTCTGGTTTTCAACAGAGTTGAAATGCTCAAGAAGATGGATTGTGTAGTTTCAAAACCCATGCCATTGCACTCTCCCCTTGAAATGTCACAATTTAGTGTTATATATCTATTAAATCCTTCGAGAGCTGCACATTGCTGGTAGCTTCTTCTATGATGCAGCCAGAGTCAACCAGGTTACTTCTGGTTCAGAATTTCTGGTATGCTCTGTGAAATTCCTTTGTGCTTACAGATATACAGAAATGTAGCAAGAGCAGTATCAATTCCTGTCCTAACCAGGAATGAAGTAATTTGCCAGATTAGAAAAAACTCCTTGCTCCCCTGAAGTGATCTATATACTGGATCCTATCAAATTCCTCCATTCCTTTTTTTACCTTATTGAGAGCTACTCTGTTCTTTGAGGAGTTGCATTTTACTTGATACTATTTTCTTTATATTCTTCTATTTTATTTTTTTATAAATTTTCTTTATGGTTCCTTCTGTCCTGTACAGGGGCTTCAGTGCATGTAGGAAGACATCAGTTGTTCAGAACTGGTTTTGTCCTTTAGCTTAAGAGATCAAATATATATCCTTTAAGCTGCTGTGTGGCTCATTTTGTTTTCAGTGTTTCCTTTCTAGTTTTCCTTTACCAGGTGTCATAGGTTAGCAAGCATAGTGCTGGAAGTAATGTCCTTGCTAAGGGGTGCTTACAGTTTCCTCTGGGAACTGATAGAACCTATCAGCGGCCAGTTTGAATATGGACAATTCTCTAAGCCACTTAAAGTTGTGAACACCTCTGTGATCCACATTTAAGAATAGACAAACTCCCCCTCCAAGCTCTCTCTCGTTTCCGGCGCTGGCACAGGTGGCTGCAGGCCCCGTGTGGGGGCCAGCGGGCCCGGCCAGGCCCTGCTCGGGCCAGGCTGGGCTGGGCCACGGCCATCCTGAAGCCATGGACCTGTTCCAGCCATGGAACCCGTTCCAGCCATGGAACCCCCCCCACTGCCTTGCCGTGGGCAGCCGGAGCAGCTCGGCTCTCCCCCCTCTCCACTGCGATAAGAAAAATTCAACACTCCAGCTGCAAAGCTGCAAGGCCGAGGTGAGATTAACCCTTTTACTGCTGTGAAGAGCTGAAAACCTGAGGGAAGAGAGAGAGGAGATGCTTAAAGCTGAAATTCTGTTGTGAAGCTATGATATATCAGAGTATCCCGCTGTAATTTCATGAAGATATGGGGGGTGGAGTGTTCAATTCGTAAGCAAAAGCACCTGCGCCGAGATAGGCAGATGCTGACGCAGCTGTAATTTCATGAGAAGTTTGGACAGGGAGAGATGAACCAGATGAGGACTTTTGCTCCAAATGGGAAAGGAGAAAACCTCAGTACCTAGAGATGAACCAGATGAGGACTTTTGCTCCAAATGGGAAAGGAGAAAACCTCAGTCCCTAGAGATGCTCCCAGAGACAGTCCTAACAATGAAGATGAGGAAGACCCTGTGCTCCCAGGGAAGGAGAAGGGCCTCTGTTTTTGTTTCTGAACGGCTCAACCTTAAAATTGTACCCCAAAAAACTTCAAGAGTGGACCCTCGAAAGCAGTTGCAGGAAAAGCTGCAAGTTGGGGGAAAGGACTCACACGCAGGCAGAGAGAGACTCCTCTTCCTAAATGGACTGAACAATATTTGGAAGTGGGCGGCTGTCTCGTTGTGATACTGTTTTCATTCATAGCATGAGCAAGAAGAGACTTCTCTTTCTAAATGGACTAAACAAGGTTATTATGGAAGTGGTAAACAGACTGAACATCTTAAGGGTTGTCTTTTCACATTGTCAGTGGGAGAAGGGAGGAAGGTGGGGGGAGGAGGAGAGTTCTGAAGGTAGTATAATTTTTTTTTTTCCTCTTTTAGGTCTGTTAATAAACTTCTTTATATTCTTTCAAGTTTGGTGCCTGCTTTGCATGTCTCCTAATTCTTATCTCACAGCAGATAAACAGTAATGAGTATTTTGGACCTAACCACTACACTAAATTGGTGTTTCCGCCCAGTTACAAACCGAACCCGCGACACCAGGAAATAAAAATTAGATCCCTTCCTCTGTAGTAACCTGTATTTGCTGCCTTTTACTACTGTAATGTCCTAGGCCAAATTTCCAGGTATGTTGGTTTTTACATACTCCTTTTTGTACAACTGTCCAGACTTTTCACTGGCACAGGTTATGAGTTACTAGGGCCTCAGTTTGGAATTTTGAAAAGATATCTAAAATTATGCGAGCCCATACTTTTTTGGGCTAAAATTCTCTGTTGAGAATAGTCTCTCTTGGATTTTCCAGACTTCTCTCTGTTTAGAATCAGACATAACAAAAAACCAAAGCAAACAAAGGCCACAACCAACAACCAACACCACCACTTAAAATTATTTTGGTAGCTGCAAGTCCCGTAAATCTCTGTTGGAGCTAAGATCATTTTAAAATAAAATCATGATATTCAAGATTTTGACCACCACCTAATTGGCAAGGGGAAAAAAAATATATCTCTCCTCTAAATAAATTAGTAGCTTTTTGCGGATTTTTTTTTGTTGTTGTTGTTGGCTTTTTATTTAGTCACCTAACACTATCCAAACCTTTGGTGAATTAACAAGATGGAATAATTTTCCTCTGATATGAATTTGTATTTATTTTTGTAGCTTCCAATACTATAAAAATGGGTATAGAGGACCAAGCTGTTGTCAGTGTTTGGCAAAGCTGTTTATAAAGCTCCTGTCTCTAGAGAAATACTCTTAGATCTCTCCCTCCTTTTGATTCAACAGAAGAATCTAAAATCTTGATCTTACTTTGTGAAGTCTAAATCAGGCCAAACAGAGAGACAGAATGAGATGCCACATTTCTGAAGTGCTCATCTTCCTTCCCCTTGCTCACCCTTTACTTGCAGTTACTTGAATGGCAATGCAGATTATTGGAGACATAATTTTGTTATACTGCAAACTATCAGTGGTACAAAATAAATTGCTTAAATCCAGCGTTTAGGTAGTGGTACCAAAATCCCTAGTGCCCGGGATAGTTTTCAGAAGAGTGAGGATTTAATTGTAATTTTTGTTGGTTTTGAGCTGTTTTGTTGCCAAGGATTCATAGGGCCACATCTCAAACTGGAAATAAATTAATAGGATCCTGCTTGCTCAGTATTTGCTCAGGAATAGACTTCGTCGTATAACAGAATCTGAGGGTCTGTCTGAACAAAATTGTGTTTGGAAGGGTCAGCTGAGTAATGTTTGATCATCTATTGTGTGCTCCTATCCTTCTTGAAGTGATTTGTATACTGTAACAAAAAGAAGTCCCAAACTAACATCCTGATAGACATCTTTTACTTTCATTTATTCAGCCACGTTGGAGACTCTAGATGAGAGGTTTTTCTTTGTATCACTCAGGGTTTCCAGCCGTGGTATAAATGTCTGTGTCTTGGTCCTGCACAATCCTTTAGTTCCTACGTGCCTGCTTGTTAAGTTTACTTGAGGAGTGCAGGTAATAGTGCTCAGTATCGTTTATCTCTGGACTACAGCCTAAAGTGTGTATATAAGTGGCTGAGATCATTTACTTCACTGCTCTCTCTGATTGTGGAGATTCAAACTATGCAGTGTTCTACCCTGGGAAAAATAATTTTTTAAAAAGTAAAAAAACCAACTTCTATAAAGTCTGCAGTCCGTTAGAAGATGAGAAAGTCTGTTTTTGTAACATTGGGACACCTTTGAGATGTGGGTTCCTGCCTGGTTTTTGCCGTTGTGCTCTCTCCTCCCCGCTCCGGAGGCTCCGGCCCCGCGGTTGCGTAACTGCGCCCTGACCCCGAGCCGAGCTCCCGGTGCCTCTGGAGCTCGGCTTAGCGAGCCGTGGCAGGGTGGGAATTCTCTCTGGTGCACTTGGCAGGGTGCTGACAGCGGGGAGAGCACATCCGGGGTGAAGGATGGCTCGGTGCGCCAGAGCAGCTGGACTTGGTGCACGAGGTGCCGCCTGCTGCCTCCGTGCCGTTGGAGTATTGGAAAACGTGCTGAGCAGAGGACAGAGCCTGAGCAGTGAAACTAGTGGCACTGTTGTGCCAATCTGCATTTCAGCCCTGCCACATTAACTTGGAGTTACCACACTCAGTATTCCCCTCATGGAAGCAGCAGTCTGTTCCAACAGTGAAATAACCAACAGCGTGTGGCTGCACAGTGACTGGATTGCAGGCTGAGGTTTCGCTTTGTTTTACTTGTTCTTCCACAGCCTTAAACCTTAGATTCCAAAGTTGTTTAGTTCAGCCTCGTTCAGCTTAATTGTTCTAAACGGAAGTGATTTGTACAGGCAGGATTGTGGCACACATGGATGTGCATGGATAAATCTGAAGCAAATGTGAATAATGGCATGTTTTTATAGGCCTTCAGTGAGTAGTTAATATTTGCCAATATTCAAAAAGCTTACTTTGAAAATAAGGTCTGTGGCTGGTATAAGAAAGGATTATGTCAATCTCCGTAGGTATCCTTAGAAAAAACTCTTAATTTCCCAGTAACTTTCTTTGCCTATCTAGAACATTATGACTACTATGTTTCACAGCAATGGTTTGTAGTAAAGTGTGAAAACTGCCTTTTTAAGAGGTGTAGTTAACCTAAGTATTAGGCACCGTCAACATTATTGAGTCGGTCTAAATAAAAATCCACTTCAGTTTACAGAAAAAACTGCTTCAAAGAAAACAGCAGCAGCTACAGGAAAGGTAAGTAGGTCTGTGTTTCAATAGCTCAGTGTTCCTTAGAGAGTCACAGGAAGTTCATGAGAGACCATGAAGTTTGTGCTAGCTAGGGTTCAGCCAGCTACATTTCATTTCCAGCACTGTTCACAGGGGCACCTGATAAACATGCCCTGCATGGTTTGCTCCCACTCCTTGCTCGTGCACCATGAGCTGCCAGAAGTAGCTCTGTGGTCTCATGGCAATGCTCACAGCAAATCACTCCAGGTGGCCACAGACCAATGGAGCTAAGAAGGGCCATGTGTGCAAAAAATCCTCGAAGTGATGCCTAAGTCTGTGCCTTAGAGTTCTCCAAACCCATTGCCATGGACTGTGCACTTCCTGCATTTTGTCTAGATTTAAGTATCTCCAGCAGTCATACAGCAAGAAATACATGAAGCAGGGAGAGCAAAGCTAAAGACTTTACTCTTTGTAATGCAGCTCCCCTCCCCTCAGTCATGTACTTATTGAAATTAGAGATGGGGTAAGCGACAGCACTTGATAGCAGTTGCAGAACCGAATTTGGGTGTGAGTTTACATCTCAGTGTTAGAATTATTTGTGTGTCTAACAATTGAATGTGAAAATTCTGGTACTATATTAACATTCTTATAGTGTATCCTGCTTTAACATTTTCTCTAAAAATGTGCTAAATGAAATCCAGTAATGTTGTTGCTGACATCTGTCCGTCACCAATATTCCTCACACATTCATTACCTAACGTTTTTTAAGAGTTATTTAGTTCACGTGCACAAAACTGTGTTAGGTACGGAACGGTGCAAAACCAGACCAGGTCGGTTCAGTTTTGTAGTGAAAGGTGGCTTAGGGAACTTGTGTGAGAGTTCTAACTTGAGTCACTTATGAGGTCTTTCCACGAAATTACATCCTAGCAGGAAATCCCAGTTTGCTAGAGCCGATGCCTTTCATGTAATCATTCAGGTGTAGCACTTTGTGCAGAGAGAGGCAATTTCCAGTCAAGATTGTCAGGCCAGACCCCTGACTCACCAGCTACCACCACTAAGCAAGATTCACACTAGAACTGGAACTTCATTCTTTCACATTGCCAGTGATTAGTTACAGGCTACTTGTGTCCTGGTGTCTCTTTAGTTGGAGCTGGTTCACTTAGCAGAAACAATTAATGATTCAAAACACTGGGAAAACATAAGCTGTAATTCTGCCTTAGCAAGCAGCAGGTGGTCTGATGGGGCCCTGATGTTGCAAGCTGCAAAGTAACCTTTTGCCCTTTTCATTTCACCTGGGGATGAGGCTGCTTAGAACACCAAGGAGGCACTGGAAATTTCAGGATAAGATAGAAATTCTGAAAATATTGCTTCAATTAGGATAAGCCCCTAATTTTTTGGATGCTAATGTGCAGTTGCATCTTCAGCCAAAACTATAAAACTTAAAAGCATGAGCTTTATCATCAGATTTCCCGTAGCACCTTCTGTGATTCACACAGAGATGGCTTCTTTTGTTCTCCAGCTCCAAACCTGGTCAAATTCCAAGGATGCAAAGACAGGCAGCATGGAGTTCCATAATATGGCTGTAGCTTTTTTTTTTTCTTTAATTGTCACCTTCATCTGAAGATACAGCTTAGTGTTCATGTTGAAAGAATCCAGCCTTTTTTTCATTAATGCAAACGTGGGGTCATTTCTCTGTATGTTAGAGGGTTGCCAGCTGTGAGAACACAGCACCTTTAGCCATCCCAAAGCAATTGCTATTTGTGTCTGTAACTGTCCTGGATCTGTCTGTACCCCAAACCCGTGGTGGTCTGCAGTGGTAACAGAGGAGTGAGGAGATATGTTTTCAAGATGACAAGAAGCAGGAAAAACACTCCTTGCTTGGTTGGTTCAAGTGAAATAAATTATTTGCTTGAGACCTGGCACGTTTAAACTGTGTGGTGGAGTTTGGTGCATCAACCAGCCCTGCCTGGCCTAACTGAACAACCAGAAGTTATGTATTTTCTTCAGCATGACCCTGCAAACCTGCTTATCAGAAACAGGGTATCAGTCTGGCTGCAACTATTTCTTTTGTTGCTCAGTTGGTACTAGTACAGGCTTCTGTGCTATTGAAGTGTGCAGGCCAGGGGATGCTGTGAAGGTTGTGAATTGAGCCTATTCTTATCTCTCATACAAAGCTATAGATACGCTGATCTCTGATTTGAGGTATTGAGGATTTAATTAGTTTAATAGGTAGAATAAGCTTGTTAATGAGTTAATGATGTACTTAGTATGACTCCACCTTCTTTAGGAAATGGGCATGAACATTCCAAGGGTAGCCGAGGATCTGTTTTGTCCATTTTGGAAATTTCTATCACTTTCCCTCACATGAATTACTCACTTCAGTCTTCTGAATGTCTTGGGGATTAACTTTATTAATCAATAAGTTTCATCATTAGCCACCTTGGGTTTTTAGCTTGCTTTTAAAATGTCCATTCTGCGGTACTTTTTATTTCCACCATCTGTGGTATGTAGCAAAGTTTGCCATTTGTGTCTCATAAGGGCTAAAGACAAGCATGAAGCTGTGGCTCTTGGGCTGTTGTCTTCACAAGAAATGGGTCTTGACATTTTTGAATTTTATGTATCCCATCAGCTGAGCTTTTGATCCTCGTTTCTCACTTTGAAACAAGACATTTATAATGAATTAAGTTAAAATATACTTTCCTACTGGGTGACATGACTGATGTGGTTGGCATGCCAGGTAATCACTCCACTAAAATGTTGAAGGTGGCTTTTAAATTAATGAAGCTGACGTGGTATGAAGCTTGTAGCCTGCATATTCTGTGGAATGTTTGGTATCTTCCACTCTTCCAGCTTCTTTTGCCTCCCTGTAACTCTAGGAGTAGAAAAATTTGGATATTATGTACATTGTACATTTTTTATGAATTCTGTAGCGCAACGTTCCATGCTAGAAGCGCCAGAGTACACTTCTAGGAGCTTTTGTTTTGTTTTTGTTTGTTGGGGGGTTTTTTTTGTTTGTTTCTATCTCTGATAACTAATTCTCATATCAGTTCTAGAGAACAGCAAGATGCAAATGCCTTAGATCTATTTTTGGTAAGTCACAGATCTGTTTTTGAATTAGTACTTGGATAAACTTCTCCATGCAGATTAAAGGAAGCAATGTTTGAATGAAGTTTTTTATAGCCGGGTATAACCCTTGGAACCAACAAAGGACAAAGTTGATTGCATTTTGAAAAGACTTTCGTGGAAGAAAAAAACAAACAAACCCGCCCTCCCCAAAACAAACCCAAAAATCCTGCCTGTCTCAGAAACTTTGAGACATGCCTGAGTAACAAGCTGGTATTTGTCAAACTGTAAAACAGATTAGGAAGATTTCTTAATGGTTTTATTTAAGTTGATTTCTGTATTACATTTGTTCCCCCAAAATGTACTCCTTGCTGGTTGTTTGGGGCTGTAGCAGTGTCAGTCGGCTCAGCAAAGGAAAGTAGTGTTTACAAAAGCTTTGTTAACCCTTGCTACCCTGAGTAGCAGTCAAATCTGTTTTATACAGATTTTACTGCATGGGAGGCAGATTTTAGTGCTTGCTGCTTGTTTTGTAGAGTGGATTAAAAGCACTGCCCTATGTAATGCTTGTTGTAGATTGCAAGTTTTAGCCTCTAAGTGAAAGTCAGAGCTTTTGGTAAATAAATACATGTGAACTTGCACTAAACTTTATGTAGGGACTGAAGCTTATTGACATTAATGGACTCATTTTCTGAGTCTACCCGTGTGAAGTCAAATGAACTCCAAATGGTTTTGGTTTTTAAAATTTCTTAAAACTTTGTGTTCAAGCTAAGAGTTTTTTAATTGTGGGGTTTTTTGTGGTGTTTTTTTTTTTGTTTTTTGTTTTTTTTTTTTTTTTGGTCAGAATGAAGCAATTTATCTACAAGTTGGGTAAAATAGAACGTAACTTTTAAAATCCACATTCCAATGTAAAAGAGAAACTCAGCAAAAGGTGTAAGAATTAGTTATAAAATTTAATTTAATTTATCATGTCTGTGTTGCCACAGTGAATGAGGTTTGAAAGGATAGGGAGTAGCACTCAATTCACTGAAGTGTGACAGTTCTTCCATGTCAGTGATTTCAAGCCTGAAGGGGATGACATCCTGTAAGCACATTCATCCATTTGTGTTTATTAAATTAAAGCCTACATGAATTTGTAACAACAGACTGTTCATTAACAGAATAAGAGACTATTGCTTTCCTCTTGGGACTGTTTTGGCTTTGATCCATTGATCTATTCTTGCACTGACATAAATATTAGGGTTTTGTTTGTATCGGTTTTGTCTTCTTCCTGTGAAAGATGAGACGATAAACAGCAAAAAAAAAAAAAATTCTGATCATGTTCATATGTACCATATACTGTAAGTAGCTAAACTAGTTATAAAAGATAACAAAATAAACAGTGCACAATGCACTACCCAAAGTGAAAAAGATAATCCTATTTTTTTTGTCAGCTATCTCTGCTAAATTGTGCTATACTTTGCTTGATATATAGGTGTTGGGTGGAAGGCAAAAAGAAGTAAACACTACCTAGGCAGTGTTATGCAATGTGCTGTTTAACACATACATTTCAATAGCACCCAAAGACTCACAAGCAGAAGCTGTATTTTTATTGTGCAGCACCCTGAGCAGAGGCAGGGAAATGACAGATGACAGTAGTACCTCAAAGGGTGTACTCTGAAGCTGCACACGAGAGACAGAAAGAGTGTAAATCTCAGCTGCAGTTTTTCAGAAGCTCCCCAGTTCCCTTCTCCCCCTTTTACAGTAATGCATATTTCAAGCAATTGGGAAATACCTGTGTTACCAAGTCAGGATCTGTCTCTGTAGAAGAAGGCAGACGATTACAGGAAAGGGGTTACAGTCTCCCTGACCAGTTGATGAAGTTCCTGAGAAAGGATGGAAAGGAGAAAGCCTTCAGATATTTTTGCAAGAAGCTACAGTTGAGCAGAACAGAGATAATAGGTACAGGGGTCCCAAAGACTGGATACTTTAGTTCAACAGAGAATACAATATACATAAAAGATGAGGGTGTAATTTGAGGGATACAGAAATGATTGCTCTAGTTCTTCAGGGTGAAAAAATTGTCTGTGTAGCAGAAGTAGGAGAGAAAGCAAAGACTGCTTTTGAAATACGAATTTTGTAGTGAGAATGAAACAATGGATCCAAAGAAGAGGGAGGCATGAAGTGAGGGAGCAATCATGCACAAAGGGTGTTTTTTTAGGGCGTTGGAATTAGCACCTGGAGCTGGCTCATGCTGAAGAGCAGGTGTGGTATTCTGCGTGGGAGGGTCAGATAGATATCAGTATTTTCCTGAGGTAAAAAATGGATACAGCGTGTGTATAAAATGGAAATGGGCTGATTATTGAAGCTGAAGCTGCAGAGAATGAGTGTGTGGGATTGTGTGACAGTGTAGCCAGCAGTGAGTCAGAGAAAAAGGCAGAGCCAACAGAAAACAAAAGCCACATGAAAAGAAGGGTGCGTCAAGCTATAGAAAGCCTGGTTTGGTCAAGCTACTGGGGCTTCCTGGCTGTGGTAAGAATTAGAGGACCTCCTGTGTAGTTTAATGTAAATTGGGAAAAAATAGCAGAAGCCCATCAACATCTGTAGGTATTTTTGCTAGCACTGAAACTAGCGTATCTAAAATAGGTCATAAAAAAAAATTAAGACCAAGATAATTAGGTATATCATTGAGAATTCAGTTTAGGTGAACTGAATGGAATATTTCCAAACTGAATATTAGTTGGTCCAATTATGCCTACCCATCCTTTCTTGCTTTTGGCATTAAATAGAAGTTAGTACTGAAGAAGTTTGGGAAAAAAAAAAATCACTCTGCTATGGAAAAAAGGAAAACAAATAAAAAATTGTATCAAACTAAGATGCCAATATTATAACTGTTATTTATACTGCCAAAACATAGCCCTTCCCCAGTGTGAAGTTGGGAGCCTGAAATCTGTGAGAGGTGTAGTTTGGTAAGACTGTTTTATACTGGTTTTCCCAGATTTTCTGGATTATTCCTTCTCCAGTTATGTAAAGCAGAGTCACGAATGGTGCTCACTAAATGCCAGGATTGACCCTCAGGTATCACAAGGTTAGACTGACTCCCTGGAGGTCCCTGCACCTCCTTATGGTTGTGGGGGAGGCTGAAGTTGGCTGCTGCAGGTTTGAAATGGCCTACACCTGTAGGATGGGATGCCTGTGTCTCTCCTGGGAGATAAGCACGGAGCTAAGGCACTGTTTGGATGCAAGTCCCTTGGCCAGGGGCTGCTGTTTGGGGGAGACTTGAGTCTGTAACTCTGGGTGATGTCTGTTCTCTGTCAGGACTGAAAGCCAGCATGTTCTGGTAGTTCTGTGCCCATGTGCAGTTTGTTTTGCCATTGACTGTTGGACTAAAGGCTGGTGGGGTCAGCAGGCTCTGCACTGAGCAAGGGAACAGCACAGAGTCCATCCAGGCTGTTGGTTGACATGGAATTCATATGCATGCTGAGACCTGGGAATTTCCAGCTAAGGAAATTCTTTGTAGTAGGTTCTTCAGCTTAAATAGTAAAGGTAGCAAAAGCCTTGCATATGGCTCTTGTGAGAGCCATGATAGGGATGGTTCTTACGAACTGATAGGGGCACTTACCTTTTTGCCTCTTGGGAAAATTATACAACTCCATGAATCCAGGAGTTGATAAAAGGGAGCACTTTCAATATGCAAAGTTTGTGCCTAAAACAGCAAGGTAATGGCCAGAACAAGAACAGGTGACATGTCTTAGATCTGAAATTCACTGACCAGCCTTTTTTCCAACCGGCCCTGCTGAGTGACTTGTCCTGAGTTCTGCAGCATGTTTGTCCCGCGTGCAGAACAGCTGAATCACTCTGAGGAGACCCATGGCGCATTGTCATTTAGTGACCTCTCTTCCACAAGGCCAGATTGAAAGTCAAAGAGCCAGACATCTTAACTGGAGTCTTTTTAGTATTTGTGTAACCTCCTCAGTGGTTTAAAAAGAAGGGAGAAAAAAGAGAAAAGAGAGGGATAAAAAGACTTTCTTTTTGAGGTGATGACATTGTGCATCCCACAGTTATCTCATTCTTCAGAGGCAAGCTTGGCTTTCCAGTACCATTATTAGTTAATTGTTTTGAAAGTGATACATCTTTGGACACAGTCTGTATTGCTGGGTGTTAAACCCTATAGTTATTCAGGCATTTGGCTCCTCTGTAATTGTGCTTCTTTTCTCTTAATTAAATTGTTACTGCCCATTTACATGGTGCTTATTTACAAGCTGGAGTAGAAGAGCTTTTTTATGACTCTTTCTAATGCATTGAATTTGCATGATTGGCAGTGACTTTATATTTGCAATCTATACATCAAATAAATAAGCATGATGATTTTGCAAAATTTATTAGTGACTCACTAAGTTAGGCTTTCTTAATAACTTCCTTAGACTTCCATAACAAATGGATAGTATAGGTTATCAGAAGTTAGTATTTCACTGTTCTTACTGGCTTTCTTCAAAGTGCTAAAGAGGTTGGTTTGGCTGTTAAAGGGTCTTTTTATAAAATGGGACTGTGGTTCACATATCAGACTTCCCCTAAAACTTCAGAAAGGCTTGGATATGGGATTTTAGGTTTATGTGTATTCATAAAGCATAGTTTCACGTGAAAAGCGGAAAAAGTGGGAATACCTTGGGTATTTAAGCACATACAACAAGGAACTATAGTATAAATGACTCCGTTTAGGTACCAGTAATTTCTGAGAAAAGGAAAGGAATAAAAAGATTATGCAACAAAAATACCATTTTGGTTTATCATTTTTCCTCTTTTTTTGTTTTCCAAGATGGGCTGAGGCTTTCCAGCTGCTACTTAGAAACAGTAACACCTGAAAAAATGAGGCTCATTCTGGATGTGTTTGTGTTGGTGTTAGGGAGCTGACTGTTTTTAACCCAGTGCCTGTAGTAAGGCACACTTTTACCCAGTCAAACCATGAAAACAAAATTGATGCTGTGTCAGCATCTTGGCTGCAAATAACACTCAAAACAGATTATAGGACGTGCTAGGAATACAAAATAAGGTTAGAAATAATGCTTCAGCTGTGAGTTCTTCAGGCTGTGGAAATAATAGAGCATAATTTAGTAGAAGAGGAACTAGGGAGTCAGCATCCAGAGGAAAAAAATGAAAGGAGCAAGAAAAATGAAGAGAAATGGAAATAGATGTAGGGGAAGTTTGGCAAGTCCTATCAGTGGAAAATTCTTATGCTGACTGTATGTAAGGGCCAGAGGGAATTTAAAGAAGAGCCAGAAGTCATTCTCAAATAAAGAAAGCAGTGACTGATCTGTGTGAGTGCTGCTCTACAAGTCCTGAAGAAGATATAAAAATATATATAGAATCTGGATATGTTTGTTAGCAACTTCCAGATGAGCCCAGACCGGTGCAGGCCAGTGGTACAAACTGTTTACACATCGTCCCACCTTTTTTTGTGTGGGTGGAGAGCAGTGAGGCCTGCAGGCCCTCATGAAGTGAGATGTTCTTTTTCAGCAAAGGATGGTGCTCAGTCTTATCATTACCCATAAAAACACTTAGTAATGCTAAAAAACCCACTAAAATTAACTTGGGGTGCATATTTAAATTACACTGTGCTTCAGGTTTTAGTTTATTTGAGCTGTTAAATATACTTCTTCAGTGTGACCCTCCTCGGTGCTGTGGGAGGCTGTGTGGTGAACTGGCACAGCACTGAATACACTGTGTAAGCACTGGGTTTCCAGACTTCATTTCTGCACATTAGGTGAGATTTGAACCCATTGTTTCAGACATCCTTTTATTTCATAAAGGTAAAAGTATTCAGCCCACCATAGGAACAGGGAACTGCTCATCATTCACAGTGAAGCGAAGTTCAGGGTTTCTGTGGCTGTTCTCCATGCACTCCTCTCCTCAGTGTACCCATGTCTTCTCCCAGGAACTGAAAGCAGCTGGCTCTGTGAGGTGGATAAACGCATATTTACCTTTATACTACTTGTTGAAATGCCATAATGAAGAATGAAGCTGAAACCATGAAGTGGAACAGAGTAATGAAAACTCTAACTACTGCTTTGAAAAGCTGTTACTGAAGTCATCTGTGTGCTTTGTGTCTTTCTTCACTGTCACATCTGAGCTTTCCTACTCTACATTTCACCACAAACAAAACAACTATTCCAGCATCTTTCTTCTGTTTACAGCAGGGTGGGGATATGAATTTTTAACAATAGATTATTGCTTCTTATTAAAGCAAACATAAGTTAACTTCATTTTCAGGAAGCTTTAAAGGTGAGGTACTGTATCAAAGCCCTACCCTTTCTTCATTACAGGTTTTCTGTCTCAGGGACATTTAGAACTTCTAGTTCTGCCAATAGTAGAAGAGCAGAGACAACAATCTGAAAGCAAGATGCAAACTCAGCCTTCAAACAACGTAATCTCTCAGCAGCCATTATGTTCAGTTTAGAACACCTAAAATCAGTCAGAAGCCCAGCAGGAGCACTGACATTTCTGAATCGGGTTCAGTCTGTGAGGAGATGAGTCTTGCAATCTATTAAACACCGTGTTACGATATTCAAGTCTAGATATCACAAAGGCAGGGATTAATGTACACACATCCACACAGGAATCTTTGATGCCTTCAAACGCTCCTCATCTTCTGAAAACCAGTCAGCAGCATCGCCTACATATTTCACAGCAGTCTTCCCACCTGGGCATTTCAGCCTGACAGTGGGAAGCCTTTTGAAATGATAGTGAGACATCTCAGTGTAGCTTGCATTCCAAGTTCCAATAGCTGTGGTTTGGTGTTTGTTTATGTGTCTGTATAAACCTCCACAGACACAGAGCTGGGCAAGCCAAAGCTGGGTAATTTAAGATCAAATTTTGAACTTTAATGTCATAGATAAATAGTGTGGTCAAAGTCTCCAAAGTCATTTGTCTGGTAGCAATGCTCTCCAGCAAGAACTGCCTAATAGAAAGAGGAATTGATACTTTCATAGGTAGTAACAAGCAAAAAGCTACAACAATATGTTTTATATGCAAAAAAATTGGGTTGTGTAACTGCTCTCCAACTTTTTATCTCTCTCTTTTTTTTTTTTTTGTTAGGAAGTTTGATTAATTTTCTGGATGCAGATAATTTTGGGGTAGAAAAAAATTTAAACTCGGATTCCCTACCCAGTATCTATCACTAGCCTGAGGAACAGTGATCTAATTCTGTTTGATTTTTATCTTCAGTGTTTTGTACAGAGTAAGTAGTGAGTGTATGAACCTAAGATAAACACTAACCAAAATATCACTGCAAAATATTGGGCTTACAAACTTAGTCTAGCAGTTGTTCAAAGGAGGGTAAAGTGAAAGATTAAGTACATTCAATTTTATCCTCATTCTATACTTGCCTGTTAAAGAAACATGCACCCTTTTGCTATAGCAGTGGCACAGTAAGTTTAAAGCATTCCAGCCCAATGTAATTATTATTCTTTTTTACTCCTTCCTGGGCAATAAATTTATTCAAATATGAAGGAATAAGAACATACCCATTAAAATCAGTAAGGTTTTTCTTATATGTAAGGCACACATGTGTTGGTCCTTGATATTGACCCAAATCCATTTATGCAATGATTAACTGATACTTCCACTACTCTATTTAATTGACATATAGGTGGAAAATCTTTAAATGTGCATGGCAAGAGAAATCTTTCTCGATCCACTTTCTGATGGCTTTGATTCCATGGCAGAGGAGACCCTGTGGTATCTTTGCATGTAATCTCCTGATCCCATGGGTACAATACAATCTCTTATCTTGGGCTTCTGCTAGTTCTCTGTAGTACTGCTACTCTGTCAGTAAAACACAAAATTGTAAGCATATAATGCACATTGTTAAAGTTATGTATAAGAATATAGCATGTAAAATATCCTGTCTTAAAGAGCACCAAAATAGAGAAATAGGAGACATAGTAGAAATAGGAAAAGGAGAAAGTGCAACAAACAGTGATCCTCACAAATCCAGTGTGATTGGCAGTCAAGAGGTGATTCATTTGAGTGAACCTGTGAGCAGTGCAAGTAAATGAATTAATAACCAAGGGAAAGTCTTTTAAAAATATGTTTCAAATGATAGCTTTAAGTGAATTTGATCTCTTTTAGATGACAAAGTCTGGTCTCTAATTAGGTTTCTATTCTTACAATGATGGATATGAAGTACTTTCTGAATCTGTTTGACCTTCTCAGCCTGGGGAGCAAAATTATTTCCATAGTCCTTAATTTCACAGGAGTTTTGCATTTGTTGCCACAGAGAACTCTCACAAACAGGGAAGAAAGTTTAAATGGTTGAGAGACCTTCTTAACTCTGTGCACTAGGCACAGGCTTTATTACTGCTTGTTTGCCTGTGGAGCTCTTCTCCACCCTGTACATCTGCTTCAGTATTCATGTTATCTCTCTGACTTGGGCTTGGTGGTTACTCACAGGGAGCCTCTGCACTTGCATCTATCTTCTGCATTTCTTAATTTCTTTTGGAAATACTCTATTCTCTCACCTTATTAATGTTAAAACAAAAAAAGAAGGGGAATTTATTGCTAAAGGCAGCAGAATAGCGAACTTCTTGGTGGAGTACTGTGTCTTCCCCTGTGAGTGGAAGCTAAATTAGTTCTGAGGTGCTTTCACTCAGTGGAAGCGTAATGAGAGACACCAGCCACCTCTCCGTTAATAACATGCCAGTCACACTGGGAGCAGTGCTCGGAGCCTGCTGGGAGAGCAGAACCACCAGCACAAGCAGGTAGGAAGCAAAAAATAGGCTTAAGAGAAAGGAAACACAGGTGGAGATCAGGGCTCTGATGTTGCAGGGTGTAAAGTCATTTCGGTCTGATGAGAGGGAGTGACTCAGCCTGGCTGGATGGGCCAAGTCGCTGCTAACTTCAAAATTGCTGCCGCTGTAACATTACAACAACAGCACTGCTGCTGCTCAGGAGGCACTGGCAACAGTGTGGGACATGGAGTAATTTTTCTGAATGTCTGTTTTCATTACCTGTTCACAGTTAATTGTTTTATTTCCTTAATAAAACTGGGATGGTTCTGAGTTCTGCAGCCCAGTTCCAGCAGTTCATGTGTGATGCTGCTGTATTTGTCAAACACGAGGTGCTGGAAGAACCCAAGCATGACCTCTGTTTTCATTAGATTCTCATAGTACTTCTCTTTCCTTCCTATTTGGATTTCCATCTTCCACTGAACTCATAAGGATTAAGTTTTACATGGCAGTCAGGTAAGAACACAGATGGTTGGTTCCTGCAGATGGTTTTCTTCTTTCCATCTCTCCAAATCAGACAAGCAGCTGAGTGAAAATCTCATAGCCACAACTTCAATTTGAATATTCAGGCTGGTATGTTAAACTCCGAGGAGCTGTGGACATGAGTGAGGTAACCCTGAAGTTTTGTTGAACTGTAGCAAAAAAATGGAGAGGAGAAAAATGTGCTTTTGTGGGTTCATGAGCAGGAATAAACTTTGTATTCTGTTGGCCCTCTTGAAATATCTATGGCATTAGTTGACAGGAAGTCTTATGGCTACTTTAAAAAAGGTCTCACTCCTTTGCACGGGAAGCCAGCACTAGCTTTCTGTCTGATTTTTCTAGTTTCTGGATTTATCTGTTTCTGTAGGAAGAAGTACTGCATTAGATCTTTGAAGGAAAGACTATGTCTTCTGTGCCATAGAAGATTACCTTTCACTTTTGTTTCTCCATGCTTCCACAGATATTTCTGAATCTGTGTCATCAATCTTCAAACTCTGTGGTTGGTACTAGGATTTTTGGATTTCTAGGTTAGTTGTCCAGTGTTACATGCATAAGTTGAAAAAAAAAGTGGGTAATTCCAGGAAAGAACTGTTTTTCAGATTCTGTAGTCCGGAAACTCATATAAAACTGATTTTGCTCAAAATGACAGGCGTCAAAATGGCTGCTATCTGCTCTGTGAACATGGATTATTTGTTACAGGGGGTACTATTTTAAGCATTCTTGGACTCTTTGAAGGTTTGAGCGCTTAAAACACAAGGAGCAGAGACCACAACTTAATAAAATGTCTGTACCTACGGACATAGGGGCATGGCTGTGGCCTTCAAAGATCAGGTAGTGACACTTCTAATCAGCAAAACAGCATCTTGAGTATAATTTGCTGAACTCATTAGACAGTGTCTAGCAGAGAGGGAAGAAATAGCTGTGATTTCTAACACTTTTATATTTTCTTTCTTGGAGACTTAATCTGGGGTCAGCTTCCACAGAAATTGCAAAGACTAAGGAATGAAGTAGGTTTATTATTGTAAATAGCAGCAGCATCAGATAAAATGACATTCATTAGATCCATTTGGCTCCTGCTGTCTGAGGAAGTAAGTACATGGTTCCTTGCACTGGCAAGTACACGTACACTTTAAAGGAGCCCTGTTATTTGTCTGCTCAGGCAAACCCCCATGAAAGTCAGTAGGGATTTGTCTTGGGTGTCTCAGTGTGTGAGAGCACATCCCACAAATGGACAAGATGCTGATCAGCTGGTTTATAATGTAATTCTGCTTTGTTTCTATTAAAAATATTCCTAAAATCACAAGTCTTATAAAATCCTCTTTTTGGATGTTTTTTATTGTGCAAAATCCTTGGCCCTACTGTGGTCAAGAAGTTTGAGTGGTATGAAGACTCAGGCATGTAAATAGTTGGTTTATGAAAGCTCTGCCCATTTCAGTCGTGTCCTGATTATGCCAATCTCATTTTACTTTTGGTGCTCTCTGTGATACTTGGGAAAACATCCAAATGGTGCAAGTACTTGTATGTATTTTATGATTTCTGCTTCTTTATTATTAGATCCTAGTGTCTTAAGAACACATTAGAGACATAAATTGCATATTACAGCACAGTGCCCTCAGCTGTCACCTCAAAGTACTATCATCCATTTTAAGTACACAGGAGTCTGAGGCTGGAGTTTCTCCTAGGCAAAAATTCAAAATGAGTAGAGCTACAACTCAGCATTGTCTTCTACTTATACATCAGAAAGGGTAAACACACACTGTTGCAGAGGTTCCTACTAAGGACTTGATCAGTAGATGCCAGCTGGAATGCCTGTGAGAAGTTGGTGTCTTAGTGCAAACCTAAGGAAAACATTGCTCAAAGCACCTTGATGAAATCTCTGGTGGTTTGCTTAACCTCAACCATCCATATGGCTCTTCAGACATTTCTGCAGTAGAATCTATTCCTGCCTCTTCCTCCACCTCCCCTCTGCCTGACAAAAAAAAATTTAAAAAAGAGAGGCACTGATGTCTGCTTCCCTTTGTGGTTTGAAACAATGGGAAGGTTTAAAAGGTGTGACAGAAGTGCTCTGGAGTGGTAGATCTTTGTCTATTTTAAAATTGCCCTAACAGCTACTACAGTTAATTCTTCAGTCCTTGATAAAGCAATAGAGATAGTCATCCAAAACGTCCTTTCTGCCTGATTTCCTGCTTTTATCTTTAGCAGCTGTTTGTCATAGATTTCATGGCTATTGTCATAGATTAGACTGTATATTCTGGCTTTACATGCAGGCAGATGAGATATGAAGGCTTCTTATGGCTTGACTGCATTAGTAGCCAACACTGTGAACCTCCAGTTTTAAAAGCATGAATATTTGATCCAGGAAAGTTTTTGAACTGAGAGCTCTGGCAGACTAGCTGCAGCAGTTCAACCAGAATTGTTCAAGATACTGCCACTGCCCACAATCTTCTCTCCACACAAAAGTCACAAGCCAGAATTGATGTTGTCTGATCCAGTGCTGCTCTTTTCATCCCAGCCTGCCACAGAAGTTGGAGCCTAGATTTCCATTTATTTGATTTAGTATTTGAAGGTTATTAAGTGTAGTCTGTGAACTTCAGTGATATTTAATGTTGCTGAGAGTGCTCATGGCACATCCATGGGAGTAGCAACTGCTCCAGATTTGCGGGGGAAGAGCAACTGCCTTTGGTAGTATTGAGTTCATTGTTGGCGTCAGGCTTGACGTTAGAGCAGACCTGGAGCAGGGGCTCTTGCAGGCAGCATTGGTGGTAGTGGTGTGAGGGTCAAAAGGCTGTAGGGTAATGTTTCCTTGGTGCTGAAAAGGTAAAGGTTTCATCAGCATATGGGAAGAATCTGGTGCGTTACTGAAGGTGAGGCTGGAAGAATTCCTAAATTCTGCAGATGAAATTGTTAGGTATTAGTAAATATAATAATTTTCTAAGGTATTCTTCTGCCTGTTTAGCTGGTTTTGGTACTTCAGTTACAGGGTGGCCAAGCAGAGGCAGAGAGTAAATGATGGAATTTTAAGTGTCTCTTTCTGAATTATTAATCATTTGGCACTATCCAACAGTACAAGCATGCAAGAAATAACACATTCTGTTAAGAAAACCTTGGTGACAGGTCAGTCTAGGAAGCATCTTGGCTGTGTTTCCGATGTAAATCCTTCATTAACAACATTGGATGCTTCATTGATTTAGACAATTTACCAAGACTTCAATTCCTTCTTTACTCTGCCTCCATGAAAGTCCATTTCATTTTATATGGAGAAATGTCCTTAGGGCAATGTTAAAGACAAAAATACCACAAAGCCAGAATGGAGGAAACATGAAGTATGGTTCCTGTTTTGTTTTGTTTTTTTTTTTTTTTTTTTTTTTTTTCCATGTTACGCTTTGTGCTGTTGTATCTTACATAGAGCGAGCAGTATAGAATAGTATGTGTGGTGTTGAGAGGATATGTAAAGTTTTTAATACTTAATGCTTTCTTCTTAACATGTACAATATAAATATCCATGAGCAGACTGAACATCTAATAAAGGTGACTACAGGTTATACTGCTGTAATCCAGTAACATGATGAGCAAGTTTCATGATTGTATGGTCAAAGGAACAAAGTTATGTGTTTCTTATTATGTGTAAATTAGATTAATATAAGTTTTCTTAGTTATGTAGAAATTACAGACATGGGGAAAGGAAGAGCACAACAAATTACAGTATGTCTGTGTATTCATACTTGCATTTCATCAAAGCATTATAATGTTGATAGAGAACAACAAACAGGAAGGAACAGGAAAAGTGGGTTTAGGTTATGCTTCCAGCGTGACTACCTTATGCTGTGTTTGTGACACTTCAGGAAAGAACTGCAGAGTACTTGCCTTTGTGTGATCTTCATCATGTTTCACCACGATCACTGATGAAATTTTTATTTGGAGAGTTGCTGTCATTTCATATGCTCTAGAAACAAGAAAAACCCAATCTTTTTACCTTAGCGAAGAAAGACATTAAATGCATCAACATATTGTGACACTGAACACTTGATCAAATATAGTAAGTAGGTGCTATAGCAGAAAACTTCCAGTCATGCAGAATTATTTTGAGAGCTGAATGGATGTGTGACAGTGCCCTTATTGGAGGATGCTGAGTTCAGGAACAATGGAAATCTACAATTCTAACATTGTAAATCTAATATGAAGTGTAAATGTGCAATTGAATTGTTAATAGAATACAAGAAAGAAATTAAATAAGTAATGGTGTCATGATAAAATTTGAATGTTTGAGAGCCTAGATATCTTTTTAAAATGCTGCTTTTCTCCAGGTGCAGGAGTGCCATTGTTTTGGTACAGCCTGCAACAGTGGCATGCAAATGCACACCACTCCCAGTTATTGTGCTTAGCTCAGCTTGTGGAGATGGCAAAACACAAAATATGCTGCTATGGCATGTTGAGTGTAAAAAGTGAAGCTGTTGTTAAACCAGAAGTTATGTTAATTTAACCCCATTAAAAGATTTAGGATGGAAAGTAGGTGTCTGCATTGGAAGGATGAAAAGACAAACAGCTAGCAAAAGAAGTAATTTGGCTATTTCTGAGAAGTTGGACCCAGGTCTAAATTTTATTTATCCAGCCAGCTTTAAGGAGTAGCTGCTGAAGGAACATCTTCCGAAGGAAAGGTAAATATTTTTTGGGTGTCTTGTACATAAAGCATTAGCAGTGATCACAAACCAGCTGTTCCAGCTGCATGGGTCGGTGAACCTGGTTAATGGTTGTTTTCCTGCACCAAGTCAACTGTTAACAGTCAATATAAATCTGCTGGTTAGACACCGTCTTTGTACACTCTCAGAAGACTTTGTGGAGTGCTAAAAAATTACGTGAATATAGCCCTCTAAGATGATTCCCATCTCAGCATCCCAGCAGCAGTAAATTGTTTGTACAGAAAGTGAGAGAGGAGCTATGCAGAGTTAGTGGATCCAGAGAACTGAGATGGGTTGCGTCAGGCCTCTTGGACTGCACAGAGCTGGGGCTATTGAATGCCCCCACCTCGGTTTAAAGCAGCAGGAACATAATAAAATACAATTTTATTACTGTCCTCGTTAAGCTATCTTCTAACATAAAGTTAAACTCCAGTTGAGTCTGTGTTCCAGAATTTTGGATAAGTATTCCCAAAATGCCTGTTTCTTCTAAAAGACTGTATGCAGTGTGGCTTTACCTGCCATCCTCTGTCAGCTTTCAGATGGCAATAGGTGATTAGGAAGCTGATTCACCTTGATGACTCTTTCTACAGCACACGCTATAAGCCTCTTGCTTTGTTTGCTATCCTTCTCACTCTCGTTTACAAGGTCAGGACTGATGTTTTGGTTGTTTTCCAGCAGTGTTCTACTGACCCATTTTGCTTTAATCCCCTGATGTCACTGAAATAAACTGAGGAGGGGGAGATTTCAGAACTCGAAACAATTTCCTCTGCTGTTGTGCTCAGCTGCAAATTAATTTGATACTATTATGTAAGCGTAATCATCTACTCTAATCACATCACAAGATTGGGAACAGACAGAAATAACAGAAGGGAACATTCTGGATAGTGAAAGGGAGTCAGTGGAATAGGCTGTTGGTCAGGGCTTGAGCTGGAACACTTCTGAGATTCAGTGTTACCAGTAGTAGCAGTTGTCTCTCTCACTGATGAAGACATTGTAGCTGTCTGAGAGTTAGAGCCTTTTGCTCACTACAGCCTACTAATACTATTCATGAGATTTTTGTTTTTGTCTCAGGCAGAGAGCTGCAAAGTGCTCGATCTTCTAGTGGAAGATGGTAGAAAAAAGTGCCAGCATTCTTTGATCTTGTTCTTCATATGTTTATCTGCATTTTTTGCGTTGAATGTGAGATCTTGTGCTACCACTGTATACCCACTGGTTGTCCTTCTCAGAGTAAACAGATTCATAACTGAGAGCAAATAGGCATATGGGCCTATAGTCCTCTCTCTAAAATGTCTCTTTGATTAATGTCACTATCAGGAGCTTACTGGCAGATGTTTCATTAAATCTTTTCTGAGTGCAGTTAGCTTCTTGAAATGAAACCTCCACATCTTTCATTCAAGCAGAGGTCAGAGAAGAGAGAGCGTTTTTTCTTGCAGATGAGTTTGGTATTTATAGGTTTTTCTTCTGCCAATAACACTCTGGGTACAAAGTTTTCCTCTTGCAGCCTATGGCAGAACCCAGCAGTGTGAACTTCAGGCAGCATTTGGGCAAATTGTACAAGGAGCTCTGTGTGTACAAAGTGTGCAGACTTGGGACCCCACATTGGTTGTTGTCTCTTTTTGGTTTAGATGTAACAAAAGTTCATGTTGTGTAAATGCAATGCAATCTGCATTCCAGCTTGGCCTCAGAATGAGTGAACGCAGATGTTCTCTGCAGCATGCTTTGACCTCCTTAGCATAATTTCCTCTGGAAAAGTAAATGGAAGAGAGGGGATTATGAAACAGAACAATATGTTTGAAGGCCCGATGGAACCAAGCCTGAGCTGTGAGGCCTTTGCTTTTATTCCTGATACTGGTTAGTACTGTAGCACCACATAAACAACCCACTGACTTATTTGGTTTTTAGATCCTCACATGCAAACATCCCCATCACCCTTAGCCCATTTAAAATAAAGACCCTGGAAACTCACAGGGTTTTTCAGATGTTGAAAAGCGGAATCTGACTCTGGGACTGTATTCCAAAGCTTTCTACTTCTGGCCCCTTTTCTAAAGCCAACTGAACACCATTTACCCTGCCAGGTCATTGTGGCAGAACCTAAACAATGCTTTGGCATCACTTAACCTTATATTCCACTTTTTGCTTCATGTGATATTTTAATTTTTATTTCTTTTAATTAGGAGTGTGAATGTGGCAGAATGCACAGAAAAATAGAAAGCACAGGTGCTTAAAATGACATGATATTTTATTGGTATTTTAAGAGCCAAGCTGTTTATTAGGGTAGAAAGATTGTCTGTTGCATTAAGCAGTGTAATGTGTCATAGGCTGCATAGGTAAGGAGTTACAAATTTTATTGTCTAGGATGCTGCCCAATTTAATGCCCAAAAAATCGTTACTGCCTAATGGTGGCCTAGTTTTTTTCAGAAATTAATTGGTGATGGAAAAACAGTATCTGTTAGAAGATTTAACCGTGAACTGACCTTGCAAACACCTGCTATTAAATCTGGAAGAAAAGAGCTTCTTGGAGAGGCAGAGCATGGCAAGGAGAACATGATGACAGGTATTGCCGTCAGTACACAAATGACTCAGACTTTCTTTGCATGTGCAAGAACCTGATGTTTGAGTGAGATGTTGAAAACACGTGCTTGACGGGCAAAAGAAGAGTTTCCTTGTGACTCAGTGTCTTGTCAAGCCCAAATAGGATTAGCAAACATTGGTTACCTTGTGGGAAGCCTTCAGAACAGGAGCTGGGGAGGCTGAAAGGACGCAGTGGAACTAACTTGAAAATAGAGTTGTTATGGAAAATAGACGGATCTGTTCAAAGAATATCAATTTCTTTGCAACAAGATTCTTCATTTAGCAGGTTTCTGCTATACAGTAAAGGACATTACCATTTCAAAGGCCCCAATAAGCTTCTGGCTAGCAGAACCAGCAGCATTATTTCATTACAGGCTCTTTGCTGAAATTGAGTCTTCCTGCCATAGTTTGGACTTTTACTCTGCATAAGTATAAAAGGCTTTATTTTTGGCATGCAGTCTAACAAAGCAATTACTGTTATTTACCTCTGTTCACTCAGAGAGAACCATTTCATAGAGGCTGTGCTGCATTTGACAAAACCTAACAGTATTGTTACTCCTGCCTCTTATGATTTCCCAGGCTCTGGTTCACATCAAGGAATAGGAATGGCCTTTCCATACAAAACTGTAAGCCTTTGACAGGGTGAGAGTCTTGTATTCTAAATGGACAGTCAAAGTTCTTGCACAAGATCAGTTTTTACTTTACATGCCCCTGAAGCTATTTTATTTTATTAGTCTACTTTTTGTGTAGGATTATTTTGCTTTTGAATGTATAGCTTGTGTGTTGTGGTTTCCACCTCCACTGGGCAGTTAAGTTTTTAGCACTGTTCAGAGGGTTTGATGACCCTTAATGGGTCATTAAATTTGATGGTAATTTATAAAATTACCCTACAGAATGGAGTGTACAACCTCAAGTGTTCCCCTAGCTAAAAGGGTCTGTGGGGACAGTAATTGATTCTCTTTTTCTTTTTCCATCTTAACCTTTCTTCTCAGACAAAGTTTCACTTTCAGATCTATGTTTTGACTGATGATCAGTGAATACTCAGGAAGAAATTACACCTACCTGTGGAAAATATACCTACTGTCAATGCAGTGTAACTGGAGGCAAAAACTCTAAAAGACAGTCATTTAGAGATCATGAGCTTGAATATATGACAACTAATTTCTCTGTATCCAAATATGTCAAAATCTCATAAACCAATCAATAGAAAATGCTATCGATATTTCATGTATACCCATTTGTGGAAATCATTATGAAATGAGTGCTCTAAAGCAACAAAGGGCATGGGGAAATAATCTTACCCGTTACAGCTGTTGCAGATATGCTCTCATGGCTAATTTTTAACAAAACTATGGCGAGCAGGGGATGACGAGATTAGGCAACCAAAGAGAGCATAGACTGTGCAAGTGAAGAATTACATCACAATGGGATTTCTCTTGAATAGCTGAGCACGTGCAGTGCCAGGTAGATCAGCACAAGTCCTGCAGGATGATTTCATGTGCAGTCTCTGTCACATGAGGCTGTGTGGGAGAGAAGGGCCAAACCTTGACTTCCTGTGTGTGTGTTGAAGCTCAAGGGGCAGAGATTCAGCTGCTGTCACTCTGCCTCTTGGAGGGGGCTCTGCTCCTGGTAGCTTGTGTTCATTTTTCACTCACAGTAAAAGCTTTTAGAAACAGGAATCACTGGCCTTGTCTCAGAACCAAAGGTCGTGCAAGTGAGGAACACTGAAACATACTGTTCAAATGAAATGACTTCTTATATTATTTTGAAAAGCACAGGGCTTTTACAATTATTTTTGTCAGGAAGTCTTTTGGGTTTTTTTTTTCAATTCGTTTTCCAACAAATCCCTGAAACATTTTTACTTTTTAATATTCTCATCCATGTTTGATAAGAGATAGAGAAGTTGGTGAAAAGGACATACAAGACACAATTGAGAAGACTTAGTCCCAAACTTAGCTCTAGTGGGTTTCCTGTTTGCACTGAAATGAAGGGTAAGAGGATATGGAGTGTGTTTTACAAGCAGCCCAAGCAGGCTTGAGCCTCGCTCCCAAGTTGCTAAATATCCTCCAGGTGAGACAAGTAGCACACCACTCAAAGCCAGAATTTGGTAAGGCAAGTGCTCGCACCTGAGGAGATTGGCAGTCCCCTGAGTACAGGAGATCGTGCACTCTCTACATTCACTTAAAAACCAGCTCTGGTGTGTATTAGAATGAGCTCAGTCTTTTCCAGTAGTTGAATTTCATTCCTTCAGTGTTCTTTTTTAATTACAAACATACATGTAACCAGTCAAGGAGCAGGACCATCCCCCTTGGTTAAATAACCAAGTACATGGCTGTGATCTGTGAGACTGGGTCCTGACTGGAATGGCAGTGGTTTGCTGATTTACCTTTTCATCTCAAAAGGTCAGACTCCTTTAAATTGCAAGTGAAGTCATGAAAGCCAAAACTTATTTGTAACTAGGAAAAAGGGAGAATTTGCCACAAAGATTATTCCCTATGAACAGTTCACTCAGGTCTACTTTGCATATTATGGAGTCTGTAACTAAAATTCTATTTCTCCTATCCAGAGAGATTTCAATGAGTGTCATTTGTTTATAGGTCACAGTGATTCACTTTTGTAAATGGAGTAGCTGCAGAGCATACCTGGTGACATTAATGGCTGTCTTCCTCCAGTCTGGCAATGCTACTTAAAAGTCACTGAAGCTGAAGTCAGGTCTAAAAGCATTTCTGAAACCAAACGAGCCAATTACAGCAGAATCAGAAGAAAATCAGCTGCAATTGGAAATGCATGAAAACAGTTTAGTCACCTGCAGGTAGCATGCCAGGAAAAAAGGGTGTTTATGGGAGAGCAGTTGCTCTCAAGGCAACTGCATCAAAGGCTTGGAGTGCCTGTAGCTTGCCTGTTTATAGGCTCTGCAGATCTGTCATGTGTGAGTATTTCACTAGTTATCCAAATGTCCTTACCTGCCTTGAGTGTCTTTTAGACAGAGCAACCTAGTTAGAGAGCATGGTGTCAATTACTGTTAATCTCACTTAACTTTCTTTGGAATATTCACCAATTAGTATCTGTCTCTCTTCCTGCCTGCCTTTCTCCCTTGCTAATTTTCAAGTTATGTCACAGGACTGCCAATGAAATGTAAATCTGCGTAGCCTGCTCTGCCTTTCAGTGTCATTTGTGTGAGCTCAGAGCTTTTTCTAAACAGGGAAAATGTTTCAGCTCTAGTAACAAAGCCTGCATTTTCCCAGGCCCATATTTTGAGTGCACACTACCCAAGACAGCATTTCTCAGTTCATACGCAGGATGAGGGTCTTCAGAGCAAAGAAGAGTCTTATCTGGGCTCTTATCTCTCTTGGTGTGAGTGTGCTCAGAGAAGGGAGGAACAGAGCAGTCTCAGGAAAATACACAAATCCTCTGAGCTTTGATACTCTTGCACTGAGCTGGGGGGAATATCTTATGTGGTTTCTTTGGTTTTTTTGTCCCTTTGAGAACTGCAGGACAACTTTGATAAACTGAAATTCTGAGAACGGTAGGTTTGTTTGCTGTGCAAAAGGTAGGTGAACTGTAGTTCAGTGGTTAAAAATCCCCACAAACCTCAGAAGTTAAATTTGATTGCAAAGCAGCTTTATACCAGGAGTAATTTCATTGTCAGTAATCCAGGTAACAGGCTTGCTTGGCTTTGGTTAACCAATAACAGAGCTAGGGGAGAAGTAGTGGGCCTATACTTAGGTTGCCTAACATTTTAAATGAGATTTCTTTTTTTCCCCCCCTTAGAATAACACATCTATTGTTTGCAGAATGCTTTTGCAATTCAGCAGGGAGAAATTTATGTAAAGAAATGTTTCATCTGTATTCTGTTCAGTTTTATTTGAGTTAGTGTTAAAATTATTGCCTCTTTTTTTTTTTATGCTGCACAGGAGGGAGTTGGGAGCCTGCTCATTTAACAAGTGAGTGAGAGAAGAATTGGGTTCTAGCTGCCATCAGCATTCAATACATGCTGAAAGCTGCAGAAAACCCAGCAGGGAGATGCTGTAGTGTCTCCAAAGATCAGTGTCCTATCTCAATAGTTCCTGGAGGTGGGGCTCCCACCATGCCTGGTTCTTGGGGAAGAAGCAGAATAGGGTTCCATGTGTTCTCTGGCAGAGGAAAAAAAAATTTGACATACAAATCTCCCACCCCTGATTTCTATGCTAACATTTGTCACTGTAGAGTTTCCTTCATATTTATTCCTTCACATAAATTTAGCCTATATTTAACTGACTGGTACTTTAAGCTTATTTCTGAGATAGTTCCTGGCTCTCTGAGCCGCATCATGAAACCCTTTTGCCTCAAACCAGAAAATACATATTGAACGCCTTTGAAAACAAATGTATCCTGGGCAGGAGACAGCCCTGTTGCTGGGTTTTTGTAGCACCACAGGGCAGCCCAGCAGCCAGTAGTTTCAAGAAGGTCCCCACACACCAAAAACCTCTTTAATGTTTAAGAACGTTTCCAACAAGGATTACTTTTTTCCATATCAGTCAGCCCCAGTCCATATGGTGGAACTCACTTGCACAGTGGATTCAACATGATTCTTTTCTTAAAGGGGAGCCATTTAATTGAGCCAGCAATTATTTTACATACAAACCAAAAAAAGTCTGATAATCCCTTTAAGTTTTGTTTCTTATGCAAATTGGTCTTCTGACATTGTTACTTTCTAGTTGTTGCCAAATGTATTTATATTTTTTAAATTCTCTAACTGCAATCAATACCTGTTCTTTGTAATGGAGATACTTTTTGCTAGCAGTTAAAAAAAAAAAAGAAAAAATCAGTAGCAGGTAGTCTCTCTCAGTGGCAATTACCCTTTCTAGGTATTCTTGTTATATTCATAAAAGCAATAGTTGAAAGCAGGTGAATTAATCCTTTATTTGCTTCTGTCAGTCACAGAAAAATGTTTCCGTGTCAGGCTTCTGGCAAGACAAGAGGGCTCTATTTAACCATAGATGCAGAAAATTCCTTGCTACTTACTGTGACTGCTGAGTATGCAGGTGCTTAAGCAGGCACCACCTTCAGGTACCCAGGGCAAAAGTGGTAATAACTGCACAACTTTTAACAAAGAAAACTTTGAATATCATTAGTTGCAGGCTGTGAATGCACAGCCTGAGTGGGCATAACAGGGTGTGCTTATTCGACATTCAGAGCTGACCTACACTTCATTCATAACATGGCCATTTCCTGATGTTTCCAAGTGTTACCTGTTTACTGTGTTTGCTCTCAGTTATTTGTTTGGATATGAAAGGAAGGCATTAGGAATGATAGGTCATTAATGAGGTAATTCTGTACTTTATTTCACTTCTGGCTGTGTTACTACCTTGTGAGATAAACTAGCAAAAAGAAAACACACTGACTAGTGTGACAATTTCCTGTGACAAAATCACTACAGCTGCAGCCAGTATTTCTGAACCAGAGGAGATGGTACATTAAATAATAATTGCTCCCTAATAACTTCAGTTTCAGCTGCCTGGTGGTGCAGGCTGCAATAGAAGCTTACACTCTCCTTCAAATTCAGTTTTTAGGATTATCTGAGGAGTGCAACCATCAATTCAAATTATTCAGTGACTATATTAAATATTATCACATGGAAAATAATAGGAATAGGAGAATATTGAATGCCTCAGGGTGATGTGACTTTGGTACTATTAAATATTGATTGAGAACGTGCTTTTCGGTGAAGAAGCGTTTCAAAGGAACAAAAAAGGCTTGAGATTTTCAGACAGGCCTACTCATATTTTAGGATGTTCTATTCTTACTCATTTTCCAGGGAGGTAGCATTCCTTTTTCCTGAATTCTTATGCCGATGTTTTAACTGATATGGGAAGAAAATCTGGCATTATTTGCTCTCTGCAAACTATTACCGTGCCTAGACAACATTTTTTGATGCAGAACTAAAGTTTGGGGTTTCCCCTTTAATCGGGGTTTAATTCTTGCTTTGAAAATAATACCTTCTTTGGTTCACCAGCAGGAAATCAGCGTTAATCACAGGGAATGCCTTTTGGTTTTTACTGTTGTTCTGTTTCCTCCAGAGGAGTAATATATTTTTCCAGAGAGTACATTCTGCTGACCACATAGTACAGTCTCCAGAAGCTGATTTCTGTGAAGCTGATGTTTCATAAACCATGTAAGCAAAAACCCCTCAGGCCCTGTCTTTGTGTAGGAAGGTGGTTGTTAGAATTTGATAAGAAAACATGCCTGCTCCCATGACGCAGCCTGTGGAGGAAGCCTTAGAGACTGCCATCCTTAGATTGGCCCTGGCTTGGGAATAATGCCCTCCAAATGTTAATTATCTGAGTATCTGGTGACCATTGAGAACTAATTACCAAGGTGCCTTACAGATACATGAAGAACATATGAAACATTAGAGGATAACTTCATATCATGATACAAAAATTCAGTTAGAAGTAGTTTCTGCTGTTACGTATCCTTGTTCATACATCTGAATTTAAAGGGGGGTACATCTGCTTTTTTATCTGCTGAGAGGACGTATGGCTAGAATGAATCCAAAGGATCAAGGAAAAAAATAAGTGATGTCTGTAGAGTCCTTCCTTTGAGGGCAGACTTTAGACAGGCTGTTTTCTGGATCTTTTCAGTCCTGGAGATTGGTTGTAGAGTCCACTTTTTAAACATTTTTGCTGCCAAATTTTTATGTGAAATCACTTCATGTGTCAACATCTCAGGTTAGTTTGGGATTTAATGTTGGCTTCATACATAAACGAGAAGTCTGCATCCGGGGGGGGAGCACCTTCTCCTAGGCCTTGCTTCTTTTCTGCAGCTTGGCAAGAACTCAGACTTGTTTCTAAGTCATTGGAAATATCATTGCAATGTGTGCCCAGTTGCCCAAGAATGTAGGTGAGCCCAAGCAGGGGTCTACTATGGAATGAAGGTATGTTGAGAATTTGGTTTGCTGGCTTCAGTAATATCCCATGTTTATTAAATGAAATATGAAATACAGATGGAAGTAATCACAAAGATGTATGGCCAAGTTTGACTGCTGAAGTGGGTGCAACACACTGATTTATATTGAAGATTAATTTCACTCCTAAATAGAAGAGACTTTTGGGGAAAGAAAAGGAGTGTACCACTCAGCACTGTCAGAATAAAAGGAAATCAATGTGCTAATTGGAATGACTGATGACAAAAAATCCAACTATCTAAATATTTTGTCTTATTTCTTTATAAACGAGAGTTAAACTGCTATGTAAAAAGTAGCTACAAACCCTAAAATAGCTGTTCAAGAACAACTGGCAAGAATTAGCAATCAAATCATTGTACATGTGAAAGTTATTACAGCTAAAATAAAAAAAAAATTTAGATCAGGGTTAATTATAAGATGATGCAGTAGTATAATTAGTATTCTTCCTATGGAGGATTATGGGTCCTTCTAAATGCCCTTTTTGATTGCCTTCTTCCCTTTTTTAATTTCCTCCTTGTCCTTTTTGATTATCTACCCCATGACCCTCAGGGCTCCTAAATGTAATACAATTGGAATAACATTTTTGTTAGAGGTGTTTTTTTTATATAGGCTATTAACCTCTTGCTTACCAAGCACTGCGAAGTTCTTTTCTTTGAGAGCTCCAGGAACCACAGAGGGACTCGCTGGAATCCCTGGAGTTTTTATGTAGTGCAGCTTCTTGCCTGTCCCAAAGCAGTCTCCAAGGATATGTCAGGAACTGATCTGCATGAGAATGAGCAGAGAGAGAGGAGAACTTCCTTGGGGTGTATTTTACATCTTGGCAAGATAAGATCTAGTGGATCTTTGATATTTCCAAGGCTGCTTCAGTGGTCTGGCTGTGAACATGAGGGTTTAATATAAAAGACTATTGTCAATTACCCTTTAATATTAATTTTGGAATATTTTTTCTTATTTATTATTACCTTTAAGAGCAGTAGGCTGAGGTTTTTTTCCAGAGTGTATGTTTCTCGCTTCTTTGGTATCCTTAAAAGGACAGCAGGACTTAGCACTTCAGTCCATTTTGGATCCCATGTAAAACAAGAGTTATTTCCTTTTTATGTTTCCTGCAGGTGGACTAATACTTAATATTTTGCTGCTCAATAAACATTCCTATTTTGTATGTTTCTCTTGGGGCTAAATTTTTTGTGGGGGTTCACTCTATTGTGAAGGAACATTGTACCTGGATGATCAGATGTTGTTATTTTTCTGAGGTGCCTCTCAGTTAATGTTGTTCAGTGTATACTATAAAGCCGATGGGAGGGGCAACTCAAAATACAGAGTGCTGGTTACTGATGAAACTAAGGACATATTCGTGCTTGTTTTCATTTAATATCCTTTACTTAAGTCTTGCAAAGAGACATCCATCTCTGTTTATAAATTCTTGCCCATTTCAGGCAAGGGCTAGAGCTCTGGTAGTTTCAGATATTGTTATCCTCTACTCATTGTCTGTTTTTCCAAGCTTGAATAAGCTTGTACTTCAGATGTGTGAGTGAGGTCTTGATTTCACATGGCCAACAACTGGTCATAACTTTCCTGTGCAAATCTGAATTCATAAACAAGGAAAGCACAATGAGATCGCTTTAAATTTATCCCATTTAGAACCAATATTGATGATTTCTTGTCTGTACTTGGGGTTTGCATGAGACTTGTTGAAATGGGGAAATACAGGTTCCTGCCTTCTCAGACAACATCCCTTCCTCTAGGCAGTCTCTTGAGCAAAAGCATCATGTGCATGTCTTCAGTCTCTTTGCATGGCTAAAAAGAGAGGACTTAAAAGATCATTAAGTTTTCTCTTTAGGATGCTCAGCATTTTCATGCTTAAATGGAAAGGTCATTGTTTTTCACTCTGCCAGTAATGCAAGTCGACTGAAGTACACCAGTTCTCAGTGTATCCCAAATGGGATGTTACAGCTGATGGCAGATTTGTAAACAGATGAAATATTTAGATTATTTGTAGCAAAGACTCTATTAAGACTTCCACAGAAACATTTTAATACACTCTTTATATGAAGGCAGTTTCTCTGTTGGTGTTTCTGTGCAGGTGTTTTGCCAGACAGATTCGTTTAAGGGTCACACAGGTGGCATTTCAGCACAGTGATGCTAATCTGGTGGCATTAAACCAGATTCATTAATACTGGTAGAGGATGAAGGGAATCAGAAAACTTTTAAGAAGAGAAAGTCTTCTATTCTGTGTTAGCGTGTACAAACAAATATTGGTGTGAAATTTCCTTAACCACTTTAATTTTAAAAAGTGGGACTCAAACAGCTTTACATGTGAAAACACAGTCGAGTAGCAGTAAATAAAGTCTGATTGCTTCATCACCTTCTGCAGTGCTGGCTTCGACTAAGCAGGTGTGAGTGTTAGTAGGGAATTGAGTCTGCAGTACCTCATGGACACCTGGAGATGAGCTTTATGATGAATGGGAGAAGTGATGGTTTTGTTTTCTGAGGTAGGATTACTGTTATGTTTCATGTTTTTCGGTGTCTGTGGTCTGCTTTTCACTGAAGGTAATTATCAAGCAGATACTAGGAAAGCCATATGTTATGAGACATAAAGGTGGGGCCTGGAGAGGAGAAATGACAATCCAGTTAGGCAGCACCAGTTATTTTGTTTGTTCAGAGAGCTGGATGCAAGAATGTCATCATTGCCTATTTAATGCTAGTGTGAAGGAGTTCATATTAGCTCATCTGAAGAAGGAAAGCCAGCAACAAACTCATAAAAAAATTTCTGTACAAAAGTAGCATTAGTTGAGGTGTTGGTGTTGAATAGTATTAAAGAAAGCAATCCTAGCCAAAGGTGGAAGCAGCTGCATAGTTACTCTTTCATGTGGAGAAAGATACTGATGGTATTTTTGAAAAAATGTTTCAAGATAAAATTAATACTTTTTGAACGAGATTAAGTGCACCTTACTGTGCTTTGTGATATTTGAGACTTCTTTTTTTAAGGAAGAACTTTCTTCCTTTTTTTTAGTCTAGACCTTTCATGCCAATAGACTATTTGTGTCCCATGGACAATAAACATTTGCTGTAAGTTGTTGGCTGCCATGCTTAAAACGTTCTTGGGTGTCTGTACTCAATTTGAAGTATTTTAGAATGAAAGGACTGGCATTTCAGGCTGCCAAACCTGGAAGCTTAGGTAGGAAGGCTGCTGGGAGGTTTTCCAGTGCTGCTGTGTCTCTGCTGAGATCTGGGCAGTGCTGAAAATGAGTAGCTTGGCCAGGGCACCAGTAGACTCTAAACCTTTCTGTTGACACATCCCAGTCAGAGAGAGCTGAGCTAGGAAGTTCTGGAGCGCTCTTTTCTTACAGCCTGACTTTAGTTTCATCACTCCTCCTCTTCTCTCTCTGATTCTGTCTCAGAATGGAGTGGTACTTTTGGTTGGTTTGTGTTATGCTTGTGAAACTGAAAGAAGGAAAAGGAGCAGACGGCGCGTTGTTCCTGGAATACGCTGGCAGCGTGCTCTCGAGATGAAACAGCTGTGTGTGCAGAGCTCGCAGCTTGGGTTCTTGCGACCGGCGTGCCCTTGCCTTGCTTTACTGGGTTCTCTACTTGATTCCAAAATGAGTGATTGCCATTTCCATTTTTCCTGCTTAGAAAAAACACCTTCAGCTAAAGATTAAGAAGAAGGAAGTAGGGAAACAAAAGACTGCTTAAATTCTGCCTTTTTAGGGAAGTGGTAGATATTCCCATCATTTTAAGACTTTCTTCTTATTATTCTGTGTTAACCAGAATAAAGAACGTTTTGCTTTCCCCCAAGGTTGTGAAACTATAGAGGCTCTCTTTGTCTCAGATACTGCAGGTGGTTGTGCAAATCTGCCACCATTAAAGGCTAGGTCTAGACTCTGCATACACTGCCTCTGCCAGCCGAGGCTGACCATGGGTTTGAGTTTGCCATGTGCATTGCATCCACAATGCGTGGAAAAGGGATGAGGGTGGGAGTCTACATTCCAGCCAGTCATCTTTTGTGACTCAGTTTTTGGTTTGGCAAGTGAGGTAACTTGAACAGGAGTCTTTGGGGGTGTGGGTGATTGAGGGGCTAACTTGAAAGCACAGATGTAAGAAACCCAACCGAAGAGTCTGCCAAGGCATTTCTGCAGCCTGGGCCTGCCTGTCTGCACTGTGTTCAAGGCCTGATATCCTCTCTGCCAGCCAATGTCTTGCCAGCCTCCAGTTCAGTAAGAAATTGGCCTTTGCTGTTCTCTGAAAAGTTGCTTGTGAAAAAAATTGATTAAACAATTTTTTTTTTCCCCTAGAGTTTTGGGGTTTGGTTTAGTTTTCTGGTTCTGTGATTTTGGTTTTCATTTGGTTTGTGGGGTTTTCTGTGTTCATTGGTGATTTTTTTTCCAGTTGAAGTATTTAAGCTCCCATGTTTTATACATGAAAGGGTTGTGAAAATGCAGTGGTGATTGGCCTATATTCCTTAAAATCTGTGCTTTTAATTTCTTTCCTATAAGCTGGTATAACTCAAATGGTTTTTTGTGCTTTCTAGTTTGTTGTTAAATAAGCAATTTGTAGTGGAGCTCCATAAGGCTTGAGGAGCATTGTGAGGGAGCACATGCATAATTGTTCATCTTCTAAGATGTAGATCAAAAGAATGATCACTATTTTGTACAAAACAGATTGTCTTGTCTTCAGTAATTTGTGAAGGAGACATGAAGCGAGGAGAGGATAGGCCCGGGGTTTCCTTGTGACCTGTGCTGTCCCTGCCTGTTTTCCAGGGGTTGTGCAGCTGAGGAGCTGAGTTACAGCTTGGGAGGGAGGTGAGGACCAAGGTCTTCAAAGGCCGGAGTCAGCTGCTTGTTGTGCATTTAAAGGAAGGAATTAATGTCTGCCAAGAGTGAAAATGAATGCCAAGTGTCCCTTTTGGCAGGGACACTGCAGTGTGTGCTTTTGAAGAGAAAAGTCTTTCTCAGGGTTGGGAGAAAGTGGTGTTTCCTGGTTTTGGTCCCTGTCCTTGTGGTTCAGTCTCACATTTGAAAGCCAGTTTGATTCTAGCATGCTTTGCTTGACCAACACAGGCATATAATGCTTCTGATACCTGCACTGTTTGCAGACTTATGAAAACAGAAAAACTCAATCACTGTGTTGGGCGGTATGTTGGTCACCTATGCTATAGTCAGGACCCAGAAGGTTTTAATTTGACATAAAATGGGGGGAAAAATGGTATACAAGACAGTTTTCCCCAAACTGAAACTCACAAAAGATAAGGAACACTGCTTCATAGAGAAACCACAAAAGCTGGGAAATTACAAATTACAGTTATTAGTCATTCTTTACTGGCAAGAGGAGGCAATAAAAACCCCCAAATGTTCTAATATGGTGTGGCAAATAAAGTGACTTTTCTTAATAGAGGAGGCAGCACTGGTAGGATCTGTTCATCTCGAAAATGTTGTGTGTGATGAGCAGACACCAGTGGACTGCTCTTTTGAGAAGGTTTTGGCATGCACAGAATTCTTCTATTCCTTTGATAATAACTTGTTACTATAACTGTAGAGTTGGTCTCCTCTACATTTTCTCTGTCTATACTCTGGGTATGAGAAATGATCTGTCTTTGTGACTTTCAAAAATTTCAGCCCTTTATTATGGCGACTCTTTTACCCATAAGAAAAAGATGGGCAAACCTTGAGGTCTGCCCAATTTTTCTGAAGATGTGACAGTTTAGCAAGAAGATTTGCTTATGCTCTGGATATAATGAGAAATAATATCCCCTTGAATGGGGCTAAGTTGTGTAGTGTTTAAACAATTAGAATATATTACTAAAAAGTGTGATAAGCAGAGTGATGTCTGTTCAGTGCATGGAAGCGTTCCAGACAGAAGGGAAGGTAGGAGGCTGTGCTGGATGAATCTTCTTAACAAGCTGGTTTTTAAGAGATTTTTCTGTGGACCAAAGAACATGAAAGTTGTGTTTAAAAATTTAAAGCCTTGATATGTTCCAGTTCTGTGGAGCAGCAGAAGGAAGAAGCTTTTTACAGTGCTATAATTCCCTATGCAGCAGCTCTGTAAATTAAGATGTTTATGACAGCTGGTTGTACTTGATGGAATGTACATAGACTTGGTCATTAATTATTGCTTTTTTCCCCCAGTTATTATTTGTATTCAGTGGGTCAGGTGGATATGATCCTGCTGTTGTCAGTGCAGTAAATGCACTTTAACTTCCCCGAGAAAACCCCTACCCAAATCCTTTCCTCCTCCCTGTTTATCTTTCCAGAGGCTGAGAATTTTGTAGGAAAAATATTCAACAACAGTGAGTTATGGAGCTTTTTTCTAATGCAGTCATTTAACAACTTCAAGCTGGCAGTGATCCCATCCACCTTAATCCTCTTCACACTTTGCGAGCAGTCAGCCGAGAGCAAGAGAGCACTAGGGCTTAATAGACTGCAGTGTTTGAACTATGGCATTTGTGTTCAGCTTCCAGAACTGGCCCTAAGTGCCTAGTAAAACCCTACAGCTTTGCTTTCATTAATTAGAGACTCCCTTCTACTGATTTATGGAAAACATTGGCCAACATGTTTTTTCAGCTCAGTAAATATTTATACAACTCATGTATGATTTTTAGTAATGAATACAGCTCGTTTTCAGTGCGTCCAAAGGAGGCTCTTTCCAAATATTAACAAATTCCTTATGTGACCTGTGCTGAACATGGCCATTCAGGTTACAAAAAGTTAAATATAAATCTGGTCTGTTTTTGAAGGTTTTTTTCTGAATTCCACTTTGCCATGTCATCCTCTTTCATTACATTTGCCAGAAGTTTGAGGGGAAAATGGAAAACACCCCACAAACAAACCAACAATGGATAGCAATTACTAATTTAAACCAACTGGCCACTACTGTTGTTGTGTATCTGTCAGCGAATGTTGTGCCATGATGCTGCTAGTTAGAAACCTATCAGGATATGTTTATATGAGCTTTCTGGGATGTATTAGCACCTTTCACACTTGATTGGGTTTGTCCTCACTGATAGAGTCCCTGTGAGGCAACGTAACCCCTGTAACACAGCTGCAGAACAGAAATTGCATGCCTGGATCATGGAAATGTCCGAATCCTTGCCTTGGATGCACTGACCAAATTGTGGGGGAAAATACCCGTCCAGCTATTCACACATATAGATCGAGCTGCATGTGGAAATGCACCAATGAAAGTGAGCACTGAAACATCAAATTCCTTTTTGGAGATAGCACTGGAGCTACTTGGAGACTTGATCCAGTGTTCTTAATTAGTTGTTAGTGGATTTGTACTTTCAAAATTCTCCCAAATTACTTTTTTGGGTTTTTTTTAGTTGTCTCTCCTGTGTCCTTTTCTTACCTTTTGTTTCAAGTGTTTCAATGCCTGGTTGCATCTGTGCAGTGCTACTGATGATACCAGATAATGTGTTATTTTTATGTGAAGTGTCTTAGGCAGGAATTTCTCTAAGCTTCTCACTCTTTAATGTAGTTTGGAGATATAAGAAAACAAAAATACCTTAACTCTTCAATGGTTGATAGAATACTCCGTGCACATTTTCCTGGGGATACTTGGGTTAGCATAAATATTTGGACACAAGAGAATGCTAAACTAACTCTGTCCAGTTTACTGCACTGTGGTGAGGCAGACCCGTAGTAATATTTCTTAAAAAGTAATTTCTAAGGTAGCAAGGCCTTGTATTTAAGACTGTAGAACACAAGAGCCGCTTGGAGACATCCCATCACTTTTTAACGCTTACCTTGATATAACTATAGTGAGCATGAGTAATTAATTTCTTTTTGGTGTAGCTCATCCTACTTTTTTTTACTTGATCAGTTTGTTTCATGTATTAACTAGTAGAGATGTTTACCCAGAAGTGTTTGTTGTAGGCAGGCTGTATTATCTCAAAAGCGAGCATGATAAACCATGCTGTGTGCCTTAAGGCACATGCCAGATGACACAGTTCTGACCTAGCAGGCCAGGGTGTTCTGTGCTTCATCCCATACTGGCCGTGTTGAAGTTAATGGGTGGCGTTTTAGCCTGTGGAGTGTGTGGTGGCCCCACAGAAGCTGGAATCCCTCAGCTGTGAAGTCCTCTTTGAAAACAGTTAAAAAACCCCAAACCTGTTTCATTAGTCGGTGCCAAATCTGACAGCAGCCAGGTGTAAAAGAAGGGGGAATGCTGGATTTGTTGTAGGAAGGATGCACAGTAGTGGCAACTTCAGTTTTCTCAGGAACAGATAGATAATGGGAAGTGAATCTTCAACTATTATCAAGTAGTTGATGTACAGAGGAAGCATTCACACTTCCTATCTGCAGGTTATTGGAACTCCAGGCACCTTAAATAAGTACCTAACCTTAAACTAAGTTGCACTTCCTTTCTTTATGTGCCAAGGCCCAGCTGCAGCAGCTCTGGGTTAGTTGAGGCACACAAGCATGACTGATTTCCATGCTGTGATGTTCAGATCCAGTCTGGGAATTGCCAATGCTCAGCTACCCAACTGATGGCCCAACTGGGCCATGAGAGCTGCCAGGGGATCCTCCTGCCTGTGAATTGGCAGTCCTTGCCTTGATCTCCAGCTAGGGATCACATTTCAGCCAGTACGACTCTTGTGTTGCTAAATTCTAGTGTTCTGAAATAATTAGCAGTGCAATTTTCTGTATTCACCAAACAATCATAAACCCACCTGTAAGAATAATCATCTATAATTTCAGATTTTTAAAACTGAAGGCTTTTTTTTATTAAATTACATTCTTCCTATATTTTGTCTTTTTAAGAATGAGAGGAACAGCTTTGTTGAAGTTGCCTACTGTTTGGTAATATCTTAGATAAACTCTGTTTTAGTGCAGGAAATGCAAGAAATCTGAAGTAGGTATCATTTTCTTACTGACTGTGTACCAGCTGCATGGAGAGCTTTTGTTGACTACAGCTGGCAGTCGCCTTGGCCCTTTGAGAGAGACCAGCACGTCACTGCTTAAAATGTAGGAAGTCATTTAAGCACTTGAAATGTTTGGATGAGAGTTTTCTTTAAATCAGTGAGACAGCTTGTGAGTTAGAAGTCAGTTTTCTTGATGAATGAGCCTGAAGAGCTCTCGCTCCGCCTTTAGATCTCATTTATGGTGCTGTGAGAGCAGTGGCAGGGGAGACATTTGCCCTGCTGCAGCTTGTTGGATTAAAGAGAACCCTTTGGTAGCAAATGTTGTCAGCGCAGCAACTTTTGCAAGCACTAAATTTACTTATGAGAAGTTCTTTTTTAATTGCCCCAGGACAACCCCTTGCATGTCGGTTGCTTTTGCCTGGAGAAAGTTTTTACATGGAAATACTTTTTTTTTTTTTTTTTTTTTTTAAGATGGTATAGAGGATGTCTAGAGTTTGTCAAGCCAATTGATCCTCCAGGGAATGTGCTGACTTTCAGTATGTATGGAGGATTTTTAAAGCAGCTGAGCAAAATCCCTTCTCAGATAAGACGCTTTCTGTTTTGTCAGTTAAGAGCATCTTCAAATCAAAATAGCTCAAACATAATCAAATCTCCCTTGCTCAATCCTTTGCCTTCTCCTCCCAACCCCCTACACAAGCCATCCCCAAAAGGATAATCCTGGCAGTGATGTCATTAGAACGAATTTACAGACCAGTGCTCAATTTTCTTGTCTTGAGCTTCAGTTGCTAATGCTGTAAATTTGAGCTGTGTATGTAAAGGAGTCAGGTTATGCCTTTTTCCCACCCTTGTTTAATTTCCCTGGAGCCCTGAGAATAAATAATGTGGGATTATTTGGATATTTTCATGCTTTTTTTTTTTTTCCTGGTACACAGCTTCATATTGCTTCCAAACATTTGTAAAAGCTCTTGCTGTATTCCTGAGGGAATCCTTGTCTTCAGGGAACAGAAGGTTTAAGGAGAGAATTTTGCTGGCTAAATGTGGTTAGAGATAGTTACAGTTTCTGGTAGGTGTTGTGAATGGTGATGCAAAGTACAGAATAGACTGAAAAATAATCTATTTTAACAAAATTTCTCTGTTTTCTCAAAATAAAATCTTTTCATTGTGACTTTCTCCAGTGATTTTGAGCTCTACAGAATATCTTGAAGGTGTTAAGAAGCATGAACAAATAAAATTGATCCAAACATACCAAGAATCTGGATCCATCTTAAAAGCATTACCATAAGGACTTACAAGGCAAAGAGAGGAAGAAACAGGCTGAATTAACCTATTTGTTGGTAGGAGATTGAAATATGTAGGAATAATGCAAATTTGTGCAGTAGTTGCACAGCCCATTGATGGCAAAGCTGGAGTGCAGTCCCTCAAGCCTCAGTGCATCCTGCTGCAGCCTTACCCATGGAGGCGCAGCCCGGCGGGTCCAGCCCTGCTCTGTCAATCGCTGCAGTCACACCAGCGGCTTCCTTCCCACAGGCTTGTGTGTAAGGAGAGAGGTACATGACACCGACGGCTTCCCTGGGTTCAGTGCACAGATGGGAAAAAAAGGCTAAAGTCAGTCTGAAACGTGCGCTGGAAGCAGAATTTTTTCTTGGGGCTTTTATCTAAAATGAACTTTCTTTTTTTGGTGCCAAGTTGATGTGCCTAAGTGGTGAATATTTGTTTGAGGTACTCTGCTGTCTTTTTGAGTGTAATGTATAAGAGACAAGAAGCCTTTCAGATCTGAAAGAACAAACAGGCAAGTCTAACTCGGCCAGATAATCTGAAAGTTGGTAGGCAGTGGAGCTGCCTTGCAAATCCCATCCCACAGATCTGTGGGTGAAGCCTGGGTGCATTGCAGTCAAAAATTGCAATTTTCTAGTGGTGGAACACACGGTTTTGCTCTCCTACACAGTCAACAGGAACACATTTCCCTATTAGCACACAGGAGTAACAAGTGCAGAGTCCCAAGTTCCAGGTGATGGTAGCTGTGGTGTGATCACTGGGTTTGTGTACAGCACGTCTCTGCTCAGTCATCTAGGACACTTCTTAACATGACCTTTACTTCCTTTTTTTATCCACAGCAAGCCTTTTCCTGCTTTTGAGTAGAGCTTTATAGAAAAGCTTTATTTCCTCATGGAAGGTCTTTCTTACTTAATGGAAAGGTGCTCCTAGGTCCAGGATCCTGGGAAGTGTAACCATTAACCTTGCCATACAGTTACAGACGTACCAGAGCGCTAATGTAAGTGACAAGTACATCAGGGTGGTACTGGTGCTCTCCAATCCAGTAGTTATGGTAAACAACTTTACAGTAATTAGAAGGGCCTTTGTGGTGTGAAGTAACTATGTCATTTTGGGGGCACTGATTTGGCTTATCTTAGGATCTTGCTGAGATGGTAATTACCCCTTTTGCGCGTGTGTTGTAAAAAGAAAATCCACTCCATTCTAACTTGTTTTATGGCTTGATTCAGTGTAATTCATGTATCTCATAGGCACTTATATTACAAGAATTCTAAAATATGCTTTAGGTCAAGGGCATATTAACACTTTATTCTGTTTTTAAAATGTTTACGTGTATTATGAGCTGCATTTGAACTCTGGAGCATAATCATCTCTCTAAAGGAATTAAGCTTTTCCAGTAGTCCCTGAGTACAGGGCCAGGTTTTGACTGTCCTGTGTCTCACCAGCCATTACAGCAGTGCAGTGAGCACTACAAAACTGTCAGCACCCTAAACACATGGAAGCAAAACCAGCTAAACTCTTTAATAAGAATGAGAAAAGAGGACTCCTGAAAAGTGAGTGTCCATCCAAACTCAGGGTAGTTATGCTAAATAAATGTAGTTAGGTGACAAATAAATGCCACTAATTCTATTTAGATTTGCAGGAAATATGAGGCAACTGGCCCCATCTTTAGAAAAAATGCATAATGTTGTGGAGTTTACATTTGACATTTGTTTCCTTTTATCAATTCTGATTTTTTTAAACAGAGTCACCCAATGGGGATTACATACTTTTTCTGTACAGGAACATTTCAAATCAGGAAAGAATAGGCTGCCCTTTTTGACAGAAATTGAAGAAGGTCATAGTTTTCCTTTTTATAACTGGCACTGAAAGTGCAAGGTGAGTGAAACTTAGCAATTCTTATCACTTCTGTTGTGCCATAGTATTAAATAACTGTTAAAAAGGAGCAACAAGTGCAGCATTCACAAGTAGCTATGAGGGAATTAGAAATTTGTCAAACTCCTGTCAAGAAATGTAGTTCACATCAGGAGCAACCAGTTTATTAATTTTGCTGGAGTCGACAGACTTTTCTCCAGAGTGTTCTCCCCTTTCCTGAAATAAGTTTAGTGATTTAAACTCAACTCTCCGGGGATCTCGGCTCTGAAGGAGTCTGAAATGTTGAAGTGCTACTTGTGCTATATTCAAGTCTCAAATTTTGCATCAGCTTCTAGCACAAATCCTTCTCTCTCCCTGTTTTCCCCTCATTCATTGCAGCTGTTGAAGACGACATAATAGAATCTTGCTTCTTTTCCTCAGGAGAGCAAAGCAGTGAGAAGTTGAGACTCGACCTCGGTATATTTTGATATTAAAAAAAAGAAAAAGTTACTGTGATAGGAGACAGCCTCAGAAGAATATTGAAAGGCAAATGTACAAGCTCTTCGCAGCTGAAATATTCAGTTGGGATTGATAAATAATGTGTGAGGGATCGATTTTTCTGTATCAAAAATATTACCTTATAAATACTTTGCAGAAAAGCAGAGCAAAGAAAATATGCTCTTTATTAAAAATATTGATGACCTTTTAATTAAACTTAAAACAATCCAGTTATAGTAGGAACCTGATACCCAAAGCTGGCTTCATTTGATGCACAATGGGCCAATTTTATCCAAGATGTTAAATAGATGAAAGCCATTGTGGTGAACCAAGGAATTTAGCCAGCCTAATGCACTTTGTGATTTTGCAAGGGGTTGCTGGGAGGAATAACCACCATATGAGACAGCTGCCATTTTAAATCCTGTAGAAATCTACAAAACAGCACTGAATCCTCTGTAGTCAGTGTGGGATTATCTATTTTACACTACAGGATTATTTGAAGAACATTCAGTAAACATTTATTTTCTGTGTATTCGTTGTGAGATTTCAGCGCATAAGTAATACTGTGACCTCAGCACACTATTACAGGAGCTACTTCTAGATCAGAGGCCCAAATTTTATTTCTAAAATATATGTGGGTTGCAGTAGGAGATGCACATTAAAATTCTGGTCCTCAGACATGTTATATTGCTTGTTTTGTGGTATCTCAGTCATCTAGATGAAGTCATGAACTGATTGTGAAAGATGCAGTGAGAAAATTCTTGCTTGGGGAGTTTTTGAATTAAGATTGCTGCTGTAAGCCAGGCAGCTCCGATTGTAAATACGTGACTTGGAGTTACGTAAGTACTTAGCTTCTGTTTCTTTGTCTGTAAACTGCAGATAGGGTTTGGGTTTTGAGCATATATAAGCCCTAAACTTGATGATGGGAAGTACTGCAAAAAAGCCAACCCAGGAACGCCAAGGAAAACACAGAAAACACATGGTAGAGTTGCCTACTTTTCAGTGTGGGATGAATCTTAGGCAAATCCCAAGATACTGAGTGTCGTTGTTGGGGGTTTTTGTGTGTTTGTAGTATTTTTGACTGAATTCCTCACATTTTCGCAAACATTACTTCTCTACCTACAGTTAGTCACAAGAGTGACTAAGTAAAGTGCAATAGTCTGGGTTGATTGTCAGTAAGAGAAGGAATTGACCAGAAAAAAAAAGTGCTGGTAGATTGCAAGCATCTCACCTTGTATGATATTCCTGCTTGTTCTCAAAAGTTAGCCTGGACTTTATTGTGGCTATATTTGGATCAGAGATGTCCCAGAGCGACTTGGATGTCAGAGCAAATGGGGTTGATAAATCACTTGATGGTGTCCTTCCCCCGTGCTGTTTCCTCCAGCTCAGCAGAGGAGCCCTCTCAGTGTTGTATCGGGGGGATTGTGCTGGTCAAAATGCCCTCTCTCAGGTAAAATACGCAGTGAGTTCCAATTACTTTGTAACTTCCCTGCAACCTTTTTCATCCCAGTTTATAAGCTGGCCAGCTTCTCTCCACTGCCATCAGCACTGTACATTTGAAATGCTTGTGGATCTGTTTGTCATTAGAATGATCATCATCACAGGGTTGACCAAGCAGCATTTGTAGTAGAACAGTAGGAACTGCTTAAAGTTATGGCATGGGATACAGAAAAAACTTAGTAGCAGTGTGCTGTTCTCACTGGTATTGGCAATTTTGTGATACAAGTAATGATATTTGTCTATTGCCTTCACTTTATGTGGCAGTTAAAACTCTGTGAAGCTGAAAATTTGGTTTGACGTGGGTTAAGAACATCCTTAATGTTTCCATGAAGACTTCCATTTGCCAGAAATTGCCTGCCGTATACAATCACCACTGGCTTCAAGGGGCAGGAACAAGTAGCATTTTTGTTTGACTACACTAAAGAATTGCTCTGCTTTGAATACATGAATAAATTGTAGGTGATTCTCTCTTTTTACTTATGAATGTACAAATTTCATGTCTCACAGAAGGGTGTTAGAAGAATCGTTATCTATAGTTTTTAATTAGGCATATTTTGCTTATTTTTAAGAACTCATCTTGAACGCTCTTTTTTTTTTCATGGTTATTCCTGAGAACCAGGCAGTTAAGACTGATGTTTGAACTGGTAATGAGTTTTTGAATTTTTGAACTGACAGCAGTCTTGATGATCTCTTTATTTAAAGAGAAGACAAACTAATTGACTAAGATCAAGAGGAAGGAGAACAGTTGGATGTGTAACTCAATGGCAGGTCACCTTGCACCCTATCTACTGTCTGACTGTTTTTTATGCCAGCATTGGCAGAGTTTTATGATCATATCCTACTTATGGACAACTCATGAGCAGGTTTTTCTCTGATCAACCATTTCATTGGTTGTCTCTAAAGGTTCGGTGAGAGTACAGAAGATAAATGGATATAATAAAAACAATCGATTTTATTGGAGGATATGATAGGGTAGAATAATAAGAAAAATAATCTACAATTTTATCTTGAAGTGTGTTCTAAATAGAAACCCATTATTTTCCCTTGCCTGATATAAGAATATCTATCAGATAATTTTAAAACATAATGCAATGTGTTGGACTTGGCAATGTTCTTAAATAATGAATTCCTATTGCGCAAATTGTAAGTAAAGGACTGCAGCCGTTTGATTTTGTTACGTTTTGGTTTTGTTTGCATAGTTAAAGAGCTTTGGCAGCCTGTGTGAAGATGTTCACATTGCAGTTCTAGGTACCTGAAGGCACAGAATTGGGGCACTGAGGCTTCCCTTATCTCCCATCTAGAGGGACTGCCTTGAGGTGAGGCTTGGTGTAATCAGGACTGCTGCAGCCTTGTGGTTGTTATCTCAGCTGGTATCTCAGGTCCTGGGCCTCTCTCTGAGAATTTCAGTTCTGCTTGAAGGACAGTTTGATTTCCATGCACGGTTGGTCTGAGGTAACGTACAGGAAGACAGCCCCCACCCTCCATTTTATTTGTAGTTTGACACTTTTCTGGATTTTATGGAAATACCCTGAACTCTTGGAGGCCAGGCTCATGCTTTTAAATGTGAGGTTTCAGTAGTCTTGAACAAAGCAGCCCGAAAGGCTTTGGTAAAAGCAATGTTTAAGTGAAATGTTGCTTTGAAATTACTTGAAAACTGTCCTTGGATGAGGTGTCCAGTATGGGAGATCTGGGAGAGCAGACAAGTAAAAAGTAAGTTTATGCTTCAAAATGAAGGAGAAAAGCGCCATCCCTGCCTGTACAGTGGCATGTGCTGTAGGGACTCCAGCACACACATGTACATGTGCGTGGGCCAAACCTGCTGCTGCTTGACTCCTCCTAATACCTGCAAGCAGGGAGATTGCAGAAATGATGCTGCTTGTGTCACGTTCACACCTGCTGGGATGTTTTCATTATCCAAGCTCATGCTAAGATAGAACTGCAGTCAGTGAATCAAGTGGCCAGCTGTGAGGATTGGCTTGGAGGGACATGGCTCAGGGATAAAACTGGCAGTGGTAGGCCATGGGTGGACTCAGTGGTCCTGGAGCTCTTTTCCAACCGAAATGATTCAATGATTCTCCCCTCAGGAGACTGGACATATTGCAGAGCTTCTTGCCCATATATCTAGTGCAAGTTAAACAAACTGTTCCTAATTGATGTGCAGATAGGACAGAGCCTTCAGCTGAAGGGGACTCTGTTCTTTGAATGTCATGGGGAGGAAAATGTGTGTTGCCTGCAGTGGTGTCTGCTGTGCTCCTGCCAAGGCTCTCCCATCACTGATAAACTGTGAAACAGGGACTTGCAGCAAGGCTCAAGCAAAGGTACAATACGAAGTCTGTGGCAGACTTTAGGAAATGATGGGGTTCCTTACACCCTGTTTGTCCGTCCCAAGGACTGGAGGTGCTTGCTTGGATTCCTGCAACTTTGTGTACATTGGCCTGGGTTCTGTCCGTGTAACTGCACTGCTCTGGCAGGCTGTTTTGAAATCCTTGTGATTTGCTTGGTGAGTTGTGTAACGAATAGTCATTAAAACAAAGCTGATTTGTGGTCTTCCTATAAAGACTCCTGCTGGAAACAATCTTACATACAGTTCTGAACTATCTTTGACTATTAGTATGTGGAATACAGTATAAATGTGGGATGGATATTTCATCTACTGTCTGGCGACATTTGTCATGTAAGAACGTTATGGTTATTTAATGCAGGTTCTTTGTTATTTTTTCCCAATGTAGACAAAAATATGTTAAGGCTCAGAGGGACTGGCAGTGAGGTTGTGCAAGAAGGAAGACATTATTGAAGTTCATCATCTTTACAATTTGGAGAAGTTTTGGCATCAGAAAATCGGTCTGGAGTCTGTTAGGAATTTTTTATTTGGGAAAAGTCTAGAAAGAGCATGGAATTCTTTTCACTGTCAGTTGTACAGGTGACAGGTATCTCAGGACAGTGGCGATTTCTCTCTTATGAATACTCTGTAACTTTGAAAGAAGTCGTTTGTATTCACATTTTCACAGATACTACTCTCACTTTAAAGGTAGGGGAGGCTGTCAGCTGCTGAAAAATGAAGGAATAAAATGCTTAGATGATGCAGAAAGTCACTCTCAGAAGTAGGAAGCTAGTCTGAGTTGGAAGGGCTAAAAAAGTCATCTACCTCAGTAAAATAATGTCAAAACATTTTTTAAAAATCCTTGGGTGTTTTAATCTTGGGTTTATTGCAAATATTCTGTATTCGTATTTGAGTAAAAGGCAAAAAAAAATTGTGTTCTGGAAAATTTCCTGTAGCTAATGCTGATATAACCATATGATTTAAGCAGTAATAGTAAAGCAACCCCTTAAAAATATAACTGTGAATAATTTGTTGATAGAATTTAGGTACAAGGAACAGCTGTGAATCTTAGGATAGAAAGGCTGGGGTTTTTTTCAGTACTGAAGCACTCAGGTCAACCTTGATTCCTATGACTTTGTTATATACCTGTGGATTTGAGAATATGATTAATCTAGACTTGCTGAAAAAACCTAAAACCTTGTTTAACATCATAAGATCTTTCCTTTTCAATAAAAGATGTGGAAAAAGTCTGGGAAAATCTGGAATGTTACATTAAAAAATGGTGTCATCATATTTTAAGTTGTTGCTTTTTTTAAAAAGAGACATTTGGGTTTTGGGTTTTTTGGAGGGGTGGTGTCATAATTGTTGAAAACTTCCTTGTTCATACATGTCTCGTGGCTGTTGTCTTTGATCCATGCTACCCTAGAAGGTAATTTTAATTTTTTTCTTGAGTGAGCTATAAGCATTAGTGTCTAGTTTTGAAACAAAATAGTGAAATTACTTGGAGTACTTTCAGTAGCATATGCTGATCATCATTAACAGCTCTTCTGTCCTAGACAAGGACACTGTTTTGCTACATGATTTTCTTGGCTAAAAAAAATCACTTAAGTTGTGCTTGCAGTACTTGTATGTGTGTTATTTCACCTTGGTCAGTGTAAACAATAGCCCCCAAGGATCACAAAACTCCTTCAAGCTGGAGATCCATACAGACTTTAATAGAAACCACTAAGAAAGTTCCTGAGAGAATGAACTCCTTTCTGAATACACCCAAATCTATTATTCTGCCGTGGTCGGTTCTCTGCAAGTGCCCAGGTGTTACATATAACCTTCTGCTGTAATTTCCAGCTTTGTGTGGTGACAGTAAAGGAGAAGTGGAGTGACAGGATGAAACACAGTGGGATCCAAGCTTGTAATATTTTTCTTCCTGATTTTATATCATATGTCAGGCAGGAGGCTTGGAGTTCAAAATCTTAAGGTTTGGGGGTTTTTTCTCCAAGATTTCCTATCCATCATATAACACCTGACTTCCAGAACATGGTAGGGACATAATGCTGGCTTGAGGGGAGGGTAGGAGAAAGGAGAAAAAAAAAAAAAAGAAAGAAACATGTATTGATACACACACCCACATGAGCAAAGCATCTTATACACAGAGCATCTACAGAGATGTGCTGTCATCAGAGCAGTGTTAATCACCTGATTTGGGCACAAAAAGCAGGGCAAAGGGAAACACTGTGGTGCTTAGCGGAAGTCCTGGAGATTAGTTGTGAGCTCTGCTGGTGATGCCTGTGTTTATCCATACAAACTTCTGAGGGGGAGTTTTCTTGGAGGTTTAAGAAAATTGCACTCAAGAATATTCTTCTTTGGTATTTTGTAGAGTAATGTATTCTGCCAGACAGGGGCCTTTTTACTTATCTTTCTATACATCAAAGTGTGTTTTCCCCTTGAAATATGGGAAGTTGACAACTGTACAACAGCAGCAGGGATCTGGGTTCACAGAGTAAGCAGTGTTTCATTATGCTGCTTTATTTGGATGGGCAACTGTGAGAAATAGCCTGTGATGTATAAAATATCTGAGTCTTTTTTTGTACTTGAAGACATTGTTATCTCTATTTGAAGTTGGCTAGTGAAGGTCAGTCAGGCTAACTGCTTGCAAAAAGAATATCCTGTCTCTGTTGGTAATACTCTTTTCAAAGTTCATTGCATCCAGCAAGCTATTTTTGTAAATACCACCCATCATGGCAAATTACATACTGTTAGTGGGAGGGGGAAAGGGAATGGTGTAGAAGTTCTTTTCATTAAAAAAAAAAAATCGATTATTGTTGCAAAGATCATTGCATAGCCATGATGAAAAGTCTAAGAAGTTAATTTGTTTCAGATTTGGTGTTGATCAGGAATGTCAAATTGCACTGCGGAAGTGATACATTCTGTGATAACTGTAATACTGAAACTTTCACTCACTGATAACCATGGCAGTGATATACTGTGGTATTTTCATGACATTTCCTTTGCTTTACTTTGAAGTCTAGTTGGTTAAGTCAGGAAGTCTTTCTATATTAGCAACACTGAAGTTACAGTGTTGTTTCTTCCTCTCTTTATGTTTTTTCTGTTTGTTGTTCAGTGAGAATGGAACGCTGGCAGTGTCAAGCAGTCACTTATTTCTCCAGTCTATAACATTTTGAAATGAAACCCATTTAAAAATGGGATTTTATATTAAGTAACATTTTTAAAGGCATCAGTAGGTTCTTTGTGCTCTACTTATTAAAAATAAATTTTCATCTTTCAGTGCTGTGTTGGCTTTAGGTTTTATGACATGATGTCTACTCAAATCTACATAAACTGATGGTCCTGTCCCAGGAATATTTACAAACAAGAGCAATACTTGGTCATCGTGCCTAATCTTGTGAAGAAAATTACTGATGTATGTTGGATTTGCAGAATTAGTTTCTCAAATCCTGTTGATTTTAGGAGAACTGATGCTGTTGCCTGCACAGGAGAGGCATTCCCATGGAGATGTAAGTGGGATATAGTGCTGGCCCAGGGAGAGCCGGAGATCTTGTAACTCCCCCTTTTTACATTATGTGGTTTTCTGACTGATTTTTTTTTTTCCTCAATACACTCATTTCTAGGTTGTTATTGTTATCTACCTTGCATGTTCTGAATAGCAGCCATTGGCCTCCTGCGACTAAACCTGATCACAGTGTTGCATCTTCAATGTTTATATTTAAAGCACTAGTTATAATATATCTAATTTAAATAACTTTTTGGATATGCTGGTACATTTTTTGCTCAGTGTTTCTAGTCACTTAGAGTTACCTGTGTGAAAGGGAAGGCTACTTAAAAATTCATAACTTATTTTACATCAGTGAAGATTACTGATTAATTTAAAGCTAATCCTGTTGAACTCACTGGCAACATTTATCCTTGTTCCACCAGATTGCAGCTACTTTAAAACCACAGCTCAAAGGAAAATACTTTGCTTTCAGTGCAACCACCAGTGGAATGATGAAGAAGATGCAAAAATACCTACCTCTAAGCTGTTGCTTTAAAAGGTTATCTAAAAATATCTGCATAAACCAGCTAAAAGGTCTTACCAGATGATAATCAGTAATTATTATGGAAACATCTGATTTGGAAAAACCCACGACACATGTCACATTAAAAAAAATCAGTAAATTAGTTAGAAAAGTATAAGCACTAATATTTCCATCAGTGTTTCATGTATCAGGGGAAGTGGGCCCTCAGTCAGCGAATACAGCTAAGTCTGTTTTGTGCTGTGGCAAATCCCATTGTGAAGAGGCTGTGAGTAATCAGAAGTGACAGCATAAGCACTTTCTGTTCAAAGTGATTTTACAGAAAGCATTATTTTCTGAGAAAAGTACACATATGGCTCCCATAATGCTGAAAGAGCACTGCTGTATCCATTTATTAGCCCCAGTGTTGGGAGAGGAAGTTTTGCAAATGGTGTTCATATTTAAGACCTTTTCCTCTGCATTTCCATTCCATAAAACATCCTTAAAATGGTAGGAATTGGCCAGATAGGCGAGGGCAGGGCAAGAGTGTCTGCCGAGGGGATGTTAGGACAGTTTGTGAAGATGAGGATGCTGTCAGGAGCTGTATCTGCTGTTCAGGGGTCACTCAAGAAGTCAAACAGTAGCAAAAATGCTTTTCCTTGGTAGAAGAGCCAATGGGCCAAGAGCAGCTATAATTTCCAATTCAAAGGGTGAGGCAGACCCTTGGAAAAACCTAGCGAGGGGGGTTTGTACTCATACCAAAAACTGCATTAATATCATCAATGCATTTTGATGTAGGTGCCTCAGATCTCTCTGCTCCTTCTCCCTCTGACCCTCTTCTTGCCCTAAGCCATTGTTCCTATAATGGTGCTCACCTCCTCATCACACCCTCCTGTCCTGTCCTGTCACCTTCTCTGAGCCAGCCACTAATGGTTGGACTGGAATGAAAATCTGAGAAGTTTTGCTCTTACAAATTATGAATTTAAAGGATGAATTTGCCCCTCGTAGTAACTACTTATATCCAAAGGGTTTTTTTTTTTGTTATGCTTGGGGTTTTTTGGTTTTTATTGATTACCTTGGCTCTACAGTTTGTGGCTATAACACTAATTCCTTGCATGAGTAATGTGCACATTTGGCCAGGGCCTTTCAATTTAAGTTAGTACACATATATAATCAAGTTCTAGTATTCTGATTTCTGTAAATTGCTTACCAGTGTCTCACATTTACAAAACTGCCCAAAGGAACTACTCAGAACTTCACTTCCCAAAGCCTAAAGTCTCTTAGCTTTTCTTTTCAGGGAAAACAAAGATTCCAGTGCTCACACTTGTAGAGCTTGGTAGTTCAAAACCAAAACACCAATAGCAACAAAAATGCAATTAAAAAAAAAAAGTCCTTGTGACAGTTATGTCAAACTTGATAGCTAAATATTTAGGATTGGCGCTAGGGTTTTATGTATCTATCAAAAACATGGATAATTTGAAACCGTTGTCTTTGTTAGCTCTATATTTGCAAATAAGGTGTCTACAGTTTTCTGAGTTCTTGTAATTTACTGCCTCTCTGAGATGTTCCACAACCAAGAAGCCTGAATTAAAAGTCTATTTTTTTCCATAGTAATTTGTTTTGGAACAGGTGGTTGAAGGAATTGGAGGGTAGCAAAGGAATTTCAGGTCTTTCTGTCTTTCATGAGTATTAAGCCAGACAATTCCAATTCCAAAATTTCTTTACAGGCCTCAATCGCAAATGGAATGTTTCAGGTACTTGTACTGCTTCCAGTAATCTCTTTCTTGTCGTCTCATAAAATTACCCCCAAGGAAAGTGAAGCTTAAATACTGATGGGTCTGAGTATGTCACCAGTTATCTACAAAAGTGGAGACAATATTGTTTGTATTCAAGCATGAATTCCAATGACATTTAACAGAGTTAATTTTATCTTTATTTGGTATTATGAATTTTGCCTCATTCTGTTCACTCTGTTGCTTTCTTTAAAATGCCTCTCAAATTTCACTGGCACTGGACCATCGTTGGTGATTGCTGCCACATGCCTGTCTAGCATGAAAACATCTTTATTACTTCAGAAAGTGTATCTTCAGCAGCTTGGAGATATTTGCATCTGGCTTGGAATTATGGCAGGCAATAGTCATACTGAGAGAGCTGTTCGTTTGGTTTTAATGAGCATAAGCTACAGCTTGCCATCAAGGAACTGCTTCAACTTAATAACACAGCAGATGACTTGTGCTGCTCGAATCTGTTCTGTCTGGGTGGTTTGATGGACACTGGTTAATAGGAGTGTGGGAAAATTTTTAGCCATGGAAAATAAAGGGGGCTTCCATAGCTGTGCTGGTATCTTCTTTTTGTATCAGCTCCAGTTCTAAACCAGCAGTGTGGAGATATGCATTCCAGCAGTAAAGCTGAAGCAATGCATCTTGAAACATTTACTGGGGAGGTATAGGGAGAGAATATACTATTAACGTCTTCACACAGAGGGGAGATCCTTCCACCTTTAACATATAAATCATGGTAATTTTCATTCCTCTTTTAGAGTGGCTGCTGTGTGTCTGATAAAATAGATTAATGATGAAATATATGTCAAAAGAATTTACTCAGTGGTTGCTTTGCTAACACTGGTGTTGTTTCTTCCCTACAGGTATTTCTGTAACAAAGAAGACTCATACATGTAAGTAATACTTTTTGATTTGGCTTTCTCTCACAAATGGAATTTCTGTTAGGCTGTGCTGTGGCTCTCAGATTAATTGGTGTTGGTCTGGCCTGAGAAAGCTCCATTTAAAAAATTCTGGTGTTTTTTCTGCCTTAGGGGTTTCAGTCCTTGCCCAAAGTGTCATTAGATGTACGATGTCTGTGTGTGTGTATGTGGTACTCACATATCTGTTAAGTCAGAGGGCAGAAAAAGAAAGTTGTGAGGAAGGGCAGAATTCCTTACTCTATCTTACAGCTGGCTGATAATTAACATATCTAGAAAATACAGGTGAGGGGAATGGTTGGTTTTATGTCTGTTATATATGCAGTAGGGTTCAAATCAAAATAATTTAACTGTACATCTTCTGTCCCTTCCTGTGCATTAATCTATAAGATAAATCATTCTCTGCTTGTGCTGAAGAAACCCAATGAAAAAGAGGAGGTTATTGTTCTGCTCTCAACCATGTAAGCAAACAGCCCCTATAAATGGCAGCCTTGGATGTGGCTGTGGATGTGTGCATTTACTTACATACACCTTTATTCCAAAGCCTCTTCAAAGACATCATTTCTGGGGATCGACTCTTATCTACCCTGCAGGGAGCTAGAGGCACAATTCCAAGAAAATATTGCAATTTTTAGCTGATGGAGATATGTTGAGATACTTCAGATACTGTGGAGGTTTGGAAATCTGGTAGTGCGAGAATTGTACTTGTGCAGGATCTGAAACAAGAGTAGGCTAAAGCCAAGGCTATTACTCTCATGAAAGCCCTCTAACAAACCAGGTGGTAGGCTGCTCAAAATTTGTAAATACATATGCATTTTATGCATTTGAAGTATGTTCACTGCAGCTTCTAGGTCATCGTAAAGTGTCTTGCCTGGCTTTTATTCTTATTTCATTCCTGGTTTTATAATACTCATGGAGTGAAAAATCTGACTTGAGGTGATGAATTCTCACTGTGTAGAGTTAAAAAGCAGATTTAAGAATTTCAAATGAGAAGCTGATTTGTGTGAGTTTTGAAACAAATTTTAAATGTCTCAAACTTTTAGAGCATGATGGTCCTCTTCTGCTTAGGTGGGCTTGCTGCTTAATGCATTGTGAGGGCTAGACCCTCTTTGGCTGAGTGATGGTTTTATTGAACTTAATGAGAGCTACAGGCAGGCAGCCGAGGGCAGGATTTGACCCTGGTATTTTTGGTGAATATTTGCGCTTGTACTGACTGGGATTGACAGCACAGGAGACTGAAGTGCTCCGGATATCCGCAGGCCAGGCAATGTCCAGCTTCCTCACACAGCCTTGCCCATGGGCTCAGCCCTGGTGTGGGGCCACGCCCCCTCTCTAGTGGTGCTGAGTAGTTGGGTGTTTGTGCCAGCTCGGGCCTTGTGTAGAGATGAATGGTGGTTTGTAACACCCCCCCTGGGAATCAGCCAAAAACACCCTGGTTTTTGTACAGCAGTGCCTGAACTGACCTACAGAGCCGTGGCTCTAGCTCCAGTATTGGGAATTTTGTAGGGAAGATCAAGTAGTAATCACAGACCTAAAGAGCACAGGAAACAGGCTCCTTAGCCACGCCAGATTGGTGCAGTGTTGTCACCCTGTGTCTCAGCTGAAGCCATTTCAGGCCTGTGATGAAAAAAAGATGTGTTCCTTGACTGTGAGAGATGATTAGTACTGCTCACCATACAAGGCCTTTCATCTAGTTCAAACAGAAATTAGGGTCCCAGTGTCTTTCATGTTGAGAACTCTGTGCTTTTCTAAGAGAACTGTCAAAGAGTAGTTCCCCGATTTGTTAATCAGTTGTCATGCAATTGCTGAAGCATGAAGAGAAAAGTTCCCTGAATAATGGGAAGATAAGCTTGCCCATTAAGAACGGATTAAAATAGAAGGAGCAATATGCTGTAATTGGCATGATGAAAATGTAAGCTACATTTGCTAGCAAATATGTATGAGGTTTCATTCAGTTTTTGTTGAAGTTCTTTTAGAATTCATTTGTTATGACAAATGCTCATAGAGCAGGAACAGAAGTAAATTGTGCGTCTTTGGCATTTCAGCATCATAAGGGGGAATAAGCTTTTTTTCCCCCCTTGTTGCCTAGAATTAGGTTTTTTTATTGAATAGAAGAAGTAGCCAATAAAATTCACAGTTTTGGAATGAGTTAGAAAAAAATAATTTAATATAAACACCTAAATACAACAATTACAAAGTCTGAGTTATTAGCAACTACAAATGACAGAGTTTGTGCACCAAGATATGATCTAGAATTTGCCTATCACTTTGTGTCAGTATAAATAATTTATCCAAATGAAGTTACATAGAGTAAGATTTCTGCAAAGAAATTTAAAAAAAACATTCTTGCAAACACTTTGTGAAGTGTATATGCATTGCCTGCACTGATTTTTAGAAATATGGATGAAATTTACAATGTGTGGCATATAAGGGTGTTGACTGACTGTGAACTACCACTTATTTCTAGTGACCTTTTGCTTTAATTAGGGAGAAAGAAATGGAGTGGAGAAAATGAGTGGAGAAGAGGAAAGAAATTAGTGGAGAAAAAGAATATTTTTTAACCTAATGCCAGAAAGTTTGATACATGATGTTTTTCAAACATCAGGTTAATCCTTTTCAGACTTCACCCTAACAGCTGTTTTACTTCTGCAGATTCTGAAGTTGGTGGTGGTCTGTCTCCAGTACTTAATTGTTCCAGGGTTTATTGTTTGAGGGTTTGGGTACATTTTACCCTCTTCTTGGCATTAGTCTGTGACAAAAGTGTCCTGTCAGCTGAAACTGAACTCCTGTGCTGATGGCAGGTGCTCAAGTAGTTCTGAATCTAACAGTAGCTTAATATTTGTACACATGCAATATAGTAGTGCTGAAAAAATGCAGGTCTTTCATAATGTAACTATCTAAATAAAACCTGAGAGATTTTTATCCTTTTTGAGGCAACTAATTTTATCCAAGTATTCTACTTCATTGGTGCTTCTCCACATTTTCTCTTTATCACAGTTTAAATGTTGCAAAACCTGACACTTTTAAACAGGGTGTGCAATAGTCTTCCAAGCAGCACTAAGGGAATAAGTGTTACCCACCCCAAAATGCCCTTCTTTGTTCAGTTCAAGTTTAAGATTAAACAGGCTTTTGAAGAAAAAATTCATGCCTTCTGTCGGTTTGTAGAATTATTCTCTTAAGCTCACACGGCTATTTGTCAGGTTAACCATTACTTTAGGTAAGCTGTAGTCTGTCAGATGGTAGAGGAGAAGTCCTGTCTCATCTTCCATACCAAGTGGGACTTCTGGTCTTTCAGTTCTTTTTTGACTCGAGGAAGACATGACTGACATTAGATTCTTTTCTGATCATTTGATTGGCACTAATATTTGTAAAACAACCCTCTTCCTGCCATCTCTCATGCTCTGAATAGAAAAGTATTCCAAGTGAATTGTAACTTTGCACAACTTCACCCTTTTTTCAAATTCAGAGGGGTATCATTGTATCAGTGATGATAAAAATCTGAAATTCTGGGAAGCAGAAGGCTGCAAAGGACCTGGCATTTAATACTGACTGACTTGGCTTTAGGCTGTTCTGAAGTGTGTAGTATTTAGTTTCCGACATCTTAAATCTAAATCTTGCCACACTTCATGTAATTAGTTTCATGACCTCTACCCCAGACCACTTGTGACTCAGAACTATCACACAAATCAATCACCTTATTTTTCTTCAGATCCCTTTTTTATCTTGGGCCCTGACTTTCTTAAATGAATTTGAACTTGACTGCCTTTCCAAGTAAGGGGTGGTTTCTTGCAGATGCACCCGGAAGGCGAATATTGTACTGAATCCAGGATGTAATGGAACCTTCTTTCTCTCACTGTTTGAGTTGGGAAGAGCCACAGTCAGAAGCTTTGAAGGAGTTTGATTGCATAGGTGGACTTCATATTGCACTGATGTCCAGATACATTCAGTCATTTGCTTACCTGGCATTTGTAAGATAGCAAAAACTACATAGATTTTACAAGCCTTCCTCACAATTTTCTGTCCAGAGCTCCTACCATCCTTTGGAATATTGTTCTGCAGCAGAAAAGAACCAGGGGCCCTGGCTCTGAATGACACACACTCGTCAGAGCAGAGGTGGGGACCTGCAGGGTCTTACCTGGCCTCGATTAACCAGGTACTGCTTTGAACTAGGTGCTGCTTACTGGCTTCAACTGTCTTGTGGCACTGTGTCCACAGCGTGGATCATGGCCTTTCTGAGCTGAGGCCAGAAGTGACAGCTGCTTCATGTATTCACACTAAATTATTACCATTTGGAGAGAAAGAACATGTTTCATTTTGTGATTTATCAAGATATTTAAATTAAATTTTCTTAAACAATTATGTTAGTAGGCATCTCTGTATGAATTCCTTAATTTTGGGTGAACTGTTCCTTACTTAAACTGAAATTATCCTTTCAGTTAATTTCTGGCACATAAGAAATGTTTCCAAAGCTAGGTGCTGATTTTAATGATATGAGCTCCTGCTGGAAAATTAAGTGGAAACTGTGTGCTTTTAATTTTAAACACTACATAGAACCATTTGCATGAAGAACTGGCAACTTTGTTGGCAAAGAGTAGAAGTAAACCCATCCCTTCTGCTATCCGAGATCCCGACCCCTTTCCTCTCTCCTACATGAAGCTCTGGGACTCTTCTTACACTCATCTGGCTGTAGGTGTTGGTCTCGAGGTGTATCTTGACTCAGTGTTCTTTGATAAGTACACAGGAACTCTGGACTAAGGGGGCAATTCATGTTTTGAGTTTACACTGCAGATGGGAGGCCTTGACTGTGCCACAGGGAGGTCGACTTGACTGCCCACAGTGCAGGACAAGAGCTGGGAAGTTGGGAGTGACGGTTCAGGTGTCTCCTCAGCTGCCCATAGTCCTGACAAGCCCCTGAGCCCAATGCTATGCCTGCATTGCTGCTGCAGCACAACGAGCCAAAACCAGGGAATGTCTTGTTCGGGAGTCAGAGGTGTGCTCTTAACACCGTCCTGGGCAGAGATCCATTCCTGCATCATGGCCTTCCTATCTTCGACTCCAAGCAGTTGCTAAGAAGAGCACATTGCTTGTTGAAAATGAAGAGGCAGATTTGGGGCAGGAGACAGCTCTTGAGCTTCTCAGATGTCCAAATCTCCTAGAACTGTTTTTCACCAAAGTTCTCCAAGCATATATTGATGTTTGCAGCTTAACGGAACCCAAGATCCAGATTTCTCTTCTGCCTTGATTTTACTTTCCATACTGTATTTACTGCCACTGCTAAAGATTTCTCAACATTTGCTAGTTATTTTGTATAATTGCATTAAAGGGAAAACCGCTGTGATTTTTTTTTTAATGATCTGATTTATAATTACTTGTCTACTATGCATTGTACTGTCAGCTTCACCTCATGTGTTTCATGTGCAGACTAAAGTAAGTAAACAGTACTTCTCCCTCACAAAACAGAAGCCTTCAGAAAACTGATGGTTAACAGGATCTGCTGCTAGCACCAAGGCCTAAAGAGAACAGGTGAAAACTAAACCCTGTCCCCTGAGGCCAATAAAATAGCTGTTTGGTCCCCTGTGTGTAACCTCCTAATAACTTTACTGGGCAGCCTTAAGATCCCTTGGGGGCTTCTCTGCAAGAGCATTCCCTCTCTTTGTTCAGATTGCTTATTAAAAATGATTTTATAATGAAGTTGCCTCAAATAGCTGCTACTTTGCTGCTTGTCCTTGAAGCACTGTTTGCCCTGGTGAAGAATCTTAAGACAGCTATCTAGGGCTGTTCTCTTGTTCAAAACTTTTACTGAACTACTGCTACACTTTTTTCTTTTTCTCTTTTTTTTTCTTTTTTTTTTTTTAACTTCCCTGCTGTGAGCCAAGGGAAGCAGCTCAGCACTGTACCTTTAATTCCCCTTTGAGGCCATCCCTGTGGAAAGTTTGGTTTGGTTGCCACTCAAAACACTGTGTCAGTGACTTGTTTGTTGCCTGAGAGAGAATGAATGTTGCCTTCTTTTTGTGTCACCAAATTATTGAGTACAGGGGCAAAGATGAAGGCATTGTCAAATAAGGAGGAGAGGTGGGAATATTTTTAAAGTCTCAAAGTGTATCTGGCTTGCCTGGGAGAAAGAGTACCCAGAATGGCAATGTGTGTGAATGTGGGACTTCATGACATGGCTCTAGGTGAAATCTATGGATGCTCTGGTTCTTCCTGGCAGTTCTGCACCAGTGAAACGTTTCCTCTGTAAAAGTTCCAACATTTGTGACAGAGACCAGCCCTTTGCCCATGTGGAAATAGCCATGGGTAAAGTATCAAAAGAACTTTTATTAATATATGTTTTGTGTCCTCACAGAATAACCAGTCAGAGCTGAGACAAACCTGGTGCCTCTAACCTTCTCTTAGCTGCCCAAAAGCTTGGCGTGTGCCTGGCCCCCACCCAACCCTTTGGCACAGTTGGAAGGATCATTTCATTTTCTCTAAAGCTGATAGAACAGGCAATTAAACGCACTGCCCTGGAAGTCCCATGGGGAACTCTGTCTAATAGCTGCACTTGAAGATAATATCAGGTCTCTTCTCTGGTTCTGTTCTGAGTATATGGAGCAGCTTCTATCAATATGGGGGTTTTGGCTGTAACCATTAATTATGGGCTTACTTTACTGTGAGTTTTCTGGTAAATACCCTCAGATAGGGGTTTCTGTGCCTTTATAATGAAGTAGCATGCAAACCAGAGCAAGGGAAAAACTGCAAATGAGTTGAAAAGTAATTCTGACAAATGAAGACTGATAAGTATTTGCAAAATGTTTATCATCTGGTATGAAAATTTATGCGTCTGTGTACATTGGATTATAGTTCAGATACTTCTAAATTGCAAATCAATATATTCCAGTTTTGCTCACACTTCATTTCTTTTTCTGGTTGCTCCTATGTAAGCAGAACATATGGGCAGAGACATTCTCTTTGATGTTTAAAAAATTATTTGGAAGCCCATGTTTTAAGGAATGATGAAGTGTCAGGAGAGCATTAAGAGGTTTCTGACATTAGACATCTAAATTCTGTTAGTGTGGTTGATGGATATTAAGAGATTGTGGACTGACTGAAAAATAAATTTAAACTGTTTGTGGACGCAAGCAGTAAATACATTGGGAATGTCTGTAGTGTTCTCTTATACCTAAGTCTTTCTTTATAATTTCATAGAAGTTGCTCTTGCATGTTTTGTACCCTTCTTTTTTCTATCTATTAATTCCTAAGCCTGCTCATCTGATGTAGGAAATAGTGAATGAAGTCATGAACACCTCCTGTGGTGTGATGCACTTCAACAGGGAAAGTGTCGGACTGCTGTGAATCCTATTGCAGCTGTTTCAGCAAATCCTGTTGGCTGAAATGTGCTTTCATTAGCCTGTTTAGCACTGACTATTTTTTTTGTTGTTTGTAAAATCTCCTGTCTTTAGAACTCTTGCAGCTGTTACCTGAAGTTACTGTTTCCAGCTTGATAAGAACAGCTGTTCACAATTTTGGTGTGTTCATTGGTTATAGATGAGAACTCTGTTACGGGCTGAATCTAAGCTTAAAAATATCTGATATTCTCCACATTCTGAGACTTTAATTCATCTCTGAGAGCAGTAGGAGTTGTTCTTTGCAAAATAATTAAGTAAATTTTTTTTTTCAGTTTTTGAGAGTCTTGGGCACCAGAAAACTGACAGAAGAGACTTTTCCAAATCTACTTTTGTATTCTACGTATTTTTCAATGCAAACAATGCAAAAGCAAATAGGAAGTGTTACTGCTCATGACTTTTTTATTTAATATATGGGTTGCATATTTTGGCTCTGAATAGTCTGAGTCTAGCCAGCTCTAACTATGCTTACAGGGAAGTACTTCTGACTACATCCTTTGTAATAGCTTCTGAAGAAATAATTGTACTTTCTAAACAAGACTTGTGCAAGACTCATTTGGTTTGATTTGAGCAGTTCCTTGAAGTCACCTCAATCTTTATAGAAAGGTGAGTCTTTGTAATAGATTGCCACCAAATGCAGCAAAGTGTTGTGATTAAATTAGGGTTAAAATTAGGATTAAAACATGATCTTCATACCATTTGTTCAAAGATTAGAAGTCCAAGTGGATGGGTTTTTTCTATGGATGTATCACTGCTACCTTTTTTCCACTTTGAGAAGAATTTCTGCTTAGATTCATTTCACTTCATGACATTGTTTATAATACAATGCTACATTTTTTTGTAGTAAAGCTGAATTCTAATGATTCTAGAGCAAGCTCAGTCATAGGGACTTCTCCAAGGTTGGTATCTGAACCAAAAAAAGCACATTTTATTATCTGAATTTTGAAACTGGGGACTGATTCCATCATTCCTAATGGACTCATTTATTTGACAGTGCATTGCTAGACTTGTGCACTTGCCATCCTGACACAACTATTGAACCTGAAAAGGACTCTTTAATGTATGTTGATGGCTAAGCTTATTAGGACTGTGAAAATATTGGAAGTTTTGCAGCTTTTTTCTAAGCACATCAACCTAGAGTTATTTAAATGTTGACCCCAGCTGGGAGCACAGTCTGATGCAGACAGCAACTAAGACAGCTCCTTATGGCAGATCAGGTAATCACTCCAGCTCATAATGAGGAGCTTGTTCTTAGTGTTATGACCAAATGATAGTATTTGTAAAGCTCCTAATTTAAATACAGTTTTGCTTGTCAGGTTTTTTTCCTTCTAAGTCTCCTAACATGACGAAGTATAAAGGACAAAAAGTTTCAAAGGGCAGTGTGGGTCAGTCTAAAGAACTAAAACTTGCAGCTGAAAAGAAGGAATAGAAACAGATTAACCCAAAATGAAATAGAATCCTGAGGAAATTTGGGATACAGACTCCTTAAAATTCAACTTCTTTTCTTTTGTTTTCAGAACACTTGAGTAGTTTTGAGCTGTACTGACAAAATGCTATGTCTTTGTGTATTTTGCTTAACTGGGGGGAGTGGGAGAGCAAGGAGGGAGACCTGTGCAGACAGCACTTCAGAAATCTTGCCAGATATGAGTTACAGTTATAAATACAGGTGATTTTTGAGGTTTACATGGATCAAAATGTAGTGACAGATACTGTAGTTCAAGTTTGGGTTCTTAAATGTCACCTGCTTTTGTAATTTGCACAAGCGGTGGGATGATGGTCATCTGCTTACCCAAACTACGCCCACACACAAATTCCTTATGCAAAATTCTTCATTAAACTGAAAGACTCAGGAAAAATGGTGCCTGGAGCTGGTTTAGTATAGAGGAATAGTTAAATTTTCTGTTGTGTCTTAGTAGTTGTGTTCCAGTTGAAAACATGAGAAAAAAATACAGTGCATTCACAATAAGACAAAATGACACAATTTTTCTGTAATGCGAAAATTATTTTGATTTAACTGTATGTGCCCTATAAAAGAATAGTTTTATAAAATAAAACTATATTCACACATATAAAATATGTGTGATTTGGCATATACTGATGTGCTGATTGGAGCACATTGAAAAGAGCATCACAGTATTGAAAGAACCTTTTTTTCTAAATATGTTTTATGCAGGGGAGGAGAGAGAGAGTGTCAGTAACAGAATTACATCCTCCAGTGTAATTACACCTTTGAATTCAGTATAAATATCCATTGCTACTTTAATTTATAAGACACTATAGTAGAACCTTGATTTGGTCTTTAACCCTACTGCAGTCACCTTGCCTTAAATTACTTTATTCTTGAATTCACAGTTCACTTGATCAAAGGAATAGATCTCACCTAAATAGAAGTTACTGTTTTAAGGGATTGCAGCTGGGTCTTTGGGAAGTTTCCTGTCTTAACCTTACTGCCATTAATGGTAAAATCCTTGAATTGAACTTGAACTGAACCTTCAACGAGTTACTGTAAAAAGCATAAGCAGTGAATTAAATGGGAAGCCTTGACCAAGAGGATGATGACTTAGCTGGAAAAACTAAGACTTGTGAGACATTTTTGTTATCTGGCTTAGCTTCCCCTGTGTGTATGAGAGGTTTTTGTTTAAAGTGAACACAAACTATCAGTTGTGAGGTGCAGCACTGTCACTTGCTATACAACAGACTAGGCACACCCTCAAAGCAAAGCAATTTCCTCTCTCTTTTTTTATTTGTTTTTCTTTTTTTGAGGTGTTTACCACCAGCTGCAAAAGCCAGTTCACAAGAGTGGTGGTGTTCTTGCAGTTTTCTGGAAATTCAAATAAGCCTTTATTTAATCTCTGTGCAACAGAGGTAGGGAAACCTCTGGTTTCAGAAAGCCACTACATGACCAAAGGCATTTAGTGATTTCCTCTTAGATAAAGCCATCAGTTGATAACCATCCTTCCCACCAATGTTTGTCTGAAGAGCTGTTTCGTTATCTTTGTTACTGTTACCTAACTGATACGGGGTGTGATTCTTGCTGGCTGTAAAGGCAACTTCTACAGATAAGGCAAATTTCCTGTTTAAAGTCTTCACATTTCTTTTGCTCTGACCCTTTTTTCCTTTTTCCTGCCTATATTGGTGGCTTAGTCCAGAGTTATGGTCCTTGAAGTAAAAGTGGAAGTAAAGGGGTAATTCAAAAAGACAATTTTACACGCTGTTTGAGGACATAAGGGTACTAAAGGCTGGCTGAAAATAATTTTTCTGTTAAACAGAGCTTTATATATTTCAAAAAATATTTCACTGAAATAGTCTCAGTTTTTTCCTGCAGTTTTCAGAAGGGAGGTAAGAAAACCCCTTGTTAACTCAGAGCAGGGTGAGTCGTCCTACACGTGGGATGGTGGTGGCATGACTTTAAGAGCTGGCCTAGAAACGAGACAGTTCAGGTACTTCAACCTTAAATTTCCACGTCCTGTCAACAGGACTTCACCACCTCACTGTCAGCTGTTTTGAGAGTACATTTTAGCACAAAATCCTGTCTTTAGAAGCAGTAATGTAAATTTCTCTGGAACATTTTGTCTTTGAGAAGCTAGCTGTGTTGACACGAAAAAATCCCCGTTCTAGCAGGGAACCTTAAAAGAGAGAGACAGAGAGCCTTAACTTGAGAACAAATAATTTGGGAAGTTACTATTAGTCTTTGTGAAACTAATACCTGGCAATCCCAGTTTACAAAAGAAATTCGCTTTACTGTGGGTTCATTTGCTGCTTTTCACTGGTGTTGGAGGGGAGGTTGTATGACAGCACTGAAGGTAGGAACCCAGCACCTGCTTTATAAATAAACTGCTTTCCTCACTCCGTATCAAATCAGCATTGGACTTTGGGTCCAGTCTAGTAAGTGGTGGTGTGTTCTGGTAAGTGCACACTGGGAAGATTTACATGTAACTGCTTATTTTCTTGTCTGCAGATCCTGAAATCGCAAAGCTGAGCATTTCAGTGTGATGGATCTTTTACTGTATGTTCTGAATAAGCAGGAAAGACTCTGCATATCTGTTGTGGGCAAAGGCCATCCAGTAAATCCTATTTGTTCTGTTGTGTCAGATTTGGCTTGCATCGTCCAAATGACTTCACGGCACTGGCATAGGAGTCTCCATGATGCTTCTCTCCAAATCAGACTTGATAGTGCTCATTTTGTCAACCAAAAGGTCTATTCAGGAGTTATAAATTGAATGAGAAAGTGTAAGTTTGACATGGATCCCTCCTGCTGGTGGGATTTGGGCCACTGTTGAGGACTGTAGTATCCCCTACAAAAGCTTGTAATATTCCCTTTCCTGTCCCTTTGCTAATCCCCACACAAAATCTTTGTCCTAGACACTTGTCATTAAAATGCTTCTATTTCTAAATTGATAAATTACCAAAGTGTAAATATCATTTGCCCAAAGAAAAAAAGTAATTTGGGAAGCCAGTTCTAAGTGACATACCTCCAAAAAATTCTCTTTATTAGGTTAGTTCATTGCTGGGTAATAAATCCAGAACTTTTAATTGACTCTTTAAGTAGTTTTGGCTGAAGTTAGTGTTGTCTGCTTTTAACTTCTTTTTTTTCCCATTTTTTTCATATTTTTGTGATCACTGCACACAGTTAAATGGAGAGGTTCTTTGGGTTTTGTGTTTCATGCACCTTTTCTCCCAAATAGTTCTGAGGTCATATTTCTATTATGATTGTTATTATTAGAGCTTTAAAGAGGAGAAGAAAAAGGAAAGGGGGAACAAACACAAAGAAGAAAGGAGGTAGTGACCATTTACCTAAAGGTGTGTGCCGATCCAATACATTTGCACCCCTTAGACAGGAAGAGAAGCAGGAGCTTCAGCTGACGTGGGGGGTCAAACTGCCTGTAAAGGAAAGACCGCAGGAGCTGAATGGTGGCAGATTTCGTATTTGGTCCATTAAATCTCTGAAACTTCTGTTTGCTTCCAGTGAGGTCGTAACACATCACATCTCTACGTCCATGCATCAAGGTAAGCATACCCAGATTATAAAATTAGAGCATAAATTCTTAGCCTCTTTCAAAAGAGCATTTCTAGGATATTCTAGGAATCTGCATGCAACAGCAACTACCAGCTGAAGTCAGACACTGTCTATGCTCTGAACATATCATATTCATAAAAACAACCTTCTTTTAACAAGAAGCCTTCACTTCTTTAATTGTTGCACTCTTCATTTTCCTCACAAAACTCCTCTCAAAGACAGGATCAAAGACAGGTGCAGTGACAAAAAAATGGGGAAGTTGTGTATCTTTTGGAATCAGTAGAAAAGCTGCCCTTGGTTTTTGAGCCAGAAGAGCCACTTCAGAGCCACTTTGTTCATTGTCAAGTGCTGTAGCTTCTCCTTTATTCCCACCGTGGTACAGCATACTATATTTAGTTGTTTTTCACTCTATTATACAAGTATTAACTTTGATAAGGAAAGAAACTAGGATCTTATCAGACTATTTGCCAATAAAGTTGGGGTAATAGAGTTTTCCCAAACTGCCCTCTCTGTGTGTAAGTTCTCTTTACTTTGTGTTATCAAATGCAGCACTCTTGGTGCTTTAAAATGATTTTCAAAAAACTATCTTTATTCGTAATTTTAAAAGAAGTGAGAATAATTCCATGAGCTGTTCTATTTAACACTTCATTGGTTACTTAATATAAATGCGAATCCTAAGCTACTTGATTTTTAGTGCATTTTTGTCAGATGATTTTTTTAATTTTATTTTTGGTGCTTAGTGCTGAGAAAACTATTTTTCATTTTGTTTCTAACCATGTGTTTTCATGGAAACAAACCATCTAGAACACATTGTATTTCTATGAAAACACAAGCTTATTAAATGTCAAACAGTTTATGTTTTCCTGGCAGTCATCTTGAAATTGGCACATTCACTGTGTCAGTGTTCTATGATGTAAGTTTAAAACTGTCACATTGTCAATGCTCAGACGTTAAAAGGTCTGAAGTCTCACACATGGGGGAGGAGGAATTAGGCTCTTGTCAATGAGCAGGTGGTGATGATTTAGGCACGTTTGTTTGAGGTTTGTATTAAGTTAATAAAAACTCTCTAGTCTGAGTATCCTCAAATATTTAAGCTGATAAAGAGGTGGCGTCAATGTTGAAGTCAGAGTCATTTGTGCTTACTAAGGGCTGACTATAAATATCAGGGTTGCTGGTGGAGCTTGAAGTGTCTTTGCACATTTAACTTTATCACTCAGCTCATGCATTGCAGAAATTGCTTTAAAAAACAGGGAAGCTGGGAGGAACTGCACTCACGGCTGTACATACCCCGCGCCTCAGGAGCTGGTGGATCCTAAGGGCTGTGTAGCAAGGGCTTGGGCACTGCCTACCCATTTTGGAATTATAACTGAGGGTCCCATTGTAACAGGCTGAAAAATGCCTTTGAAAGCAGAGTGGCTTCTGGAAGAGAGAGGAGCCTCCTGGGTGAGTTTATGGCCCAATCCTGTGTCAGTGAGGAAGGGCATATTGGATGAGCCATGGTTGATCAGGAAGTGATCCTTGTGTGCACTCACATCCCAGTCTGTCACTGCTCTACTGGCAGGCGAGGTGGGTATCAGGCTGTTAAATAAAAGATGGAGGAAGTATTTGATGCATCTGAAAGAAAACGCACAGGTCATAGTAAAGGGAATTTTACCTTCACTAAGATAGGAAATACTTGTACAAGAAAATTCCTTTTAGCTCTCCAGGCCCCATCATCCTTGCACTTCAAACAATACCCACAGCACTATTGCCCTGCTAAGCTTGACATTTCCAATGTATGTGGATTAACAGGCAGTAAAAATAATTTTGCATTTATCATGCTGTACTATATTTTATAGAATAAACTGATGTTTATTTTATGGTTGAATTCAATATGACTCTACTCAGAAATAGCTCACATGAAAAAATCTTCAGGATTAATTTATGTTTAGTTGCATGTATTATCCTAACACATTATGCAAATAATTAGGAAGAAAATAGCTATTTAGCTTATTTATTATCTCTGTAGGGAAAATGTACACATTTCACATGCATGTTTTAACTATATTTCATCTTCTTGTGATTGTGAAAAAGCCTTTAATATATTTTTTACCATGAATTTTAAATTTCACAATGGAATTGGCTAAATGGTTTGTTTTGCACTCTAATGGATGGGATTTAAATCCAGTTTTTCACATCACACAGGAAACATCTTCCAGTATTCTTTTGACTCTGTTCCATGGTTGTCTGTTCTGTGCACCAAAACCAAAGACAATTCCTCATTGTTGGAAATTGACTAAAGTAGTAAGGATGCTCGAAGTTCCTTACTCAGTTTGTCTAACAGCTGCTCATCTTTCAAACTCTCTCAGGGGTTATCTGTCCACACTTGCACCTGTGTGGAGTCTCACCGGAAGCTGTGAGAAGGCCCCGTTCGTGGTCAGCCCTTCGTGGCTGAGATCAGGGTGAGATTTGTGAGGTGCTGGTTCTTCTCTTCACAGCTCAGACTGCAGAACCTGACTGTGCCATGAGCATCGCTCACCTGTGACTCCCCCAGAGCTGTCCTTGCATGTGTCTCCCAGCAGCTCTGCCTGTGGCTAATGACAGACACCCACCTGGTGACAAGCTCAATGACTCGTGAAATCCCGGCCCCGGGGGCACGTGCTGGTTATTTATTGTTACACACAAACACAAAGCAGACAGGGAATTTATCACTTTGCAATTTCAGTGACTGAAAAGGGTGTTTGATTATCTGAAAGAGGCAGTGAATGTTTACAGAGATTTGCATAACAGCCATTTTTCATTTCACCTTGCTGATGGACACAGTGGATATGTGAGCCTGGCTATATTCTGCTGCAATTGCCAGTATTTTTTTTTGCAATGTTGACCTATGTGTGTAAGCATCATAGATCTTGTACCGTGTATCAGAATATATCAGGTCTGTTGGTATGAAGCTGTTATTTAATTTTAAAGGAAGGATGAAACTATTTGAATGCTGCTGAGCCATGATGTCATAAACTTTCTACTGCCTAGACGCTGTGTTTGTACTGTGATTTTTTTCTCCATATAGTAGCAGAATAATTTTCTGATTTTTCCCCAGAATAGCTTTTCTCTCTGTTTTATCTCTTATATTAGCAGTGTTACTAAAGGAAATTATAAGTTCTTAGCCTTATCCACAAGCCAGAGGGAGATTTACTGGAGATGTGTCAGTATCTGTTTTTATTAATGTTGCTGCACTGTGTGCAAACTTCTCTGTACATGTTTACAACTTATTTGTGTCTGAACTTGGTGTAGACTGAGTGTAAAGACTCCAGAACACTAAAGCCATGTCTGCTTTGCCGAGTCATGCAAATGAAAGAGAATAGATCTAACACTGCACAGCACTTGCCCCAGAGGATCTGACATCCACGCTGTGGTTGGTCTGTTTGTTGACTTTGGAGTCAATCAGGTGTGGTAGCAGGAAGCTTCTTGCAGTGGATTCCATATTGTCTGGGAGGGCATCTTCCAGTCCAATTTCCTCAGAAAGGGACTATGTTCACATGCTCTCGGGCCACTCTGATGCAAACCAAAGCACAGGGAAGTGATGGGGACAACTTCTGCAAAGCACCCTCCTGATCTGAACGGGAATGCTCTGGGAGGTACACTCAAAAGATGCAAGGGCAATTTCTGTATGGGACTGAAAATGTCCTAGCCAAAGTGGTGTTTGCTGTACCAGCTCTGCTAAACTGCCTTTGGCAAGTCTCCTTCATGTTCTCTTGGAATGGTCCCCATGGCTGTTGCCCGTCTCAGTGACACTGTGGGAACAGAGGACTCTTCTGCTGCTCCAGAGGGCCACCCGTGTGCACAGATGCATTGTCAAGTGAAGAGCTTTGGGAAAGGATGAGGTGTTCATTCCTTACACTGTAAAATGACTGCTGAAGGTTAATCATATACTTTTAGCAATGCCTCTGTTCAGAATTGGCTGGTGGTTGGAGAAGGCTCTTTATATTGTTCTTCAGTTTGTAAAGGAAAGTCAGATTGATCTTCTGGGTTTTTTATTTCTGTTTCCATGGTGTAGCATATCCAGTATAAGAACCTGTAGTTCATTCCGCTATTTAAGGAAGTGCTGGAATTCAATATCAGTAGTTGTAGTCATTATTATTATATAAATTACCACATACAGAGAAAACATTTAGTAGGGTAAAAGGGAGAAAGGCTGTTTTGTGTCCCCTGCACATCATAAAAATGATCAGTGAAATGCAACTTTTAATGTTCCTTTCTATTGTTCTTCTATGGATTCGGGCCCAAAAGCTACATTGCTCATTTTGGAATTTATTGCTTCCAGTGCTAAAAGCAATGGAGATATACAGAGAAAAGAGGAAAACAAGGAGGTGCTCCATAGAGAATGGCTTTCCACACAGAACCCAATTCTTTTGCAGGTGTACACGTGCGACCTTTTTCTTGTCATTATCTATGCACAGACAGCCTCTGATTCAGGAATGTTTTTGGCAGTGTTATGTACTGCGGTAAAGCTTTTGCTGCCTTGGCTTACTTACTCAAAATTAGCCCTAGTAAATACTAACTTGGTGTGATTTGTACAGTGCTGACAATGTGTTGCTTGGCTGAGTAACTTGTAAAAAAAGACTGCAGTAATTAGCTCCTACAAGTTCACATTTTCTTTCATATTTGAATATATGGATTGTCATTTGCTGCCAGGTTCTGCATGTGTCAGTAGTTCCTCACATTGACTTTTTGGTCCTTTGAACTGCTCAGCAATCTCTGGTGCCTCCATCCATTTACATGCCTATGGCGAGCTAAAAACCGTGTGTTCCTACCCATCCTTTTTTATAGTGTTACATAGGAATGGAGCTCCAGAATCTCCTCAGATTCTGGGGGGATGTGTTTTCCTCTGAGTCACTGTTTCTGTTCTGCGTTCATTCTCTAATGTCAGTCAACTTTGTTACTTCACCTCAAAAGCATCTAATAGTATTAGGGAGTATTTATTTATGTTTAGGTCATCATACCTTTGTTGTTTCTTTTGAAAGTTTAATCTAAACATTGCTGTCCTTTCTGGTCATTACTTTATTAGTTCTATTTGTTGGCAGTGAAAAGGGTGTCCTTTTATTTTAGGTCTTCATTTTGAGTAGGAACAGGAAGCCCAAGCAGAGAATGCATCTTTTTTTTTTCCCTCAGAATTCCAATATATTTATCTGTCTTTCATCTTTTTCCATGCTTTTTTGCAGACATACTGTTATTGATGTGAATGAGAGAAGTCATGGACAATGACTGTATTATGGCTCATGTGTTAATGTGTTTTTCTTTTTTTACATTTTCATTTTTAATGTTACATTTCTTTTTTGTTTCAGAAGAATACATTTAAAAGAATTTAAAAATTTAAAAAGCCCTTACACTGGAAATGTGATGATTTGGCTGGGAAGGCACTAACAATGGTGGTTGGTGCAACTGAGAATTTTGTTTTTCAGTCTTTCACTTACACAAGCTGGTACTGAGAGACCTTTAATTTACATTGCCAGCATAGAGAGATAGCCACATGAACTGCTCTGTAATATCCTTTTAAACAGTATTTTTCATCCACCTATAATGAAAGGTGTCTGTTTTATGTTGCTGCCCATTCATCATTCCTTGGACACCTGCTGCCTCAGTCAGTTACTTCTTAAATCTGAGTTAACCTTCTAATGTAATCCTACTCGCCTTTCTTCCTTGCTTAAACCTATTATTCCATAAACCAGGCAGTCCAACATGAGTCCGGTCACCTGTGAGCACACGGTGTAGGATTTAACATCTATCACTTGTGCGTGCTGTTCCTTGGAGCAGTGGATTTTCACCACATCTTTATGAACAGTGGAGCAAAGTACCCAACTCGTCTGAACTATTCATTATGTGCTCAGGGGTTTGCTTTATGTTTTCCCTTCCTGGGTTTGGACTGCACATTGTTCTCTAATTCATTCTGCAGTCAAGAATGGAACAATTAGCCACAAACTCTCAAGCTCTGGCAGATGATTAATCAAAAAAAAAAATTAACTTTGGCTGATAATGCCTCTCTGTGAATTATGAGCTGGCTGTAAGCCAGGGAATACTCCTATTGTCCCCTGAACAGAAGGCCATCCTTCCAGACTCAAGTGCACCAGAAGTAGTAATATTTTTCATCTTGGAGAATTTTAACCATTACATTCTTGAGCTTTTTAACTCCTTAGGACAGTGTTTGTGAATCTCTCTTAGCCAGCTACCATGTAATCCTCAGGGAAAAAACAAATCCTAATTCCTTTGTATTTCACTATAATTTGGCAGTTGAAGGGGGAGGTGGTAAATGAAGTTTAAAGCATTTAGGTAAACAGCCACATTGCAAAATCCTATTGTTATAATTACAAAGGTTTTAATTAAAAATGTCAGCCACAAAAAAATTCCTTTGTAGGCCTCTGCCAGTGATTACAGATCAGTTTCCATCTGTGCTTTGGTATTGACACATAGCCAAGTTCCCGTGAAAGGAATATTTACGTTACTCTTACTGTTAGTACTCTTTTTTGCAATGTTTTCCTAGGCCCCAGTCCACCACCTTCCCCTGCTCCCCAGCTGGCAGGCTGAGTAACGCTTGGGCAATGGGGTAGTTTTGGCTGTAGAGTATTAGTGATTCCAGAAGCACTTGAATGACATTAACAATTACCTGCTGCAAATGTATTTATTTCTGGGGAAAGGAATCTCAGCTTCGCTTCCTAAACACAGTCTCATTTGCTTACTAATAAGCATTATGAACCACTCCTCTGAGCTTGGAGCTGTCAGCTCAGATCTCTGGAAGTCTTTCTGGATGACAGTGCAAATCTGTAGTTCTACTTGGAAACTAGTGGCATTTCCACAGTGAGCCTAGACAGAAATTTTTTTCCCCTGAAAAACACTTTGATGAAACCCATGCTACATCAAACCTGTTTTTGCTCTGAGAAGGAGGATTAGTGTGTCTACTTCTCATAATTACTTATCTGTACTGGCATACATACTATGGAATTGTTTTTCATCCATTAGCAAAAGGATTTCTATAAAAGTATAGGGGTGAAAAGCAGAGGCATTACAGAAGAGCTAGAGCCTGGGACCACCTTGTGTGCTTTTCAGCTCTTTACTGGATGATTGCTGATTCCAAGGTTGTACTTTCAAAATACAATCTTAAAAAAAAAAAAGCCATTATAAGCAAATGGAAAAATACTCAAGACAGAGTGAATCTCTGGGGCGCTAATAATTAAAAGTTGTTGCCAAGATGTTACACAGTACTCTGAAATTTTCATTAATATTTTATTTCATTCCTGATTAGCACATGGTGTTTGGCCCATTTCAGGACTGATTTGGTGGGGTTCCAATACAGGAGCCATAGCTTAGTTGAGTACTTACTGTGAAGAGGTTCATGTAAGATCCAATTAGCGTTTAAATTTACTTTCTTACTCATACTTCACATTAACAGTTCCAAGGATTAATTTATAGGACTCAATAGTGACTGCCAGGGGAAAAAAAAGAAAAGTAGTCAAATTAAGTATAAATGAAAAGGTATTTTGCAGTAACTTGATGAGTCTTGGCATAAGCTTGGCCGCTCTTATTTGTAGCTAAGCTAACTGATGATGAGCTTTTACGAGTATGAAGGAAAAAAAAAAGTTTAGGAATCAGTGTCTCAAGGGGGTCATATCTGCCAGTAAGGATCAGCCTGTCCTTTGGGAGTGTGTTGGTTGCACAAGTTGTGTGAAAAATGACAAATGTCAAATTTTGAGCAGAGTCTGTCCATCTGTGTCATCATATCGAGGGTTGCCCTCATTACTGTCAGCGGCAAGCACTGCACAGTTTTTGGTAGCTCAGAATTTGAGCAAGGCAGAGAAGCACTCTCATCCCTAGAAGGAGAACCAAGACACAGAAAGTGAAGGGATGGAAATCCTTTCCCAGCTCCCAGCTGTGGTGTTGTGGGAATGTGCCCCGCACCCTTTCGGCAAAATCAGCTCGATGGCCCTGGTCAGCAATTCCGACTGCTTGGGGTTTTTCTGTTGTAGTTTCGGGGCAGGTTTTTGAGCTGCCTCAGGAGCTGTCCTCCCAGCAGAAGCAGAGGGCTGTGTTCCTGCTGTGCTGCTGGTCTGAAGGCGAGCACTGATCCCTGGCCTCGGAGCAAACCTGCAGCTGCTGCTCAAGTGCCGTCTGTCCGAGGGGCACAGGAGCTTTTCCTCCTACACAGGCAAGTGACAGCCCAAGAGAGCCCTCTCAGCTGCTGCTGGGAGCACTTTTCCTCTTTCTTCAAACTCCTGGAACGGTGCTGCTTAGTGGTCCCAGTAACCCCAGTTTCAGCTGTGTGTTCCCCTGTCCTGTGAAGGTCCTTTATGCCGGGTATCCCTTCCCTCAGAGGCAACTTTCCAATTGTTTCACAGACCCTCTGGGTCCTACTTGTTTCCCAAGTATGTTCCTTATTTTTCTTTTTAGCTGCTGGCAACATCTGCAAATAGAGAAACTTTTGGCACTGTCAGCTAATTGAAATTTCTGTGGGACAAAGTAGCCCCTGCTGACACTTCAGTTTAACTGCTTTGCTTTCTATTAGCAACATTTTGTTGTGTAGATATCCAGGCTGTAAGAAATGTACTGCTTTTAGATAGACTTTCAATTCAGACTGCTTTCGGAGGGAACAAGTAATGTTGATTGATGCTGCTTAACATTCTTTTTGTCTTAATGCTTACAATTTCCAGTCAGAAAATGTTTTCTACTGTATTGCTCACACTTTGCAAATTTGTTTCTCTCCCCCTTACTACAGAACTTAATCAGATACTTCACAAATGTGATCCTTTCCCCTCTGTCCATCCTCCTGTCACGAAATCCAGGCTTGTCCTTACTGCTGCTTCATGAAACATAAACAAATAGTTTGGAAAGCCTCTCTTCCCTTCCTTACTTAATAGAAAGCCTTTTACATTATTGTTTATATAGAAGAACACAGTCATATTTATTATTAAGAAAAATATTTTTTCTATGTAGAAGGCCAGGCCCTGCCAAAAGAAGCACTCTGGTATTTAGGAAGGAGTCTTGAGAGAAGACTATGGTTTGTGATGAAGGAAAAAATCAAGTATCTGAAACATTCACTGCTGCAAAGGAGAGCTTTGTGACATTGTCCAAGACTTTCTGGATTAAGATTACCCCTGGTAGGCTACAGTGGGCCATTGTAATTCACCACTGCAACTGGTGGCATTCTGTGATTACTAATGAAGAGGCTACTTGAGGAACACTAAATTGAGTATAACAGTGGCAGTATTTCCAGCTAGGAAAGTTTGTATTACAATAAGGAACAACTAACATAGGTAACAACAGCAGCCACCTCACAACAGCACAAGCTTGGTATGTTCCAGCCTTATGAATAATCCTTGAGTGACCTTAGCTCTGCCCTTCAGTCTCTGGTAAACTCTGTGCTTCCACAGGTGTGCTGCTGCTTTAAATCACAATACCTGGAGGTGTGAGAACGTGTGCTAAAGTTTTAGTGAGACAGATGTGAAAACTGATTTACCACTGCTACCTGAATTGACCCTGAATAAAGAGCACACAGAGTGGTCATACATATCTAGGTGGAAAGGAGAAGTGACAGTATAGAGCCTCTGAAATCTGTGTCTCATCAAAATCCGCTTTGGTAGTGCAAAATTTTTAGACTAAGAATAAAATATATCTCTTTCTTTAAATCCAGGCTGTCTTTATGCACCACCAAGGGACAAAATAGGCCTGATTGTTTTTTCATTTCTATTTTTTTTTAAACCTCCAGCAGTCACCTTTAAGAATCTGACCCTTATTCTTTGTGCTAGGGAGATAATTACTCACTCTCAATTGCTATCCCTAGGACCAGTTAATGAATGCTACATAATAAACAGAAGTAGGGCAACCGGATGAGAACAATGCACAGGTGGGTAAAAAGACTTCATTTGGTGAGAAGATAATGAACATGAGAACTTGTGGTTTGTCTAAATACCACCCTTGCCTCCTCTTCAGATAGCTCCTGCGTTGTTACTGCTCTTCCTCAGTCAGTCTTTCTACTTGTTAAGTGACAAGAGGAAGGTGCTTACAAAGGAGAGAAAGGTTTCCTCAGCAGAGATTCAGGCAGAAGAGGACCCTGTTCCTCTCACTCTCAGACCTATCCTAAACATATTTACTTTCTTATGTGCTATCCTGCACCTTCCCAAAAGAGGCTAATTCTGGAGGCAGAATAACCACTGCTTTGCAGTGCCTGGTTTTATTATCTCTCTGCAAGACTTGTTCCTTTCTTCCTTAACAAAGCTGTGCCAAATCCAACTTTTGGAGGAGAAGACAGGATTGATTCTTGATACATCAGTTTATGATGTTAGTGCTGAGAGAAAAAGCAACCATCCTGGCCTTAGCACTGCAGGTCTTGCCATCTGTACTGCACAGCTGCACTTTAGCCAAGGTTTACTGTGTATCTCAGGAATATGAATCTCTCCAATGGAGTTTAATGGCCCGTGCACACACAGAGGAAGGTAATGCTGCTGTCCAGCTGAAGAGGATCAATGTATAATACAGATAAGTATTTCCTGTGTCTGACAGCCTCTCCAGAGCTGAGGTTTGAGTTGCAGTGCATCTGTGTTTTTAAGCCAGCACTAGCTCATGATGAGACTGGTGTTCTGTGAAGTCAGCAGCAGAGGTAAATGACTCGGTGACAAGAATATTGAAGATGAACACCAAGCCAGGCAATTTGTTCTTTCTGCTCTGTGTTTTGTTAACCTGACTGACATGCACAGAAAGGAAATGGGGTCTGAAGGTCTCTGACTTGTTAACCAAAGTATTAATTGCTTTGAAATTGCACCATTTAGTTTAGTAATGTGGTTTCTGATATTCCAAACACGACTTGACTTTTTATAATGTCCTGTTTGAACTGGAACCAAAATTAGTTGAAGTAGAATTCATCAGAGTGTGTCTTCCTGTGACTGTTTTTGAAATTTCACCTAAACCTGTCAAAGGCATGTTTAATACTCAAAATGGCAGAAACCATAGCCAGAACAGCTTCCAGCTAGATATGTGGTAGGAACATTATGCACACCATTTGCTAATACAGGCACGTACAGGCCAGCAATAGTTCCAGAATCTCTGCCAAAAAGCTAATGAGAACATAGTTGGCCATAAACTTTCCTCTGACTTGGGCAAGGGCATATCTAATTCCAGTTGTCTCATGTCCACTAGCTACAAAATGGAGGTAGCAAAGCAACAGTGCCAGTATAAATTGGGATTTCTTGAGGGTTTGCAGTGAGAGACTGAGACATGATAATTGAAGAAATCTGCCATGGGCTGTATTTGCATAGGTGTGTGTATGTTTTTCTTGAGAAAACAGGCTGGTTGTGTGTGCCAAGAACTCACCACATGTGATGGGCTGATGAGGAAACACTCGTATGTTCCATTCAGAGCATGTTTGAAGGGGAAAAACTGAATGCAAGTGTTATCTCTTCTGTAATAGTCCGGAGAAATGTGGAGAAATGGTGTCACACCCACACCCTCAAAACAGTGAACCCGTCAAAGGCTGCACTCCAGAGTGCTCATGGCCCTGTTCACCCCAAACAAGAAGCTTTTTTTTTTTTACATAGCATCCTTTGGAATAGGAGTTAACTTTATCTCTCCAAGGATCTTGGAGAAGCATGCATCTCTCCTGGTGCTCTTCTGACTTACGGTCTCTCAGACCTTGTCCCATGGTGATAGGGAGCCAAATCAAGAGCTGTGCCTCAAGAACTCCCTGAATGGGGAAAACCTTCTCTCCTGTTTTGAACTGTAACTCCCCTTCCTTCCCATGCTCTTAGCTGATATAATTTAAGATAAACTTTAGAACCTTTGTTTCATCTCCACCAGCAGTCAGCATTGCCAGATTCCATGTTGCAGGGCACAGAACCACTTGGTGAAAATCCAAGTGCAGTCAGCACTTGATCAGCTATTAAAGGCCTCCTTACAGTAAGCCTGGTCTCCTGTGGAGTGTATTATCCAGGGTTCTCCAACTCAGTGTGTCAGAGCATCTTTGACTGTTTTCTTCATGTTCCAGCTGAAACCTTGCTGATAAGTGAGCTACAGGTGCTATTTGTATTCCATGGATAAGCATGTTTGGAGCTTGCTTGAATATTCCTACATGATACTGGCTTTTAGGGTCTGCATGGACTCAGCTGGTTGGAGGCTATAAGCCTTAGATTTATAGGAATTGTTATTGTGTTCTTATCCTTCACTGGTGTTTGATTTATATCCACAAAAGTCATTCCCAGAAGGAATGTAACTAGATTTTTCTCACAGATTTTTAATTTAATTGGTGACTGTTTACATGAGAATCCTTGCCAAAGTGAGATGATTTGGCAGTCCTCTGGAATGTGAAGGTTAAGTATATTGATTTCATCTTTTCCCGAAGGAGCTGTTCTTTCTGCGCAAAAGCATCATTGGTTTTGTTCTTGTGTCTGAAACTTTGTTTACATGGGTTTAATTGAATTTCGTCTATATTGTACAGCAAGTGGGAGATGGCAGTTTCATATAGTTCTTTTTTCCTGGAATACTGATTTTTGGACTCTTGGTTTGTTAATAAATCCTGACATTCCCTGAGCAGTAATTCTTCAGAGCTTTCAATGCCACAGATACTGAAAATAGGGAAAAACTGTCCTGCCATTATACACTCAGTCAATAGGAGTTATTTGTAGTGATGGCAGGATCTTATACCTTTGTCTTAATGTGATCAATACTGTCCTTAGCTTAAAAATAAGCATGTCTGAATTGTTAGCTTACAAACAATGTCTATAAACCATATTTATTTTAATGTTAGGCACAAGCTTCTGACAGTCTCAGCTTTTGAATTGGACATTCCTGAAGCAAAGTGAATACAAAGCCAGAATTGCTAATTTTGTTATCAGTAATCACAATTGTAATTTATTTCCCACTTATGCAAAAAGTTTGTTGGGTTTTGGATCTGTAATTTATGAGTAAGCTGTTTGTTACCACTCAGAAGTTGAACAGCAATTGGAACACCTTGGCTGGAGTGTTCTTTCATCTGCTGTAGCATGGGTGGGCCTTGATCAGAGCAGCAGGTCTGGATGGATCACCGAGCTGCTGAATAGCCTGCCGAGGAGCTAAAAGTCACAGCTCCTTCTGAGCCCTGTGCTGGCCCTGCCAGTGGGCTGGAGCAGAGTAAACCCCAAAGAGATGGTTTGGTAATTGCAATTGAAACTGCTGCTGTGGACCTGTTAATTTCTTTTTCCGGTCACATCTTCTATTGACATTGGTTTTCTACTTCCTTTAAATTCATTAACAGTTTTTCTCAATGATCCTTTTTGTGGTCCAGGTCCTAACAAAGTGATTCATTTCGTAAAACAGAGTAATGTCAGCTGTAGTCTAGTTCTGCACAGTAATTTATCCCCCTTAGGTCCTATCTGCTGGTCTGAGTTGGAAAGAAGATGATAATGAAGCAGTTGTCCATCCCTGGGCTTCTGATCGTATTCCTGCAGAATCAGATTCCAGTCTGATGGTTCAGAGACAAAGTAATTCCTACTCTAAACTCTGATTTGGAAGGAGATAAATCACGAGCGAATGTGATCCTTGTAAATTTCAATTAAAAATACCTCTACTTCCCCTAGCAAAATGCTTCTTTCTGACATACCTCTCCAACACAGGGACTTGGTGTTACCAAATGAGGCTTCTCTGTAGATATTTCTCATTCCTTATTGCCAACTTTGACACAATAAGAGATTTCCTTATATTTTGGTTTTTTTCTCCCTCATTCCTGCAGGACTCAGTCTTAACTCAAGAATTTCTTTTGATCCATACAGATCTTTAGGAAATCAATTTCAAATACTTGATGTCCCAAATACTTTTTGACTCTTAAGGGTATATTGCTGGACATGCTGTCGATAGTTAGAAAAGCCAAGACCCAGCAGCTGCAGGAATTTATGCCCATTATGGAAAATCCAGCATGCTTGCTTTGGTATGGCAATACCAAAAGTCTGCTGGCATACCCAACTAAAGTACTTATAACCATATAAAGGGAATGCCTTTTAGGAATTGGATAAAAACACAGACATAATATTTTCCATCAATTAGATGTTGAGAAGTCCCAGACATACAATGCTGCAAGTGAAATTAGATGCCTTGGGAAACCTATTCCAAATGGAAATCTAATATGTGGGATCCTGACTCAGTCACCACTCCCTCAGTTTTTTACCCTCCCAAAAATATATTTGGATACACTAGTAATGTAAATATAGTAACATTACACCCAGTAAATATGCACAGATTGGATCATGCGAGCTGCACTAAATGCAGCCATAGACAAACCACAAACTTGCCTATAAGTATTTTAAAAACTTGCCAATAATGCACATTTGCTAAGTTTCCTATGTTACTGCAGATGTGCAGTGCTACTATTTGTGGAATCCTTTCAGCAAACTGTGTATTATTTATAAATGGAAAATGAGGGAGTTTATGGTGAGCCTTCTGTCATAGTTGTTTGGCATATGGGAATTATAAATAGGACTGGGTAATCACTGATGTGCTATGCATTTGGCACTGTGGTCATTTCTGACCCAAAGAGAAGCCACAGGAGATAAATATATGAAGGTCCCTACCAGCTTTTTTTGTGTGTTGAAATATATTTTCTGTTTCACTCCCTGCTTAAGCTGCAAGCTGAATTGAGTGATTTTTTTACATAATTCTTTAACTGCTCCCACAGCATGGCTCTTCTCAAAATAGTTTGTCTTAGGTGCTTGGGACAGTTCTCTGTTAGAGGAGTGAAACCGGCACATCATTGTCAGTGCCACTTGGCAAAGGTGTTTGAGAGCCCTCGTACAGGATATTGAGGTGAAGAACAGAACACCCAAAGTTGTAGGGCTGTGCTGCAGCTCGTTTTGGATGTAATCTGAAATAAATGTTTCCGAGTGCACAATAAAGTCTTCTGCAAATCATTTGCAAGAGGAAGTGTTTTCTGAATTCCATGGAAGGCTTGCAGGCCTGGTCTGCAGAAACAGCAGGAACAACACAGCACCCAGAAGGTAACATTTGCTTCCTCCCAGCCTAGAGAAGGTAGAAAAGAATTACTGATGTTACTGATGGAGTGTATTGGGTTGACCCTGAGTTGATGGACAGTCTTTAAGACCAATTACGCTTCTCACAATTTACATATTTAAACTGCACAGAAAGGCGGAACTTCCCCTTTTGGTCGGAGCTCGCCTGCTGGAAGGTGGGGGGGGGCTCCGAGCCTCCTGGCCCTGCCGGGTCGGGCCGGGCCGGGGCCACTGCCCCTTTCCCCCTTTCCCAATGCTGCGGCACGGACCCTGGGTGGCTGGGGGGGAACTGTCCCAGAGCCGCAGGCAGCTAAAACCAGCCATGGACTGCTCACAGCTAAACCCATCCAGCGCGGCTTCTGGGGACAGGCGGGTCCCTCTCCTCTCCATGCGGAGCCGGTGGAGCCTCCTGTCTGCAGCCAGCACACTTCGTGCTGAACTGAAGAAGACACCACGCAGCCAGCAGCACAGAGAGAGCGAGGCTTTCTCCACCGTAAAGCCCAAACAAGAACACCCTTCAGCATGGCGGCGTCAGAGTCAGAGAGAAAGAGAAGTGAGTCCCGTGGGACGGAGCTGGAAATGGCGACGGGAGAAAAGAGGGCGGTGCCACGATTCTGGCGCGCAGCTTAAAAGAAACCTTCTTGCATGCCGTGGTAAGAAACTGTAATACCACAAACTGTTTGTCTCTTTAATCCATTTGAAGAACATGGGGGGATGGAGTATCTTCGTGTGCCTGTGAAGATTGTGAAGAGTGCCGATGCCAGGCTATATAGTAGTAAGAGGCTGCTAGAGACTTGTGGCGAAGAAGAGCCTTTGTGTGCAGGCCAAAAGAACTTATCCTTAAAAAGATGAATAACCCCATGTGATGGCCCATGTTTTGCAGTGTGAAGGAACTGTGAGATTTTTCATGGGAGAGATGTTCTACACACAGCAGATTGATTGTTTCCGGGCAGATCTGCTGTTGGTGGCAGTTTGGGAACCACGTGCAACTGAAGGAAAAACCCTTTTTTCCTTAAGCATAAGAGAGAGACTTTTCAAGAACTGGAACACTGACTAACATCCCATGTTCTGTTATCCCTTGTGTGAGCTAGGTAAAGGAGAGAAGTGCTGGGGGGGGGGGGGGGGGGAATTTGCTTTAATTTTGTTTTGTTATTGTCTCTTTACTTTGAATTCTATTAGTAATAAAACTCTTTCATTGTACTGCAACTGTTTAAGGTTTGTGCCTGCTTTGCTTTTCTCCTAATTCTTACCTCACAGAAGGAAAATAAGTAAGTAATGAATATTTTGAACCAAAACCACTACATGGAGCCATTATTCTCTTTGCCAACTCCAAGCGCAACAGTTTTTTCTTTCACATCTAATTCACTCAATTTGCAAGCAGTTCTGGATATTTTTTTAAACTTTTTAAACACAGTCTGTGATCTAGTTTCATCCAGTTCTGCCTTTTCTTTGACTTTTTTCAATGATAACTGCTTTCTTCATTTGAATTTAGTTGGCAGCTCCATTGATTGATGTGCTTGATAGAATAGAATCCAGCTGTCTTCACTTAAGAGTATTGTGATGCAGGACAAACACTTTTAGTCTGTGTCATCCATGTAAACAGTCTGTGGTTCTAAAGCTATGTAAATTCATCTGGAAAATGACAGTCCACGCTTGGTTTTTGCTATGCTTACAATGAGGACAGAAGATGGCTCTGGGTTTTTTGCCTAAATCATTGCAATAAGCTAGCAGGGTGATATGCCAGGCAATGCTTTAATGAAGTATACATCAAGGTTGCCAAATAAACAGGATTTGAGGCGTATGCATATCATTGTTGTGGGAAATGTTTCTACTGGTATATTAGATAATAGGTGCAATTTGAGAAAGGAACATGTAGTCCTGTTCCTCTCCACTCCTTGTGCACCCTTTGGGTGTGGGCATATTATATTGAAATGTGTAGCTCCGCACATTTTCAGTTCACCTGGTTTAAAAGAAGCTGCAAAGCAGCATAGATTTTCTTTTGCTTTCCATCTAGATCTGATGTACAAACTCAGTAGATTGTTTTTCTTAAGTGGACTTTGTTTCCCCTCCTCCTTCATAAAATGCATATTTTGACACTGTACGTATGGGTAGTGCACCTTGGTGACCTTGTAACTACTAAGCCTTTTGCGTGAAGCTGTTTTTGCAGAGAATAAAGGAAATGATCACCTTCCAGGTGTGCACATGAAAGCACGTTTCAGGCGTATAAACAGTGTTGTTAGCTGAGAAGTAGAGTGCTTACTCAGTGAGAGCCCATTTATCCATGTTCTGATGGGTTTTATTAATTATTAAGTTTAATCTGTAAGTTTTGGGTTCCCAGAGGTGAAAGGCTCTTGCTTTGTGACCATTTCCTGAGCCTGCACCAGGTCTGTACCACTTCACAGCAGAGTTTCTACTTTGTGGCTCCACTGGCTCATCCAGCTATTCCTGGTGGAGCTGATTTCTTTTAGTCCCTGTAACGTTGTTTCCAGCACTTCTCTATAGGGAGGTCAGCTAGGCAAATGACCAGGAGAGCTTATAATTGCCTATGATGAGTGAAAAAACCACTCTAAACGGCTCAGTCTTTTTAAAAACCCTCTATAATGAAATATTCTCAAGCAAGGGAAATACATATAGAGGAGGAGTGCAACAGCTTGCTCTTTATCACTAAAAACGGCAAGCTTCAACATTGCTATTGTTGAATGGGGATTTTTTATCTTCCTATCCAATCACCCCCTACCACCAGGCTTTAAAATACTTTTTTCTCTGGTCAGAAAGCTGGTTCAGATGCCATACCTGTGGTTTCCCTCATATTCTGGATCTTTTCATAGAACTTGGTTTCCATAGTAAATGCTTTTCAAAAAATGTATGGTTCAATAAAAGTACTCTGTAGTTCTTCATTTTATAAAGGAGTGCTCTCATTAACTCACTGTTGAATAACTCTTACAACCTCAGATCTGTTTGAATTCTACTCCAAATGTTCCATTACAGGCCATCTGACACCTCATGAAACACATGATAAGCTCCACTGCTAAGTTTCTGATCTCGAGTCTTAATCCTCAAACTATTTTATCATACTTACATTTGACCAAAATATGCTGAGACAGCAAATGAGGATCCATATTTAGCCATGCAGAAACCAGGAGAAAGGATTGGTTAGTATTTACTGTTCAAAAAATTAGTGCTTTCCAAACTTCCTAGAGTGATGTGATGGGAAGCTTTTGTATTCTCTGTGTTGTCTCTTTTAATTTTGTGTTGTCAAGACACCACCATGTTTGTTATGAGAATTAGAGAGGGGGAGATGGTGCACCACAGTTATTCAGGGAGCCCTTCATTCCTGCCTGTCAAACCTGAACACAAAGCATTACACTGACAGCACAGGATTGGTTTCACAGATAGGGAGGAAGACTCCCCTAAGCCAGCAATTCCAGTTTGGAAACAGTAACTCAGAGAGAGACCTGAAGAAATCCGGCAGTTGGTGACAGTCCTGCCCCTCCTTTCTGCCCGTGCCTTGCAGGCAGTGATCTTGAACATCACTTCCCTGGAAACCCCAGCTGCAAATGCAGCTCTCAGAGGGATGCAGCTGACCTGCACATGTAGGAATGCTGTGCACACAGTATGGAATCATATCCTGCGGCACACACATGCAGCACTGCCTAATGCCAGTGGGGAAACCACAGCACAGCACTCCCACTAATCCCCTTTGGCAAAACTCAGGATCGCCAAAAAGGAGTAACAATATTCGTGCTAATATTGAATGGTCCTAGTGATAAGGGAAAAAAATAATAACCTGGAAGTAAACTAATATCCTTTAAAAAGGCAAGATACTGCTTTCAAATGTGACCTAGTTGTGTTTGGCTGGGGTTTTTGTAAGAGCACTGTGAGTACCAAGATACTGCAGTGTTCCATATCCTAATCCTTGCTCTTGTAAACCCTCTGTATACCAGCCATTCTTGTGCTGCCTTTGCCAGTCCTTGCCTATTGATTACTTCATCTTCATCAGTAGGGAGTATAATTAGGCCTATTTCTAGTGAGATTTTTCACCTCACTTAGCAGAGCAAGAACCATACAGGCATTCTGCTACTCATGCTACCAGTGTCTTTTAAGTTTGTTCTTATGTCTTTGCTGGATTTTGGATTACATCAGTAATCTGTCAATCTCCAGCAACAAGCATACGAAATGTGGCAGAACATTATTTCACAATTTTGGATGATTGTGTCCTACTCAGTATCACGGCACATGAAATAATTACTAACTAAGAAACTACCATAGTATTGGTAGGACCAACTAATGCCAAGCTGGTGCTTCCTTAAATTGTCCTTTTATTTTAATGAGAAAATAAAAAAGCAAAGCTCCTGAGTGGCTGGGTGGGAAATAACTTGAATCAGCACTGCAAGTACTGAAAACAAGTATTTGAGCCTTTGAAGAAGGAGAAATATCTGTGAGCATATGTAATGATACGGTTGTGTGATTGTCAGTGCTCCCAAAGTATTGGTGATGCACCTCTAAAGTTATATCAGGTCTGAGGTTTTGGTATAGCAGTATGAAACATATTCTGATTTTCTCCTGACAAAGACAGCACCGTTTTCACTTAGCAAAAGGGCAGGCTTGCCTGTGGTTACCATGCTGGCTGCAATTCCCATGTGAACCTCAACTGCCTCCTCTTTTGTACAGACCTCTGGTCCTGCATGGATTTTTGGGGGCAGATAGGAGAGCTAGTTCTCATGTCAGGGAAACTGATGGGGTTTTTTGGTTTGTTTGTTTGTTTTTTTCTTTAATAGGCTTTATATATTTTTTCCTTTCAATTTCATCATATAAAAATTCAATGTATTTTTTCCTTCCTAATACTGTTAAATGTTTTGCAGGCTTAATTTTAACATAATGATTGCCTGAATACATTTGTTTTCTTATTTGGTTGACAAAACCAATGAAGCATTTGTAGTGCAATGCCTTGGCAGGTTTTCAGTTTGGGATCACTAGACAGCTAAAGAGGAAGGGCTAAAGTCTGTGAAGGCGAAAATAATGCACTTATTTCCCCTTATGAAACTGCACATATTGCTCTTCGCAGCATACCAGCCCTGCATGGAAAAGTCTAACATGGAACAAATGCTTCTGTGTAGCTTTGAATGTATGGCAAGACCAACAGTTATACAGATGAAGCAAAGAAGACAAGACTGGGGAGAAAGAATTAAAATGTCCAGGGCTTTTGAATGGTGTGTTTGCCCTGTCAGGGGTCAATGCACATCTGAAAGCTTCCTGTGGGTTGAGAGGGTCCATGGGCCCCCAAACTTCAGAGGCTGGTCCCAGCTGATCCTGCCTCCTGAACAAAGTGGCTAGGACCCCTGAGGAAAATGAGGCACTGAGTCCTCAGGAGTGGTTACTCCTCCCTTCTCTTAACATTCTCCTCAGAGATCTTTAGGAGTTTCTAGGGGTTAGTTCATTGTGTAATTTCTCTCCATTTCAGAGGGGGCTCCAAGACCTTGACTGTGTAAGTGAGCAAAGATACTGAGGATCCAGAATTACCTCAGTTTTTCCCTCCTTGTACTGCAGAAAAATTCCCAAATCAAATTTGGGAATCAAATACTTTCACTGAATGGAGTGGCCCTGCCAGCAAGGTTTGGTGACCCTTGCTATTGGATCTACAGCATACTGTGGGATGTCGGCAGACCCACCATAGGCGCCGATATGTTCCCAGCTGTGAAGGCAGCTGCCTGCACTTGTTGCTTGTGTCTCTTCTGTCCTAGGCATTGCTGAGCATTCCTGATCACTCCTGTAGTGCACTTGACTTGGAGCCAGAGCTTTCAGGTTCTGTTAGCACCAGCTCCCATTTGCTACTTTTCCCTATTTCCCTTCAGTACTGAATGGAAATGCAGCAGATGTATCACAGATACTGAGGAGAGTCAAGAAGCTGTCACAGGGAATACTGTATTTTCTCATTCCCTCAAAACTGAGGCTCAGAAAGAGTTGTCTAGTGTTTCATGTTGTTCAGAAACATGCTACAGGAAAATGTAATCCCTAAGTAATTCCTTCTATCAGAATATCCTTTGATTTTTACCATATGCCTCTTCTCTATGATTTTTCAAAATTATTAAGGAGAGGGTTGTGAAGAAAACTGAAGATGATTTCTGGGTAACAATAGCGTAAGTCCTCTCAATTTTGCCATACCTTATCTATTTCACATTGGTAGTTCTCCTCCTATCAGATATTCATTTCTCTTCATTTTCTATCATATTAACTATCTTCATCAGTGCTTCAGAAGGTTCCTCCCTCTGCATTTTGATGCAGATCTCATCAATATCTCTGAACTTCGGTTCTTCTTCACCTCCTTTTGAAGTGTTCTTCCGTTAGAAGCAATCCAGCTTCCATTCATCTCTAATTTGTTAAAAAACGGTGCCATCCATTCATTTAGTCACATGCACAGGGGCTCCTTTCCACGCCTCGTCTGGCTGTTCCTCAGCAGTGGGCAGGCTGGCACTTTGATCAGTGAACTGGAGAGGTGCTTCTGGCTGCTGTAATTATGGTGAATAAAAGAAACTGAACATATCTTGATCTTGTACACCTTTTTTTAACTTTCACGTTTTATTGATATACTTCCTTCTTTGAGTAATTATTTTCTTGAGTTGTTTATTCTTCAGCAGGTATTTCATTTTTCACTGTTTCATACCCCAGCTCATACGCTTCTCATTTTCTCTTGACAACTCCTGACCTGTTGCAGATACTGCAGAACACCTGGTTCTTTCGTACGGAGTCTCTAGGAGAGCAGTGCCCCAACATACTGGATCTAGGCTGTTCATCCCAAAAGTGTGGGAGTGGCCCCATGGGTTTCAGCAGGACGGCTCAGATGGGTGCAGCAGGCTGTACCTTACCTGCAGTTATCATGCAACTTCTTGTGGATTGTGTACTTGTAATAGTTTGTTGAACACATGTAAAGTGTAAAAGCTCTGGACTTTAACTAAAAAGGCAGATCAATTTCAGTAGTTCTTGCTGGAGACCAGGTAAGTGACTATTTTAAATAAGAAAAGTACTGCTTAGTAGAAACAGACCCCAAAAAAGTCAGTAAAGACTTTTTTAATCACCTTCAGAAGTCAGTTTAAAAAACACCAAATGTTTGGTCCTTTAGCTAAAAAGGAATAGAATCATTAAAAGCATTTTGAATTATTGGACACTTAAAAACCCGAACAACCCAGTACTGAAATTCAAGTATCTGCTAACTGTAGCTTGTAGAGTACATGCTTGCAATACGTGGGCTTTGGAGTGAGGAAGTCTGTGTTTTAAGAACAGGGGTATGTGTTAGGACCTGACTAGAGAAGTGTGCTGATGAACAGCTGCCCTGTGCTAGAGGTAACCCCCCACCAGCTCCAGCAGCCTTAAAGTAAAGATTAACAGCTCTTAAATTAGCCTTGATTCTATTAGAAATGGCCCTCATATTTCACGCTCTGGAAAGGGATATGGGGAAAGAATGTCATAATGTTTCCCTCTTCTTTGACAAGCCTTTCAGTAGCCCTGTCAAAAATCTTTAAAATGGGATTGAAATAATCAGGAATGATGTGCCTTTGTGAAAAATGCTTGGCGCTTTCTTTTCTGTAAAATGGGTGTATGCTAGTAAGGTTTATATTATGAGTTAAAAATTATTCTTACCAAGCAAGTGCTAGTAGCTCAGATCAAATTACTGAAACAGAAAATGAGAAGGTTTCTAAATCCTTCCCATTTTGTTTTCTAAATAGGTTAAAAAAATACTGTCATGAGTCAAATTAAAACAAATGCAGATTACAAAACCCGATTTTAGATGAAGCAATAGATGATCCTCTATAGGTGTTCTGCTCTATATGCTCTGCTTTGTAATCAAATTCATCAGCTTAGAATACTGCACTCCCCTTTTCAAAGTGAAGATGGTTCTTTGCAGGTGTTCTCTGAACTTGGTGATTATTAGCAAAACAGTGCTCTCAAATAATTATCTTCCTTTGTAAGTGAATCATCTTATTATTTTGCTTCTATTAAAGTCTAGTATCCTTCAACAGTGTCACGTTATCATGTCTAATAATCAGAATTATGCAAAGGAATTATCTGTATGGATTTCATGCCCAGGAACTGTATCATCGTTTATTTATCACTCTAAGTAGGTATGCAGTGTTTTGTTTTTTTGAAGTACAGTAGTTGAGGTTGTATTGACTTTTGAAAATAGATCATTAAAGTTTATGTTTTCTTTAAAGTTGAAGCCTTAAAAGCCATAATCAGCTGCCATTTATTTTTTACTAATGGCATAACAAGTAATGAATTTTCTTTGATAATTTCAAGAATGTAATGGTGCTGTGGAGGAAGACATCAGGAGTGAAGGCTGCTGAAGTGGCTCTAAAGTTTGAAGAAGTGAGAAATGGGAGAAATTAGCAGTGATCTGCTAGTACATGATCAGAGAATATGTTGGGCTAGCCAGTGTTTCTGTTCTGGGGCTCAGTATTAATCTGAGGAGGAACTGGAGAAAATGCTATAGCACAGTATTTCCCCCCTTCCTCTGTTAAGCACTGTGCTGGAAAAGAGGGGGTCAGATAGGCTTAGAAGCCCATATAACTGTGGCTTGAAGACTTAATTCTGGAGAGAGTCCTAACACAGAGTTTTAACTGTCCTGAAAAGCATGTGCGATTCTAAGCTTGTATTTTGCATTGAGACACAGAAAACATACCAGATCTTATTTTTTTTTCTAACAATAGCACGAATACGCTCTAGTGCAAAGCTGTATAAATAATGTATATGCTCACAGGAGCAGGAAATATGCTGCTGATCAGACAATGTCAACTTAGATGAATCCTGTCCTGAAAGCTGGTCTTTAAATGTGAGCAATAAAACCACTATTGACATGTGGCACTACCAACTGAAATGTCAATAGTTATAAAAAGAGTATTTCATAACACAGAATCATTGCTTGGTTTGCTTGATTGGACAGATGCTTCTACTTTCCATGAAAGAAAAATATTTTCCATATTAGTTCTCTGAGTGCCCAGCGCAGCTTATCTGTCCCACTAATGCTCACATTCTTAATCACATTGTTAAAAATGGGGAAAATTTGCTTGCTGGTCTCATATAGCGTAAGAGGGAGGTTTGACTGTTGCTGGGCATGACTTGAAGCAATTTAAAAGTTGGCATATTTACAGCTGCTCTCGGGTTACTTTTGCTCAATCTGAAAGTGGGCGCAACACAAATTCCTTGTGTTGTGCATCCTCATCCCATATGTGAGACTGCTTCAATTGTTCTCTGGCAACTCGACTTAGACATAATTTCCAGAGTTCATAGGCAGAAGGCACAACTTTGACTGGCTTTAGACTTAGATTTCTCTGGTTTTCCGTAAGCATAGTTGAAGCATTCAGTTTGTTCAACAGATGAGAGCATTGCCATAAGAAGCGAGGAAACAAAGAGACTGAAGCGCTGTTAATGCCCTAGGCACATGGAGTGGCAGAGGGCCCACTGGGATATGCCCATATCATCATGATTGTTGAACTGTTCATTAGAAAAAGGCCAGAAACCTCCAGGGTTGCTTCCTGGTGCTGCATCTGGCCAGACACATTTGTGAGGAAGATTCTGAGCAGGAAACCTGTCTTGCTTCATCTCATGCTCTGTTCACTACCACCATTTCTCCTGCCTTGGCTATCTCTGATGACGCAAAAGAGGGCAGAAAGGGAAGTCCGGGGATTAAAAAAATGGAAAAAACCTGTTACTTGTCCCTGGTATATAACTGGCTAATGATCTAAAGCAAGTAGTCAGCTCAGTCATACATTTGCTGGGGGAAGCAAATGCTCCAGGCTGGTCTTGGGCATCCCTGTGAGCATTGCAATTCTTCTGCGAATGGCTGTATGCACAAAGGTTTGGGAAATGGACCAAACACTTTGTGAAACCCAGTTGCCCATAAAATTCAATAAAAATGCTATATCCCAAAGGCTTTTCAGGGAAGTAAGAACTTTTCTAATAAGGTATTTTTCAGAAAGAGACCAAAGCACATAGAGCATTCTGTCAAGTGTCAGCAGGCCTACAGAAGGCCCCAGCACCTGTCCAGGTGACAGGACCTCTGCATCCAGGCATCTGCTGTCACCTGTCACCAGCAGGATGCTCAGTTGGTAACTGAGCAGCTTCGCCCACTCTGTCTCTGTGCTACAGCAGTCTACACCAAGCTGATAAGGAACAAAAGGACTTCTGAAGATTCTAAAATACACTGAAGATGTTTCACTACAACCAGCATGATTCTTTTTTGGTTGATTTACAGGAAAAGGTGGTTCTTTGGAGAGCCTGTTTATTCCGAAAAATTATTATACGGCAATGATCCTTAAAGAAGGGTCTAATAATTACTTCTTTGAGGATAATTAGGATCTTGCTTGGTCTTTGTGCTGCTGACAATCAGCAGTTGCTTTATGCACCGTCCACTGACTTTTCCCCACCAAAAGGGATATACAGAACAATACATAGCTGCAGTTTTTGGCAAGCAACACTGGCCAAAATACCCTGGCAAGATTATGCATGAAAAAGAGAGCTCTAACAGCTTTCAACCAATTCCTGCTGTTTGCCAGGATGTTGTAGGAAGATTGATCCTTCAAAACCGTATAAATGAGAATCTCTGTCAAACAGCGACTCGGCAGTGGCAGCGTGGTCAGTAATCCAATACCCATCACTTCATACCCCCTTTTAGGTGTAGGCAAAAGGGGGATGCTACCAAGTCCAGTTTGATCTATTTCTTCATAACGTTGTAATCTTTCCGTGGCCCCACTGCAGGTGGCAGATGATTAATTGGTGATAATCTCATCTTTCTAATCACTTTATTTCCAAAGTGTACTGCTGTTACCTTAGATTCTGAAAAGCAGAAAATACTATATCCTTTTAAGGGATTTCAAAGTGAGAGACAGCCGGGTGAAAATTCAGTTGACTAGATGTTTAAAATCTTTTGCTACCAACAGCATGCCTAGCTGATAATAATGACTTTGGATTTACCTTTCATCCAGATGAACCCCAAAATATTTTACCAGCTCATACTTCATTTCACCAGGTGCAGAATTGCAGCAGCTGTTTGGCAAAGCACATCAAGCAGTTCAACAGTTGGGGATAGCAATGTACTTAATTGGGAGTTGTGGAGTAGTCTCTAAAATGACTTGATTAAGACATATAGCTGTAGGCCCACGCAGCACAAAAGCACACCTCCTCAGCAGGAACTGAGGAAGGGACTTTGAAGCAAAATGGAATGATTGCAGGGTCAGCATAGTAGCAGTTTTAAATAGATGAAAAAGAGGCAACTTAATGAGGACAACCTCAGTTAGATTCATCTTCGACAGTGTGCTACTTGGAGGTCTAGAAATAAATGAAGACTAAAATACCACTAAATCTAGAGGGTGAAATGTGTTAAGGAGCAATCATTTTCTTTTTGGGGTGTTGCATATATCAGTTGGAAGCCACTTAAAAATTGATTGTCAACAGGGTGAACAGAATTGTGAATTGTGTTTTTAAAGATTATCTAGAGCTACAGTTTTCCTACACTTGGTTTTGGGTGTCTTTGGTAAACAAGGCTGTTGTGATCGCTGCACCTGTGTGGTTTCACATATGGCTGTTGTTGAGTAAGAAGCCAAAAAGGCAAAAGCAGAGTGTTCTGATGCTTGGAACTTGTTTTTATGTTTTAAACTCTAGTCATATCTAGACCTGCAACCCTAATGTGAGCTGGGAGCTGAATGCTTCACCTGATAGTAGGACATGTGATTGCGTTGCAAATGGAGAAAGTCTTTGCTTTCAGTATCACCTGCTTTTTCCCATTTACCAGCAGCTGTTATCACAATCTCTGGGCAGAGTTTAACTCCTCAGAGGAGCTCTTTAAGTGCTGAAAAGAAATTTTCAACATTTGCTATAGGTGTTTGAAGTGCTGAAAAGTATTTGAGCATTTCTAAGCGTTACTGCTACCGATTTGAATCAATACGAGATTTCCTAAACATTTTAAAGAACTGATTTCATTGCAAGCCTATGAAGACTTCAGAAAAACAATTAAAAACATGCATGATTATGTGAATTTATACTGCCAATCTAGGCCCTTTTTTAAGTGAAAGCCTATGTGTAAAACTAGCTCTAGATAATTTTTAAAAAGTGAAGAAGCTGTCTCTGCTAAAGCTGAAAATGTGGAGGCCCTGGATGATTTACTGTAGTGTTTTTCTATCACATTTCCTTCCCAGTAAGTAGGTTTTCATCTCCATGGGAGAATGCAGCATGCAGCCCTTGTCCTGCAAGACGTTTGCATGCAGTTGTGTTTGTAGCAGTGATAGAGCAGTGGGTAAATGCTGTACCTCAGAGTGGTTTGACAGCTTCAGCTTCATAACAACTCGGTGTGGCTAAACCTCCTTCAGACAGGGGGTGGATTACATGACACATTTTCTTCTTTTAAGAATGCTTTTTTCCTCTATGCTAGGTAGGGAAGAAGGGTGGTGTTTGTGTCCTGTATTTACTGTTCAAATCTTAAATTCTAGTGATAAGTAGGTCTCAAAATTCTTCTGGAATTAAGCCTAACCATGCAGCTTCACTTAGACAAGAATGCAAAACATAACCCAACAGTCTGCAGAAATGCTCCCCACTCATGTTCCAAGTCAGAACAACATAAACGTCTTTGTTTAATTAGTTGCATTTAAACTATTTCTCTTTGGGGCTGTCCTTGAACAAGTAGTTAGGAGTAGTTGTTGGTTCATCTTGGAAGCTGAATTCATTACTTTGCTCAGTAGGTTTAAAAAGAGGAGGAGGAGGCAAGCTTCTCAATGTTTTCTGTCCTGTGCTTAGAATACTCAATTAATACTGTCTCTTGCATTACCAGTGCTAATAGCTATCATAGGTGTTTCCCCTTTCTCTGTCAGCAATTTAACACTTCTCTGTTTTGCCTAGCAGGGTTGAAAAGGTTTCTAGAGGCAGTTGTTTCCCTCAAATTGTTGTGGAGGCTTGTGGTTAGGCTGACAAGCTGAACACCTTTTATATCAGTACAACACAGAACAATACTTGACAAGGTTCCCCGATCTGTTCCCATCTCTAAAGCAGCAATCTAACGTTTGCAGTTCCTGGCTGTTTGGGTGTGCTTAGGCTGTGCCACAGCGGCTCAAAGGATGAGCACATGCTGTGATCAGGGTCTATTTGTAGGCCACTGCTCAGTCTGTACCATTAATAAATACATTTGACATGTTCAGGAGGTCTTTGGATGCAGAAATCAAGGCAAGAATTGAGTGTAACCTGAGGTGTAGTTTCTCACTCCTGTGAAGAGTTTGCAGCCTTGCAGTGTTTCATGGGTATCTATCAAAAGCTTAAGGAACAAGCAGGATAGACGACAAGCTTCTGGAAACTGGGAAGCATTCCTATTAGTCAAATGAAACCCTGCTGCACAAACAGTGAGAGCAATTGCCTGTCAAGTGTACTGTAATACTGAGCTCAGTATTACTTGACTGGCACATTGTGTTGTCACTGACACAGTGTCTCAACTCCAGTGAGACTTGCAGTAGTTTGGTAAATGGGGAAGGAAATGGATTTTGGATGGAGTTTTCATGATGAGGTCAGTCTGAGACAGAAAACCCAAGTGCAAATGGATGTGCTTACATATCCAAAAGTCAGCAGATGGCTTTAGATGGGTAATTGATAACAAATAATAAGCTATTTTAGGTATGCTTTTCTCACTTATAATTGTCTGATGACAAATCTTCTATAATTTTTTGAAGCAGCCATTGTAAGGCATTTGTAAGAATGCAAAATCTGTGTCATCTGCTTATTATTGAAGCCGTCTAGCACATCAGATGTCATTCCAGATTACCAGTTGCATTTCAGCTGGACTGGAAACAAATCCAGATCAGTAATAATGTAATGCTGTGTACCTTAAGGTTAAACATCTGACAAGACAACTAGTGCTAATGGACTGTGACATTTTTCAGGCCATGGGTCTGACATTACTTGCTGTGTCAGAGTAAAATGTTTACAAAGATCTAACTCCACATTACAATACATTAAGACATCATTCTTTTCTCTTGTGCATGCTCCAAGCTTTCTGGCTGCATCTAAATTCCACGGTTGGCCTATGTGTAAAAGCAGCATCTTCCAGGCTCTGAAGAGCTCTGAGCACCACTGTTAGTGGGATTTGATTCAGTCCAGAATGTCCTGTAAGGTTTCTGTTCAGTACATGGCAACTTTACAGCTTGTGCTGCAGATAAAACTCCATAAGCACAAACCCATCTGGGACCAGGTCACTACCACTAAATTTTCTGAGCCATATCTCACTAGACACGGGCTATTGGTAGACATGGCCTAATGTAAGGATAGCAAATAGAGATGAAAAATTTTATGACAAAGATATCTCCTACGTTTACACTATTGCAGCAGATTAGCTCTTGGAATTTTTAATTTTTAAATTTTTTTAAAATAAGAATTTAAAACAGTATTTTGCATTAATGGGGCTTGAATGACTAGACTGATAAATGGTAAGTACACCTGTATCAAATCACATTTAAATAATATCATACTGTATTAAGAACTCATTAAAGAAATAGGTAAGAATTAGCCATTAAGGGCCATTTAATAGTAGATTGTTCCAGTGTCCTCATCTCATAAAGGCTTTCTAAATATAGGGCTTTGTTTCAAATATTAAGATGGTTCCTCTGGCTTCTGTTTGTATGTATTTTCCCTTATCTTATTTTCTTTAAATGCTTATACTTCTGATTAAATTAAATTGTATATTCTGTCCCCTCTTAAACAGCTTGTAGTGCATCAATTTTTGTGCATGTGTGTTTTTCTATTTTGTGACAGTCTATTCCAGTGGCTAAGACAGGAATTGGAAAAAATACTGGGTTTGTTAATGCAATTTTCAGCGAACTATGGGGTTTTTTAATAGGTTGGATTATTTTCGTCTCTCTGTGTGTGTTCAGTCATGCGCTATCCCTCTTGTAGTGTGGATGTGTGTATATCCAAGAATGCAAAACTTCATCTCACAGACTGACAGTCCAGTGACATCCGATGCCATAGAATAGATGAAAATATCTCCAGCAGTGGTATCATGTTTCAGACGTTCCAAGTAAATCCTAAGAAAGCATGAACCCATCACCAGACAGATTTAAAATGTAAATACTGCTCTGCTTGATCAAGTCAACGACTATTAAGTGCCGAGCGTTGTGCCAAAATGTAGTGGCAATACGGTTATTTTTTACTTAAAACAACACTTCGGGGGGGCTTGTGTGGGAACAAACGCGCACTCGAGCAGCGGGCCGGGGCCCGAGGGACGGGAGCTGCTCTGGGGCACCGCGGGAGCGCTCCCGCTGCCACCGCCCCGTTCTGCCTCCGGTCCGGCACCCGGCCCGGGGCCGCCCCGCAGAGCCCCGGGCCGCGCAGCACCTGCCGGGCCGGGCCGCGGCGGGGCCGGGCGGAGCAGCCCCGGGGCGGCGGGGGCGGTGCTGCGGGCCGGGCGCACCCCGTGACCGCCCCTCGGCGCCGGCAGGGGAGGGGACGGGGCCAGCGGTGTAAACAAGGCGGGGGGCCGGGGCTGGCTCCGTGTCAGCGGGTCACATGGAGCCTCATATGGGCCGGGGGATGGCGGCGCGGCGCGGCTCTCCGCTCGCAGGCGGCGGCTGCTGCTGAGGCGGCGGCGGTGCTTTACGCCGAGGGCCCGTCCCGCCTCCCCTCCCCGCCTCCTGCCCGCCGCGCTCCGCTCCGCTCCCCGCCGTTCGCCGCTGACAAATGATGTGCGTTGTGCTCGCCGCGATGAAAGGTAGGCGCGTCCGCGGGCGAGCCCGGCCCGGGGAATGAAATGAGCGGGGCCGGCCGGAGTCGCGGCGCTCCGTAGCCTCCGCGCTCGCCGCGCCGGGGCCGCCGCTCGGGGTCCGGCCCCGCTCATTTCGTTCCCCGGGCCGGGGCGGCGCTGGCCGGGTGGCGGCCCCGGCCGGATGGCGGCCCCCGAGCGGCGGGAGGCTCTCGGGAGCGCTCGGGGGCACGGGCGGCTCAGCCCCGGGTCGGTGCCGGCGGGAGCGCAGCGGCAGCGCCGCGGAGCCGCTGCACTTTACAGCGGTGCCTGCAAGTTAGAGGGGGAGAGCCGATGTGCCAGCACGGCGCTGGGCAGGCAGAGGCTGCGGTGCCGTGGCTGGAGTCGCTCTGAGCGGAGACGAGGTGTTCTTGAGCTTTCTACAAACCCATGAAGAAAACGCAGTCTGTAAAATCTGTCTCTAGGAAAGGGGAAAGGACGTGCAGCATCCTCTGGGTAGCTGATGGGGCTAAAATGCCGTCTTCAGACAGCTGCTCATCTTTCAAAGGCTTTGGAATAAAAGGAAAGACCAGAGTTACTTAGTGATTTTTTTTTTTTTTTCTAAACCTGGAGTTTTCTCTGCTTGCGGATTCGAATCCTTAATGAGGGGCAGTGTCAGACTGAGGACAGTCAAACGAAGTTTTTGATGAGATACCAAAAGTTTAGAGGTACGTTTGTAGTCTGCCCTGTTTCCTAATAAAATCAGGTCCACAGTAGAGCTTTGCACTGCAGTATTTTTAAAGTCATAGGTTTGGGGGTTTTTAAAATACAGGAAAAAAAAATCTAAACCAAATAACCATCCGGCTTACATGCAATATTTTTTCACAGCAATCTAAAGTGTCTAAGTGTTGGCATTTGAATTTAATGCCCTCACTAAAATACTAAATGTGTGCTGTTTAAATTGAGTTTTAGGCGAAATTTCTTTTTAAAAAAATCTAATTACTTGGAAAAAGAATATCGAGTCCTGCTTCGGCTAGAGACTCTTTCCTTTTTTTTCCACGTTGCAAGGCACTAGGTAATGCACACCAAAAGCAGCATAGTGTTTAAGGACGGTAATTTTCAATTACTAGGTTTCCTTTTCTTCTTGGAGAGAAGCCTATGTGAATAAAAAGAAAAGCACTATATTCATTAATCATTAGCCGTGCTGAATATATTTGGCAAGAAAATGTAATTGGTTTGATTCAAATACTTGCGTCTCTAACAAAAGGAAGTGCATTTTTTTAAGTGCAAACTACATGGATATTTTAGCAGTCCTTTAGAATTCTACATATTCTGACAACAGTTTTTCAGCATATCCCTCATAAGCCTGTTAGAACCATGAAATTAAATAAACAAATTTTTTAAAAAGGAGGAAAGTACACACACAAAAAATTGGAGGGTGTGAGTATGTTATATGCTTCTGGACAGAGATTTAAGGTGTGTTGTGAAAGAGCAGGCAGATGATTTATAGCAATTCAACTTCAAAATATATTTGTTATTCTCTTGGGAATTTTATTTAAACCACTTTCCACACTGATGTAAAATCTTGGCGGAGCCTAGCCTTTGGATTTTAACGTGTAATTCCTAGTGGCTTTATTATGAAAATGCTTAGGTCTTTGTACTTTTTACAGACTACTTCTATAGTACATTTAATTCATGTTTCATAGTATTTGGCTTTCTAGTGCATTGAGAAACTTCCTTGGTTTCTTATCCTTTCTCTAATTTGCTGGACAGGGTTCAGCTGGAGGAAATGTGTTGTCATTTGTCTTAAAAGGGCCTCTGACTGCTATGAAATAATAGATCCACAGTCCAATATTGTGACTTGAAAGAAGTAAACCAGTAGAATAGTGAATGCAGTTTATTTAAGCTCAAAAGTACAAGAGAAAAATGCAAAATCTGTAGGTGAATTGGGTGTCTTGTTTATTCTCTCTTCTGTGGTGGCGTCTTTTGGCAGTTCTAATCTTTTACAGTTCTGAAGGTAAAGTGCAAAAAATTGTGGTCTTCAAGAGAATATGGGATTTTTACATTGGGTTTAATTTTCGTTTTTAAGTGAAAATAGGGAGTATTAATCCCTTTCCTATTGCTATTTAGGTAGCCCAGACTGATAACATGTGAAGTTAATTTGTGAGTTGTTTTATTTTTCTTGCAACATAATGTTCTGGCAAACACATTCTCTTTAATTTTGAAAAGCACTCAGCCTGTGTCCAGGTTTGGGAGGGTAAAGATGGGCCAGCTGTCGCACATGGAGAGAGCTGCATTCGTGCACTTAAAGTGCTGGGTACAGACCAGTCAGGGGAAGAGCCTGGGCACGTTTTTGAGACAGGCTGCGTGTTAGGAAATGAAACTTTCTCATTTCAGACAGAGCGTAGAGGATTTTTTTCCAACTGATTTCTAAGAAAACAGGCAGAGGTGAAGCATCAAAGTTCTTAATGACTGAAGAAGTATTTTCTATGTTGATGGGCTTTTAAAAATTATATATCAACTGCTGTGAATCTGTAGAGGATCCAGGAAGCCTTGCATTCTTGGTTTGTAACACGGGCAAGTCAGCTAGCCAGCTGACACTTTCTAAGGGAGATGGCAACTTTACGTGCTCACTGGTGAAGTTTGCAAAGAAATCCGATCATTCTGCCGGCGTAGTCACTGGTACAGATCTTATTCCAGAGAGAGTCTTCCCTGGCAGGAGCGTCAGGGGTGACTTCAAGGAGAATAGTGCTAAGTGCTGAATTGATGAGCAAATACACTGCGCTGAAGTAGAACTAGGGATTCATTTGTCAGGCCAGTACAGAACCAGAGGTGAGCCCAAGACACAGGGAGTCGTTTCCTCAGTGTGGGATTGTACCGTGTTCTGGTCCCTGCTTTGTAGAGAGGTCGGTCAGTCAGGCCCAGTGCTGCAGAGAGCTCAGGCACTTGTTTCGTACTATCGTCAGGCCTGGACAGAAGGGCTCAGTCCACTGATGAGTTATAAAGTATGGACAGGAACCTGGCAATAGTTGCATTAGCTTTCATATGTCCTAAATAGAGATTGGTGGGAAGGCTAATGTAAATTTTCTAAGCTATTTCAACCCTGGTGTATTTATTGTTAAGGTGGCATTTGAGGTACTAATCCTGACTACTGCTGTGTGAACGTAAAGTTCAGTCTGTTGTTGTTTTTTGGAAAATGGACCAGATGAGTGCAATCTGTTGTTCCTAGGTTGTAAGGAAATTTGTTTTGCTTTGGGGGTCTGTGCTGGGGTCACTGGAAATACAACTAGCTTTTCTACTGACAGTGTCTCCAAGTGAAAATTCAGTCATTAAAAAATACCTGTTTAAGGAAAAAGACTCCACTGGTTTCCTGATTAGTGCACAGGATTTTTGGAATCTGCTGCATTTTTCCAGAGAAGCCGAGCTGCAGCTGGTCAGAAGACAGGATTTCCCTTGCTGCCGCTGTCCCACCGCCCCAGGTGCTTTCCTTGTAGCGACCCCCGTGCTCCGGAGCCAGCAGAGCCGGGCTGCTCCGGGGCCGGACAGGGATTCACGCGCTGCTGCTTCATGCCGGTGAGCTTTTCCCAGTCTGTCAAGCCTGACCTTTTGATGTGTTTTTTGTCATGTATCCTGGCACCAGCCTGCCAGTATGTTGGTAATTACTCAGTGTTTTTCGCCAGTATACAAATGCCTATGGAAAAATATCTTGCTATAGGTTTAAAAAAAAAAAAGGTTGCTTTGCAAATTGAAGCGTGTTTAAATTTACTTTCACTGTGGCACTATTGAAAGTTAAATCCATATTAGCAAATACCCCAGTACAGAACTCCTGTTGACTAAATATTAACAGAATCTGGCCTTTGGAATTGCTAGCTGACAGGCTGTTTTCTTGCTGCTTTAATTTCATATGACTGATCTGAATGACTTGCTTGTACCTAAAACATTTGTTGCATTACATTCGCAGGATAAGATTGGTTTGAGGTTTATTGCTGAAATGTACTTTTTAGGCTCTTTGAAAGACTCTCGAGATTTAAAAGTAAAAGAGGAAATCTGTCTTTATGTCTCACTCTGTGAAAATCAAAGGCAGTTGCATGCTCTGTACAAGTCTCAGTTGGGGACACTCCTTTCAAGTAAGGAGATTCTGTCCTGTTTAAGTCAGCAAAAACTGTGGGTGCTGAACATCTCACTAGATCAGACTCTTTAAACTTGTGTGCAGCTCTTGCCTAGCTAAAATGGTGGGCCTGTTCCCACCGGCTGGTAATGCGGTCTTAAAGATAATTTTTCTAGGATCATTCTGAATAATTGGGGCAAAACTCAAGCGGTCTACAGATACAACTCCGGGACTTCTCTACCCTTTTTTTTAATGAAACAAAACAAAATTAATCCCGGGATGAGGTTGCAGAGGAGGGTATTTGAGCACTGCTGGTGTTTGGGGTGTGGGCTCTGCACTGATATGAAATGTCCTCATGCTTTATTCAGTGAGCTGATGCAGGGGGTCAGGGGGAGATGGCAGCTGGTTCACTTGGTGCAGGGGAAGGGCCTGCAGCTCTGCAGCCTGGCTCTGCAGGGGGGAGCTGAATGCTTGTATTGGCATTTTTTAGTTTGGGGAGTAGTGTCTAGAGACATCAGTGAAGAACTGAGTCTTCTTGGTATCAAGTACTTCCCCACTGTGTGAAAGAGACTGATTTCTTTACTCATTCCCCATTATAGAGAACCTAGCATGTTTGGAGGTTTTTTCTAGGATGATGTAGCACTCAGTTTTAACCTTAAGGGGTTTTAAATCTTTTTTCTTGCTTCTCTTGCCTACAGTACAGTGTAAAAATGATCACTATCATGTAGTAATTACTACCAGGGTTGTTGGTATTTCATCTTGACTACACAACAGAGTTCTAAATCGGTATATTTTAAACTATATGTACTAAATCAAAATTGGCAAATCTTTGTGTCTCTCCTGAATAGATACTTCGCAATTCTCTATCTAGTGTTGGAGGAAGTTGAGATGCAGCATGTTCTTTTGTTTTGCTTTGCATTCCCAGGAGATAAGTTTTTGTAGTGTGCAAAATAACTGCATATGGCAAGAATGTTATTACAGTCAGACTTGATACATTTTAGAATGTTTTTCTGGGGTATTTTATTCACAATGAAAGAAAAAAGTATTCACCTTTCTTGTATTTATCTGTGAACTGTAATTTGCAATTACAGCTGATAACTCCTGAGATCAAGCAAGCAGTAGTTCTCTCCTTTTGTGGTTTGTCTTTTCCTTGAGGACTGATATCTAAGGGATATGCACATAACTAATGGTACAGAAACTGTCTTCTTCCTTTTTGAAGATCAGGGTTTTTTCTCCTTTTTGCAATAAACATTAGCAGGGGAGGGGAGCATTCTGTCCTCCAAGAATAACTAAGTTATGTGAAAAAAGGTGACTCTGCACAGTGCAGACCTCTGCTTGTTGGATAAAAACAAAAAGGCACTGACTGGGAAGTTGAAGCAGAAAGCTGTTTTAGGGGGTCTGGGAGATGGACTTTCTCCTTATGCTTCATCCTGTAACCTCCCTCTGCTGAACAGAGTCTTTAGCTTGCCCAGTTTTTTTGGTGGTTTGTTTTTTGGTTTTTTTGTTGTTTTTTTTTTTTTTTTTTTTCCCCTTCACTTTTCTTGCTGGAGGCATATAGGCTGAGAAGTTCTGCAAAATACAGGTTGGCAAGCTCGGTGCAGTTTCAGGCTGCTTCCCAGTTGCCTGCACCTTCTGTTGAGAACACGAGGGAGTGACTCAGGGCGGCAGTGACTCACGGGGTGTCGTGCTGTTCCCCTCTCCACAGTGGGGGTTAGCTGCAGCAGGGAGCTCACTGTCAGCCTTGGAGAGCTCCGTGCACTGGAGGAAGCCCCCTGAGGTACCACCACTGAGCCTGTCTGCCTGCACAGGTTACCACAGATTCCCACTTTTGTGAAAAATGTATTTAAATCAGCGTTTGCTTCCCTTTTCCTTTTTGGTGCCAGGGGAAGATGAAGCAGGCATGTTGACAGGAGCAAATTGATATGCAGGGACGTCTGAGTCCTGTGTCGTGCCAGTTGGGACATCTCTCTTAGGTTCTCCCACCCCTCACTTGGTGCCTGTGTGCTGTCACTCAGGACCACGGAGCTGGTCTGCCCATGGAGTTGCAGTCTCTGCGATGGGTAATGCTCCCCACACTCTCTGGCTGCAGCCTGATGTGAACCTCTGACATACAAAGCTCTCAAAGTGCACGATTCTCTCCAGAGGAGTCTGGGGTTGCCCAGCACTGTTGGGGTCGAGTGTAGCCCATGTCCTTGCTGCTGTTAGTGAGTGCAGCTGGAGCACTTCATCTCAGTGGGGACTGGCAGGGGTCAGCAGCTCCCACTGCTGCTACCCTTGCACCTGTGGCCCAGCTCCACCACACTTAAGCAGTCAACTTCAGTAAGGTCACAATTTCACTGCATTTTTTGTTTTCTTTCCTATATGATGGAGAGAGGTGCAGGACTCGACGCTTGTAGCTCCTGTTTGTGTGATTCCAGCCTTTGGGCCTTTTGTCATGCTGCGTACATAGCCATCTAGGCTAAAATCAATGTGGAGAGAGGTATAATCATCCCAGCTTTCATTTTAAGAGCATTTATCTCAAAGCTTAATTAAAGCTCCTTGGATGTAAATAAGTCTAACCTCTTCACTTCTGAACAATGCAAATAGAATAGTCAGCATACTTACAGGGTATCAGAGCCATGTAATTATTGTGTACTGTTTGTGTTCTTTGAAATACTGTGCTGTTTCTTGCCTCTGAATCGTGGGACATGGTGCTTCATAAAAGCAGCTGCATGGCTGTACTTTAGAAGAAGTTGATCATTCTCAAACAAAGGGATGGAAAAGTGACATTAAATCTTTACGTAGACGGATACACTGTGACAAAGGGTTTGTCAGAGTGTTCCTTCAAACTGAAGGGACCACAAGCTGGAGTTCTGACTGGTGGGACAGAGAAGCAGGGGTCGTGTTCCTGCACACCCGCCTTGCTTTTCACTGGCTCTAGGTGGTGCTGGTCGGAGGCACTGCAGGCGCCCTGCCCTGAGCCGTGTGCTTGGGCCTCGTGCCACCTCTGCTCACACCTGGTATGTGCACAATACTTTCTGCACTCTCAACCAAAAAAGAGAAGAGGTCCTGTCACCATTTGCACATGCTGTCTTCTGCAGTGTACTCTTTGTTTGGTGTTCTAGAAGTCTTAAAGTCTTTGCTATTCTTGCTGTAATTTTGTTAACAGCATGAAATGGGGAGTGATGCATTATGACAATGGCTTCTTCTTCCAGCTCTTGCAGATACTGAGAGCTGATGTATTTGATTGGCTCAGCAATTTTCTCCCTTCATCCAAGTATCGTTTGCTGTTTAATGCCTTGTACAATTTACATGATCCAATTAGAAATCAAGCTCCTATTTCATGTGGCACTTAATTCACACCTCTTGTGAGACTGCCAGGGATCTTAAGAGCTGATACTGTGCCATGGGTTAAGTGTGCCTAAAACTTACATAAGCTGCTGTTTACCTCACTCGTAGTTCTGAAGAGAGAAGCACTCTTGTCCAGCCTCCTCTGCTTGGCCCTGTGCCTAATGGGACATGATTCAAAGTGTCATTTATCTTCTTCTCACCCCAAAAGGAGGTTAAATTCTCTCTAAGCCCCAGGTGCTCTCTGCCTGGAGCCTCTAGTCTAGGTAGTGTAGAAAGCCAGTAAAAAATGATCCCTGGTCATCAGAACATTTGGAGTTTCCTTTTTGTACATAGATATTTGCATACTTCAGTTCTGGTAAAAATTTGAACAGTATAAATTGCTGTACTACTTAACAGGAGCAGCAGTAGCTAGCTGCTCCTCCTCCTGTATCAACTGTAATGCTTCTCATAATGGGTGCATTTTTCCATTTGGCTTAATTAATTAGCCCATCTTTGTCTGTGTTTGATTTGTCAGAGCAGCTATTGTGAGAAAACACACATTTTCTAGTGAATTTGTAGTTACTCCTTGGTCAGTTTGGGAATTAATTAACCCATCTTGTGCACTGCAGAAAACTGCTTGCTGTAGAGTGCCCCTGCTTTTTCCTCTCCTTGGACTACCTCTTTTTAGAGTCCTGTAGAATTGGTTGTATGATGGATGTTGTGTTACCGGTTTTGGAGCACATAAATGTAAGTGAAGCCACCATCCAGTACTGGTTGGAGACATCAGGCTGGAGCTCTCCAGGGTTAGAGAGCTGTGTGTTTGCCACTATTGCTGCAGGGGCACCTTCTGCCATGAGGAGAGGGGCAGATTGATTGTGACTGTCTGGAGGAGCTGAGCTCGCACTCAGCTTTGTTTTCTGTCAAAGGGACACACCCTGCAGTTGTTAGATTGACAGAGATGCATTGTGTTAAGTTTTGGGGAGAGTTTTTCTTGTACAGTGGGTACCTTATTGAATTAAAAGAAGTATTTCCTTAAAATATGAGTGCATAAAGATGTTTGTAACTGCTGGATAGATTCTTGTATCAACAGATAATAAAAAAGCCAGACAAGTTAATTAAAGAGCCAGAGATGTTTCATTTGAGAAACCTCATATACATAGGCGCCTTCTAAATGGCTGAGGAAAACAGGCCCAGGGCATCGCTGACTCCCAGATGCTCGGCAGCGATAGCAGGGGAGCAGCCGCGGCTGGCAGCGCCCGTGGCATGGCTCTGGCTCAGGGCTGGCACTGGGGGCTGGACTGGGGCCAGCTCAGGGAGCTAAATTAAGGAATTGATTTTCCTATTGTTCTCTTCAAGGAGGATCAAAATTCTCTCTCCTGCCTCCTGCATGGGATGCTTCCATGGACAGTCTGTGTGAAGCCTCTTGTAACAGGAGCGATGTTTCACCCTTGTATTTTTCTTGGTGGGTTGTTCTACTGCACATGATAGAATCTGGGTGAGCACTGAGAAGTAACTTCTGCCTGGACCTGAAAAAGGCCCTGAAAATGTGGTGTTTCCAGTGCTGCTATGGCTAGCTCTGTCCAGATTTCTTAAAAATCTGCTGGTATTTCTGGGATTAACTTTGCATTTCTCAGCCAGAAAGGTGGAGTGCAGCTCCCGGCTGCTTGGCATCACGGGTGCTGGAGTGCTCCCTCCTTTACATACACCTCACTAGCTCTTAACAACACTTTTCCTTTCTGAGCGGCGAAATGTTTTGGAAAAAGAGGAATCAGAATCTTTAACAGATTTGTTTCATTTCAAATAATTTTTCTCACTTACTAAAACCATCTAAAAATTATTGTATGGTTTACTCACTTTAAAATGATAACTTGAGATGCAAATGTTCAGCATGGTGCATTTCTCTGGCCAGCACACTGACAATACACCTTTAAACTACTTGGCTTGGAGAGGAGCATCAGTAGCAGTACTGATTTTTGTTGTGGAAACCTAGAGCTCAGTATGGGGAAATGTTCCCTCCTTGCTGTCACTGTTCCAAAATACTCTAATTTTCTTCTGATGTTTTCCCTCTCAACCACAGTGTTTATACTTACAGAAGGGAAAAATAGCCAAATGTAAAGGTCACTCTAAAGCAGAGACCTTGTGAATACCAAAATCTCACTCCAAAGAATTTCAGCTCACAGGATTTATTTAAAAGCCCTCATAAAAATGCTTCAGAATGGAAATGCTTTTTTATGTCTCACTGAAAGCTGTAGCATTTAGTGGTGGTAAATTTGCACTTCATAACATGTTATTTCTGCCAGTGTTGATTACTGTTTTGTCGCAGAAGTAACTAACTTTGTAATTTAATCTGCCATGGTATTGTCAGCCTAAAATTCGATGTAGACACACTGCATTATGAAAAACTGTACTGCAGAGGCTGCCTCTGGCTCTCGAAGTGCCTGAACTGTAAAGCATTGGAGCCTGGCAGAGTAGCCAGAAAGGTACCACTACGTGCATGCCTTGGTTTGTCCTGTTGCCTGTGCAGCTACATCTGGTCACTGCTGGAGTCCAAGCACTATCCAGAATTACCTAAAAGAGAGTGAGGAAATACATACTTGACTAGCTAATTATACCTTACGTTAAATATACTCAGATTTATTAGCCAATGCTTGTATTAATTTGTAATACCTGAAAAACCTGATTAGGTCTTGATTTTTAAACAAGTTATCAGTCCAGAAGAGTAGCACAGTTCCTGTGGAAATTCCGAAAACAAGTTACTAAGAAATCTGACTCATAAAGCAAATGCCTCATGAAATTTGAATGTTTAGAAGGAAAAATGACTGGCAGCTCGTCTTGTAAGTGTGCTAGTTGCAATAAAGTATAAAAGTTCAACATCAAAGAGATCACCGCTTAGTCTGTGGCGTATTTGTACATCAAAGAACAAATACAGGACAAAAGGAACTGTACAGAGATACAGTTCATCCTTGCAGACAGGTCCCCGCGGAATGCTGTAAAGAGCTGCTTTCATAACGTGGAAATGATCTCTGGCACATCTTCATTTCTGATTTGGGGAATAGCAGCAGTGTCTCAGAATCTGCTCGTGCCAATGCGCTCGCTAAGAGCGTCGGAGCTTACCTGATGTCAGCGCTGCTGTTTGTGTCTCCTTGTGACTCAGGTGTGTCAGCCTGGGTGACAGATGGGAGCTGTGTCTGCAGCAGTGCCGTGTCACTGGGGGGAGGGTGGGCAAAGGGGGTCTCAGATGCTTAGATGAAAGGGAAAGGTCTGCTTTTTCATTTATTTGTTGTTATGCCAGTGGTCAGGTACTGTATCATGTTGTCCGAAGACGTTGTGGAGACTCCTTTCTTGGATATACTCAAACCTCAACTGGACACAACCCTGAGCCTTATTTGACCCTGCTTTGAGCAGGGGCTCCATCAAGCAATCTCCAGAGATGCCTTCCAACATCAACTCTTCTATGATCCATGAGAAAAACTCTTTTGTAGTAAGGCAGCTGTCTACTTAATGTTTTTAGTTATGGCCTTTCTTAGCACAAGACGCAGTTCAGCCAAAAATGTGACCAGCTCTGGCGCAGGAAAAGTCCTCCACCTGTTTTTTGCTGCTTTTCTGAGCTTTTGTAATGTGAAAGCTGGATGTATTTCTACTGATTTGTGTCTTAAGTAGTTTGGTGGGGTTTTGTTGTTTTTTCTTGATCTTGAATTCCCCCTTAAATTAGAAAGGTTCTGGATGTCTGCCATAGAATTAAAGAAAAGTGTTCTTGGGTATGTAGAGCATGTCCTTTCACACAGGTCATGGGAAGTTGGTCAAGGAAATCGTTGGACTGTCAGTGACCAATTGGTGAATGGTACTGAAGGCAGTGGAGACTTTGCTATTAATTTGAATGTCTCTGTTTTAATATTAAAATGTTAAGTAGGTCACATCTGTTCTTCAGTTCTAGTCTTTCTACTTAATTTGTATCTCTGTATGTGGTGACTGTTTATGTGATACACAGAAACGTTAATCATAAAATCCAGACTAAATCTGAATTCTCCAAAGTTCCAGTGTGCTTGGATCAACGGTTTTAATAGCAGTTCCACCTTTTAGGAGATAGTATTGTCAGCAGACTCGTTTCTTTTACTGCAGAACTAAAAATAGTTACAATCTCGTGGAATCATTAAGAAATACAAAGGGTTTCTGTTAAAAACCCTGGGGAAACCTGATTAGGCAGGCTACTGTATAATTAATTGATGTGCTACTACACTTGGAGAAGGAGTGCATCAGTAAACAGAAGTCAGAATGTAAAAGGCTAGGAAGAACTGCTGGGAATTGTGTTAAGACATCAAGGCTTGAAAATAACAATTTGAGCACCTCAGGAGAGACGAGCATTTGCATTTGGTGGAAGGACAGAAAACTCTCCAAAAGGCCAGGGCAGGGGGATCTGTGAAGGAAGGCTCAGGCTTGTGCTTAGCACTTCCTTTGCCATTACTGGTCACAGTATTTTGTACTACCTTCAAGTTGATGTTCTGATAGTTCCCTAGATTGTATTCTTACATTTGTGAAACAGTGTTAGGCAAAGTGTTGTTAGAATGTTCCTTTTGTTAATGCTGTGCTTTAAATACATTCATTCTGATAATTAAGTTGTTGCCTAAGATATCACATGGATCACTGATTTGGGCCATTGTTTGTTTTGTTTGCTTTGAGACTGGAAGTAACTGTCAGCAAGCAGTCTGTAATTATCTCTTTGGAAAAGTCAGGATCTTCTGTAAAGTTACTGTAAAGAGGCTGTGCAGCAGTTGTGTACGTAGATATTAGGGTGGCTGTGATGACAACGTGCATGAATTATTCTTCCAGAAATATGTTTAAAACCAATCCCTACCCCACTGCAATGGTGTCACCTGGAGAAGAAATTCCATTTTGGGATGGTCCGTGTACCATGACAAGGCCCTGTGGCCAAGGAGGAAGATAAAGCTGTTGCCATGAGCTTTTGCCCCTTCAGAAATGGACATTTTTGGCAATTTGAGGAACACATTACAGGAAAGATTGATTCCTGTTTCTCTGTTTGGAGAAAAGTGTAACGCAGCTGTTTTTAAGGAGGCCCATTTCTGTGTCTGTTGTGTTGCTGATAGGGAGAAATGGGCTGTGCTTGAAGATCTTTACCAACTAAGTGGCTTCCCTGGATCTTGTGACATGCTGGACACCTTCTGACAGCAATGGCTGCTCATTCTGCACGCAGGGGTGCTGGGGAGAGTTGAGCATGCGCTGCATGCTGAAGTCAAGCCTTTTCTCAGGAAATGATAATAATTGGTTGTAAATAGTGACCACTGTTCTCAAGTAAATATAGTGCTGTGCAAGTACCTTGCTCTGAGGAGTGAACTGCCGACGTGTTTGTGCCGTGCTGTTAAAAGAAGGTGGAGCTTTCCTCACTCGAATGTGTCAAGTCCTGACCTGCTGGCTGGGACAGACTGTGTTTGGGCAAGACAAGAGCTTTACATTTTAGAAAGACAAATCAAATTAATTTAATTTATATGTTAAATTGAAGGAACTTCTGAAAAAGTTCGCTTTTGAATTACCAAAAAAAAAAAATCCAACAAAAAACAAAGCACATCAACAATGAACTTTTTGAGACTTCTTCCCACCTTCAGAATACCCAGAGTGTCCGGTTAACAGTTTATTTCACAGAGCGTGTGTACGTGCTTGCTCAGGCACAGTTGCCAGCAGCTCATAAAATCAAAATCCCAAAATGAAATCCTTCAATACGTTTCTCTTTCCCCTCATTGAATTGAATTGAAAAATTTCTTAGGGAGGTGCCAGCAAAAATAGTGTGGGGTTGTGTAGCTTAACTTCTTTTCTTGGGCTGTTGCCACAGCATTAGCAATGGGGTAACTCTGCTAAGTTCAAATTTTGTATTAGCAGAGGGCGGGATCTCTTTACATGTGAATGAATATCCTGAATGGGCAACATGCACACATGTCCAACTTGTTTCTTTGGAGCCTAAAGTTAAAGTTCTAGGAGCATGTCCAAAGCTGGCATGAAGCTGTGTATCTCACATGAAAAGCACTGCTGTGAGCTGGCAAAGGCATTAGTTCTGAATTGGAGTCAGTTTTTGTTGGCCAAGCGTTTTTTCATAGAAGTTTTACAGTTTCTGAGGACTCTTATCTACTTCCAGTGTAAAAGCACCTTAGTAATTGAAATTACATAGCACAACTTCAAATATAATCGCCAAATAGAATGTGGGAGAAGAATTAATTTAATTATAATTAATTCCAGTTTTCAGAAAATTATTTCAAAGTTGTCTTAAGCTGGATACCAAAATGGTTATCACTTTGGAAAATGTTCCAGGTCTCCAAACATCTCAGTAAAGTGTCTGTTTCACAAAGGACTACTTTGATCCAGCTATCTAAGAGATTTATCCAAGGAGACAAAACCCAGATTGCTTGCTGCTAATCCGGTGCTTTGCAAATAAGATTTTAATTTTTATTCCCTTCTCTTCTTTTTCAAGAATTCAGGCGGATATACAATGGGATGGTTTCTTCGCATAAATAATTAAGCCCATTGTAAGCAATGTCTGTAGAAAGTAGTCCTGAGATTCATTTAGTTTTAAGTACCTACTCATTTTTTCCTTTTGAAAATAATACCATGTCCCAAGCAATTTGAATGCTCATAAATCACGTTAGTTGAAGGGGAGAAATTATTCCAAACTTATCTTCTCAAGGGTGTTTTGTTGTCCCAAAGACTGTCTAAAGGAAGAAGTTGTCCTTTGGCTGGACTCACAGCAAGCAGCCCCAAGGTTGGTGTAGCAGGTCCTGTTTGTATTTCTCCTCACATGAGTGGAGCTGCCTGTGTGCACCAAACATGCAGCTGGTCCCTGTCACCAAATGCAGGCTGAGCTGCTTCTGTGCAATACCTGGCTGGTGACACTGGAAAAACTCTTCCCTCCTTTCACCTGGGCCAGTAATGACATGAGATCTCTTGGTGAAGCTGTGCTTGTGTTACTCGAAATCATATCTTTTTCGTTATGATACCAGATAATTGAACAACCTAATCAAAGCGGATTTAGCATGGCCTGAATGAATAAAAAAATATTCCCATACAAAAAAACTTTGAGTTTAAATACTATGGTGTTTTTCAGGGAAAAGAGCATGACACAAGAAAACAAAGGACTGCATTCTGAAAGAGACAATACCAGCAGTGCTGGGGGAATGAAAATAAGCATGTATTTGTTTACCTGCCCACTAATGCCGTCACAGTAGTTCCAAATACATTGTTCATTTGAATTAAAGAACCCACCTAAACGTTTAAAGACATTATTTATTAACAGTAACTGGTTTTAATGTCAAGTGAGGGTAAATTAAGTTGGTTACACAATTTATCAGACGCTGCTAAATGTTGTGGATGTTATTAGTCATTAAGTAACCAACAGTTAGTCTGGCAGTTTATTAAATCTCAGGACATTAGATGCAGGAATCTCTCCATGTTTTCTTTATGAAGAGCACCTCAGAGTAACATTAGTAGTATGTAGATATGTATAAATTCTTCCTTCTCTTTTTCCTCATTTCTCTCTTACTGGCTGCTTTAAACTTCATTTAGTTTTTTTTAATGAAAACATTTTTTTTTTGTGAAGTGAATCTGTCAGAAGAAGTAAATTGATATGTCATGGATTGGCTTTGTGATTTGCGGGGTGTTTTTTTTCCTTGTTTTAAGCAGATGCAGAAGGTGTATTTTGATGCTGTTACACTGTGATGGATGAAAAAACTGTACTGACTTTTATCCAGGAGAGGGAAGCGAGTTGTTTTCTTTCAAGGGCTGTAGATCAATTGATGTCTTACAGAAGTAATACCATGAAAGTGGGGAAGAACTCCTCTTTGATACTCAAGTCTTTCTATTTCAGTTGGTACAGTAATGGGCTTTTGAATTAAAGGTTTGTTAAAGCTTGTATCTATTTCAGAGTATTGACAGCCGAAGCAGACTCACTGAGCCAGAATTTATATGTTTATGCAAGCCTGTTAAAATCAGGATTTATGTTGACTGTACTAATGTGTAAGCTTTAATACCACTGTTATAAAGAAGGCTGCTATTTGAATTTTCAGTGAAGTAAATTTCTTTCAATATGCCTTTGAGTTATGGTTTGTAACTGTATTCATATAAATAAATGCTTTCAGCCAAATGCTGTTGAACTAATTCCATTTTGAAGACATTAATTATATTTAGCTCACTGAAAAAAAGGAGGGGGAAGGCATCAACTAACCCTATATAAAAGTGACAACAGAATTGTTTTGTGAAGAGGCTTTGGGCCTCTTAAGCTACGAAGAGTGAGTGGTTTCTTGGGTTGGTTGGTGTTGTTTTAATCAAAGAAGTGTGAACAGAAGCTAGATAATGCATTGCTATACTGCAAAGACAATTCATTTTGAACAGACATTTATACACTTAATGCTTTTTGCTTTTATCATGTTAAGGTCTTTGCAATAAAATCTGGTTATGCAGTGACTCTAGTTGTTTGTGCAGGAAAAAACAACCTTGGTTTTTCATCATAAATCCATTCGCTCTTGTCAGATTGGTAAATTTTCAAGGTAAATTTCTTCTGATGTATGTTCAATTGAAAAAGTGGTTTGTTGCAGTCAACTTAATGTAAGAGAGAACTTACAGCTTTGACTTCTTATAGAGTGTGTGTGTATATATATATAAATATATATAGTGTGAAACTTACGATAGAGTGTTAACCAATCATCAAAAGTGAAATCTAGCTGCAACCAAAACAAAAACCAAACCAAAATTTTAGTGCCATTTGTGTGAGCCTGCTGATTACACTTTAATAAGATTTTGTGTTTCCAGGAGTTAGAAGACATAATAAACCTGAGCATTGCTGATTGCAGTTTCCCAAAGACAGATTGGGAAATAAATAGTGTATGTGTTTTTAGGCTGGAGCATGGTACTTCTGCCATTTCGATCTTTATTCTTCCATTTTGGCTATTCCATTAGGTGGATGCAAGAATTTTCCTGCTTGGAATTCACATTGCCCTGGGATCACATAGGCTGCATGCAGAACTGTCATCTTGCTGAAGTGCTGTGTAATTGTCTGATCCTCTTTCCTTTGCTGTCTAGTTTCTCTTTTCTTTCATTTCATTACTTTCATTTCTTCTGCTTCATGTTAACGTTCTTCATCTCTAAATCACTTTGTGTTCTTCTTTCACTCTCTTTTGAAAGCAAACTGCCAGTGCCTTATTTAATCTCTTTTTCAGTGTAGTGAGAGGTAACAACACGACTGTGCATTTTAGGCCCTTTGTAACCAGTTGTTTCAGATCAGGGTGAGAGTGAAAGAGCTCTCTGGGACACCTCTGTGCTTTACCTTTTTAACACTGCATGCTCGGTTTTTCAAGGGACCTTGGGTCCTTTAGAAGCCTTCCGGAATATTTCCAAGAACACCAGAGGGTCGTGACAACTGGGCAAAACTGTCTCTCCATCTGCACTTGTAATTGTCTTTCCATCTACCAAAATTCACATCTGGTCTCTTAAAGCTATGCTTCCTGCCTGCCACCCCCAAAACATTTCTGACTTCATTAGCATCTTGTGGCACTCTGTGCCAGGGGTACCCCCAGATGTCATTGGCACCCTCAGGAAACTTCAGTTGTTCTTGTTTGTTGTTTTACTTGAGAAACTGATGCTTTCAGATTTGCTGTGTTGGAGGAAAGAGATGTGGAATTAACCTGCTGAGCTGCTGCAGTATCTGAAACATTTAATTGTTCATCATGAGCTCCCTAAACATACATAAACTTTTCTGGTTACCAGCGTGATTAGCCAGAAGCTGACCACAAGCTTGATTTTAGGAATGTGTCAATGAAAGCTCTGCCTTGCTTGTAGACTGCCCAGTAAATTTAAGATGAACTAGCATGAAGCAAGAAAGCTGTCTGGAGTTACTCTTAAACAAGTCATTTTACAAAACACAGCAAACATCACCTAAATCACATATGAGGTACACAAAACCGGAGTTATAGTGGAGTGAGCTGATCAACAAGTTCTGGAACTAAATAGTAGGAAGCAAGGAAAATGCAAAAGATGATAAAGTTTTTTACTTCCATTAAAGATTGTTGGAACAGGGACAATCTTTTTGTCTGCATATAGTACATATAATGTTTTGTTTATGAGGTCCTCATCTAAAACTGTGGTTGCTCAGCTCTACTGAAGCAGCAGTGGTGAACGAGCTTCTCCCAGAGTCCTTCCTGCTAACTTCATCTTCAAGAGGAGAACCCAGTGCTGGCATGTTTGCTGATATTGATAGCCAGGAGACATTATTTATGGTGTATCAGGTGGCTTACAACAGTGGTCTCAAAACTCGTGCACCCCATCATTAAAAAACAAAATCACTAGATCTCAGAAAGTCTCATAGATCAATTGATTTTTCATTAATGCATTGCAGTTTCTTGATAAACTAGTGACTTATGATAACATACATTTTCCACTCATCCATAAGAAACAAAATTCATATTGGAAAATGCTTTCCTTTTTAAATTGCTCACTTCATAGTGTGTTTCCATCTTCTGCCCCACTCCTCTGATTTTGTCCAGCTCTGGCTTATATCTCAGCTATAGTTCGAAAATATTCCTGGTGCTTTTAATCATGGATATAGCTTGTGTATATATTGTGATTGCATGCATCTAATGTGCAGCTTATCTGGTTTCTTAAACAGAGGAATCTCCAGACTCAATTCAGAAACTACCTGTGGGTGATACCAGGGAAAGCCCATCATTCAAACTCATCATTCCTTGGTTTCTCGGTTTCTAGAAGACCTTCACACAGAGCTTTGCCATGGACTGTTTGAGCTAACTGATTTTGTATTGGCGTCTTGCTTCAGTTGAACATGGTGATTATGGAGTGCTTCTCTCTGCTGTCTTTGAAACTTGAAAGTACCCCAAATAAACTAAAACCCAAACAGAACAACTAAAAATATTCATCAAAAATTTTACAGCTTTCTGTGTCTGTGTGTATTCTCGCTTCTTTCTTATTTTGTGCTTGCTTTTTTTTTATTAAATACTCGAGGGTTGGCAGTGCTGTGAAGTGGAACAGTGAAACATAAATATTAATTGTGGTAGAAATATTGTCTAGAATCTCATTCTTGTTTTAGTTGGAAATAATACTCAATTGTCTTGGCCGTGTTGGAACAAAGACAAGACCTAAGGGATGTGCATTTGTTTGGCTGCAACTTTATTAACACATTTGGGAACAGTGCCTGGCAATAAATCACACAGTGAGTCACTGCCTATTCCTTGATCGTTCCTACCTCTCTGGAGAGCTGCTGCCAGCCCTCCCCTCCCAGGCTGGCTCCCTGCACTGCAGGACCACCACAGGTTTTGTGTGTTGGTGTGAGGGGAGGCTCTGCAAGGGGAGGGTCATTGCCTGGCACCAGAGGGTGGGAGCCACAACTGCTTTTTCCCAGCTTTCTCAGAGAGCCACTGCTGGCCTGGCTTGGCTCGTCTTGGGTTTTTTTTCCTTTCCCTGGCAAGGTGAAAAACCGCGGGAATGTATTTAAGACAGGTACCACCTAGGAGTGGCAAGGCCTGTACCTTCCCACTGCTGTTCTTGAGTAACACCTAATTTCAAAGGATCACTGGCATAGACAAGAGGCTGGTAATCCTTTGTTTGCAGGGGCTCAAACTGCTCTCTTCAGTTTGGGGAAGGCTTTAAATTTTAAGGGCAGAGATGCAAATTGCAGCCCAATTGATAATGCATGTTTTTCAACTCCTCTCACTCTGGGAGCCACACATGTAAGGGGAGTGTCTGCCCTGTTATTCTGGAATGTGACTGATTGTTATTCTGGATTCTGCCTGGCTCTTTCCTGCTGTCTCCACTCACACTGTAGAAGTATATTGGTCAAAAATTCCCTGTCATTAAGGTCAGTGAGACAAGCGCAAAATAGCTGAATGGGTTAAAAAGTTAGTATTGTTGCCTCACTGGGGGGAATTCAGAGGTTCTAAGTGCTAATTTAGTGCCCTACTAGTGTATGTTCCCAAAACGGATTTTTTAATTTAGCAGTGGCAAGTCTAGTTTGTTCGGGCAAGGAGCACTTCTCCCTTCCCTGACATAAAAAAGTGATTCCAAAAAGTTGAAAGTTGCAGTACTGTAGTGGCTCTGTTTCCTCTGGAAACCCTTCTGTTCTTTTCTGTGTAAAGATGATAAACTGCCCTCGTTGGGACTGAGGTGTAAGCAGGCTGGAACTCCCCCGGAGCCTGGAGATGGCCACGTTCCAGCTGTAGGACTGTGTGAAGGCACAAGGGGAAGTCCTGGTCGTGTTTCAGCTCTGGGTTGTCCATTCTGGGACAGAAGTGTGAAGGAGCAGACAGGCCCTCCCCCTTTATGTAACGCTGCACAATGTGGAGCTGAGTCTGTGTTTTAGAAAAGTGGTGGTGTTGATTAGTTAGTTGGTCATGAAATCATAGGCAATTTATTTTTTAAAATAAATGTAATAACAATATTTGTGCATGCTGATTTTGAATGTCATTCATGTTGCAACAGAGCTTTTAATGGATTAATTACGTCATTTGTAAGCAAAGACCAGACAAACAAAGATGAAGTTCACCTGAGTTTTGACTGAGAAACTAAAAAAATTACTGTTTGTTATCTGTGTTCTGAGGATTGTCATCAACTGGTCTTAGTGCTCAGATATTTGCCTTACAGAGAGATGGTCGTGTTGTTACACTGGAAATGAAGCAGGTGAATTCACTGGTGCACAGCAACAGTGACAAATCTGTTTTCCAGTCCTGGGTTATGGTTTTAAAAGCAAGGCAGTAATTGTTACTTAGTTCCTGTAATCAGTAAGCTCATATGTTTCAAAGAAAACCAGAAGTATTTGGTGTGTGGGCTAGGTGATAACTCATGACAGAAGTTCAGCTGTTGTTCGAAAGCATATTTCAGCTCCTGCTTTGGCTCCTGAAAGCTGTAATTGCAGACTTAGTACAAGCTTTCTCTTGTTTGTTTTTCAATATTGACTGTTTGAATTAAGGTGTTTGTTAAAATGACATGATTTTAAAAGGTTTTAAACCTCTAGGTTAAGTAAATCGCATGATACTGAAGATTGTGGATCTGTCAAGTTATATCCTATACTATTTAAAGAAAAGGAAAGAAACAGCTAAAATTTGTGGTTTAGTCCCTTTTCACTTTACCCTCTTTAGTCAGTGTAGCCAGAACAAGGATTAGTAATGTTTGGTCCTCTTTCTAGTCTGTTTCTGGTCATCCTAGGATGAAAACTGTGTTTTACTTAATTTGTTTTGTACCCGAGTTTTGCACTTAGATATTGTACTGGTTTATGAATACTAGAAAATTAAGTTATTTGTGGATTTTATTCTATGCTCTAAGCACAAGCAAGACATTTGACACTGTATGATCAGAAAAATACATTATCTGCCCTCCCTGTTGAGCTTACATCTGAAAATGTAGGACAATCAACATGGCTTTTATAGAATGGTCTTTACATCCTCCAGCAACTTGTAAATGTATATTTGTGAAAACCAGGGTTTCCACCATTGAATTCTTTGTTCCAAATCTAAATGTTTTAGAATTTCTCCGGTGAAAGTTTGTCAAGATAGCATGTACAAATTGTGCTGAAAAGTGATGGTGGCATCTCATTCCAAGTAAAACTAAATGTAGGAGATGTCCTGCCTTGTATGAAATCCTTATGCTGCATTACTAAGAAGTCCACAGTCTTAAAAAAACCACTTGGTGCAACTTAGTAAACTTGGTTTTCTGGAATTGTATGCAGATAGGTATCATCGCTTCTGGAATGTGCTTTTTCCCTGGGCCAGGGCTGCCAGACAGAGCTCTCTGACAATCTCTTTATCTGTAGGGTTGTCTATAATGTTAGTTAGTGAACTCTTTGAAAAACCAGCTTCCATGAGTTAATTTATGCACAAAACATCACTGAGAGATGTGTTTTACCTGTTTCACAAGTAGGGGACTGAAGCATAGCTTAAGGGACGTGGCTTGGGCCACACAAGAAGCCTGTGTCATAGCCAGGAATCAAGAGATTCACATTTCCTTGCCTAACCACACAAATTCAGAAAATAAGTAGTTGAAGAAAAGCAGATGCAACACTGAGGATTTGAGTCTTGGGTATGTTTTACAGCGTGCTTAACTCTCTGCCCATACAAGCAGAAGGTTCTGCTGTGGGAGGCCAGTAATGCTTTTACATTCATAGAATCGTAGAATGGCCTGGGTTGGAAGGCACCTTAAAAACCAACTCGCTCCAACCCCCTGTCATGGGCAGGGAGACCTTCCACTATCTTAGCTTGCTCAGAGCCCCATCCAGTCTGGCTTTGGACACTTCAGGGATCCAGGAGCATCCACAGCTTCCCTGGGCAATCTGTGCCAGGGCCTCACCACCCTCACAGGGAACAACTTCTTCCATATATCCCATCTAAACCTTCCTCTTCCAGTTTGAAGCCATTCCCCCTTGTGCTATCACCTCATGGCCTTGTCCCAAGTCCCTCTCCAGTTCTCCTGTAGCCCCTTTAGGCACTGGGAGGTGCTCTAAGGTCTCCCTGGGACTTCTTCCTCTCCAGCCTGAACAGCCCCAGCTTTCCCAGTCTGTCTCCATAGCAGAGCTGCTCCAGCCTTTGGAGCACCTCTGTGGCCTCCTGGCCTTGCTCCAGCAGGTCCAGGTCCTTATGCCAGAGGCCCCAGAGCTGGACTGCTCTGCATGGCTTGGTTTCATTGGCAAACTTGCTTTGAGGATGCACTCAGTCCCACCCTGTACATGTCCAACAAAAATTCCTGCTGGTCTGAGTGCAAGGTGCCAGGCTGGCTGCAGACTTTGTAGCCTGCCTTGTATTTTGGTAGGGCAGGATTTTCACTTTAACTCACTGCTACAGCTTCATAATAATTATTATTTATGGCTGATGCCCTCATCCAAAGGACTAAGGGAATACAATTTCAGTGTTAACCCTTTCCAGGGATTTTCAGAATATCAGCCCAATGACTCAAAATCCTAAGGCAGGAGCAAAAATCCTGAGGCTGGTATTTCAATTTACTGCTGTCTTTGGGGATTCTTATTTTCCTTAGGTTTGTGTTTGTTTTTGAATATGTGCTTCTAATCTAGCAAGGACATAATGAGCTCTTGAGACATAATAAGCTCAGTAAGACTTGAAACGCTATTTACCGCTTGAAGTATTTACGTGTCTTCTATTCCTATTCGTGTATCCAAGCACAATATGGTATTTAATAGAGCCTCACAGATAGGAAGCCTGTAATCCTAATGTTCTGCAGGTACAAACTGAATTACAGAAAGGATGTGCTCAGCTTCATGAAGCTGTTTAATCATTTCACTCCTGGTGTGTTCGGCGAGTCCTGCACAACTTACAGGAGTTCGATGTGTGCCTGACTCTGCCATGGTTCTGTGGTTCACACGCACAATCCTTGTGACAGCACAGGCACTTGGAGTCACATCTTTTCAATCCTGTAGTAGCAATCCTGAGCGGAAGAAATGTTTCCCATATGCTCCTGAAGGAAGGCAGGAAAATTCAGGCTAGAAGGAAAGGACAGGTTGTAACTGTGAGGAAAACAAGCTGTTGGAGCAACTTCTTTTAGAATTGAGCTGTGTTTTCTATCACTTGATGGCTCTGTGTGCATAATTATGGCACTTAAAAAAGAAGTGCCTTCTAGTATCACTGGCCTGTATGGGCATCATACAAAACCTGCTGGGTGATACTCCATCATCTCTATCACACAGAAGGTGAATATGATTATAATGTTATCTACCACTCTCATGTTTCTGTTTATCTAAATTTTCCTTGAACTGATTCCATCGTGCTGGTGCTGGAAGCAATGTGTTCACAGAATTTTTTTCAGTCCTAATCCTATGATATTTTGTATCATTCAGTTTTATCTCTCCTTGTCAGAAATTTTGGAATTGGGAATATGAGGAAGGAGAATGGGATGCAGTCTATCCCTAAATGTTGCACAGCTAAATCAACACATCGACACAGTGCAATTATTTTTGCACATACAGAAGACGCCTCCCTGTAAATTCCTTGTGACATAAGGTTTCTGACTAAAATTAGGTCATGGCTATTTAATTGCTTAGGTGTCCACCCATGAGGGAGCTACAGAGAGCTCTTTCAATTCCTTGCAATCAACAAGTAAGTAGCAGCTACTCTCATTTATCCTCTAAGGAAATAGTCCACCAAAAATAATATGTTGATTCCTTGGCCCCTCCCTGTCACTAATCACTCAGCTCTTGTAGCTACAGACTAACTTGGCCTTCAGCACCACAGTGTCCAAGTGCCTCAGTCATTAATTTTCAACTTACGACACTTCGGTGATGTAAGAAAGCGTTGTCCTCGTTTCACAGCTGAGGAATTGACACATCAAATAAGTGACTTGCTTTAAGTTTCACAGCAATACTGGCCATAGAAACCAATGACTTATTCATAGACTATTCTGTTTCTTGGAAAACCAACCCTGTGTTCCTTGTCCTTCTGCCTGCTACCCCAGATCTCCTCGGACCAATTTAGCAGGCTAAGGGTTTAGGCCTGTGTGTATTTTAGCCTCCCATAAGCTGGCATTGCCAAACAAATGCACTCCTCCCTTGTGTGAGCACAAGCAGCATCTCCGCAGTCACGTGGAGAATTAAGTCAGGAAACTGATTCAGGTTAAAGTTAATCCCCCTAGAACAGTTTCAACCTGAGTCGGTCCTCATTTGGCTCTCGAGGTGCAGCTGTAGAGGCACCACGGAGGGGGGGAGAGGGAGGGGAGGCGAGGCCAGCTCTGCTCAGTGACTGGAGGTTTCTGTTGGCTAAAATGCTTGTGGAGTTAGTGGGGTCAAGTTCATGAAAACCTTAATCAAAATAAGTTCTAGTTTCTTCTTTCTCTGGAGTGCACATCACATGCCTTGAGGTTTTCCCCATGTTTATAGAGCCCACCCAAAGCACAGGGACAAACTGTGTCCAGAACACAGAGGAGGTTTTTGGATCAGTCCTTGCTCTGGGGACATTTTAGATCTTTCCTGCATGGCAAGTTTTTTCTGTGTGGCTGCTATCATTAAAAATGTTTAATTGTGTATAACCTTTTTCTGTTTGAAATGGAACTATTTCTGAGTAGTTGCAAATGGAACCAGAGAGGAGCATGGTTACCAGGATAAGGACATTTGTAGAGGGAATAAAGTGCTGTAAGTGTGGAGCTTAATACCTCATCTCATCCTGCAGCACACTGACCTATGTGAACCCACATTGCTTTGCCTTTCTGCCCTGAGTGGTTCCATAGAAAAGACGAATTGGAATTGCGTGCATGTTTTTTAGTCTTTAGGTGGAGCCTGTCTGCCATGACTTCTAACATGTGAGTCAGACACATGGGGAGAATCCTCCTATTTTGCTGATCCCTCTCTCAAAAGAGGTGTTCAGAGGGCTTCCCAATTGCTGTGCTGAGGTGAATGTCCAGCTTTGAAAACAAAATACCAAATCCTGCTGCTTCATTTGAAGGACTGCAGTGTAGGAGAACCTGTAACTGTGGAATGACACCCTCATCCTGACTACATCAGAAGTCCTCAAGAATTTATGCAGGGACCTTGGCATGCTAATAACTTGGTTGTTGATGACTAAGGCAGGAAGAAGGGTGCCAGTGACGTCTAAAAGGAGACTGAAAGGAGTTCTCGCACTTAAAAAATTGCTGCCGAAGAGAGCGAAACATCTTTTAATGAGTGCTGTTCGTATCTTTAACATGAGGATGATAACCTTTTCACTTGGACTGCCCCATGACCCCCTGAGAATCTTTCTTGCCATCTTTGTTGCTGAACACTGTTCCCCAGCTTTCCTGCTTTTTTATTTTGTGGCTGGAGTGTGAGTCCTGGCTGAGAGAGCGAGAGGATGTTGCAGATGGTCCTTAGCGCCGTAAACTTCTGTTGCAGAAAAACTCTGGTCTCTGTCAGCCACAGCCCCTGTTCCAACCCGGCCACCTCAGAAGCCTCAAAAGAAGCATGTGTGGGATTGTTGTATTTAGGGGTTTTTTGTTCAGGCCTTGTTCAAAGGTTCAAGATTGGGGCATAGATCTGTTTGATTTTCCTCCTCAACTGAACACAGATCATAACATTTAGAGCACAACCACTTTGTGTAGTAGGAACCTAACAAGAACCAAATTTTAACATAGTCACTAGTTCCTTTGAAGGAGGCAGTGTTAGCAATTATGATCTAGACTAGACGTTGGTAAAAACTTACCAAATAATTATAGGTTTCCTAAAGGAGTGTAGTATGAGTAATTGCAGGTTTAAAAATGTTATTAGGAGGAGTAGTTTATACCGAAACTTCCTCCTGCTCTTTAAAACCAGAATCCATAACTCTCATCATGCCACAGCAAATGCTTGCCCTTCTCCACAGAAGAATGTAGACTTGCCTTATTGTACAGCTAATGTTCTGTGGTACATTATTTAAATTAGCATATAATAGAAACCTAATTGCCCACTAGGGCCCACAGCTTTAGCTGGTGGAGATCAGTGTGCATCCACTGAAGTCAGTGTAGCAATGTTGATTTTCACCCTTGAGGATCTGGCTCAGCAGCTTGTTTCTATTCCAGGCATTGTTAAAGGAGATAGTGTGTTTAGAATATTAAACCATGGCATTGTCAGAGATAGTCAACTCAATTTATGTGCAAGTGAAGAGAAATAAAGCAGTAAAACCATTATTTTTATCTGAGGATTTCAATTTTCATTGTCAATTATTCATATTGACTGATCTGCTACAACAGGGAAATCATGAGCATGGGGTCATCTTGTTGTGGTTTTAATTTCCTACATCTGTAGTTATCTAATCCTCTCAGTGTGAGCAAGTACGATTAGTATTTATTTCTATTCTGTGTGCCAGTGCCCTGGGCCAGGTTCTGTGCTAAATCCAAAGTGACTCTCCTACTTAATTGGCATTAACTTGTGCTGCAGTAACATAAATAAGAATTTGTACTTTCTGTGTGAAGCACTCACAACTCCCCAGACAGATTTCTTCTATGTAGATATTCTCCCCCCATGTTAAGGCTTGTGGTAAATCTGTATTTTTTACTCAGTTTGGAACTTTTTCTAGGAATGTTTTCCAAATAATACTTAGGGAAGCACAAATTTGGAAAGGCTTTGGCTGCTCGTTAACCATTGGGGCACTACCAGGAGCATTACTACAGCTGTACCCCTGGTTAATAAATTGCTACAGTAAGAACAACAGCTGTCTCTCTCTGGAGAGTCAAGTACCAAAACGAACAATAATTTTTCACTTTGTCAAATGGTTTTTACAATCATTTGGAATGCTTGCTTAAAGAAGCTTATTTTACTTCATGAATGCTCCATTCAGGAATAGGGAAACTTTAGGCCTGAGCTGAGCCAACGGTTCTTTGTGGAATTTGTTTCCTCTCCTTTCACTTCCATTATTCTCAGAAGACCTCTGGCTGCTCCCCCACTTATCTCTGCTTCCAGTTGTCCCCTGGGAGCTTTGGATAATCAAAGTTATGCTGCAAGTATTCTTCAGAGAGTAGGAAGGGGGGGGGGGTGAGTTCTGGTTAAATGTTTTGGGTCTTTATTGAGGACAGTATAGTAACTGACTGTGTGAGCCTTTTGAAATAGTACAGTGTTAAAACTCCAACAGATTTGGAGTTTCCTGGTGTTCATTGCTGTCCGTTTTCTGATGTGTGCAGAACACAAGCATAGGAAGAAACATCAGCAGGAATGATGGGTAAAGACTGTCTCGAAAGGGTCGAGAGATTATGTTCATCACCCAGTAAGTTTTTGTATGGCTTCATTCAGCTCTGGTTACAAGGTGGTTTTCTTGTCCTGACAAAGTGGTGAGGCTTAGCTCGTGAACTGGTTTGGATTGTCTTTGGATGAAATGATTGCAATCATACAGGAGCTGTTTCTATTATTTTCTTCTAACTTGTATCAAGCCTCCTTTTTTTGGGGAAACATAAATTGACATTCACTAATTGCCAGCTTCTACCTTTTTGAGTGATTTGGCCTTTAGAACATAGTGTTAGCCATGTGAAGCAAGTTGGATTTTTCATTTTAATCTATTAAATGCACTTAGCAACGCTTGAATCAGCATCTTATTCTGTAGTCTCCTGTTCATACTTGTATTTTGCCCGTTCTGTGGGTCACAGGACTGTGTTCTCCTTATTGAGCTGTCCGACTTGTTTGAAAAAGGTGTCAGTGTTTTCTCTTTGGGGGAATCTTTTTTGGATGGCCATTTTGCAATTTTGTGAATTTTATAAACAGAAGTACTTAGGCGTTCATATAGATGTTGATGGTCAGTTCCATCAAGTTCCTTTGTTTTCAGTACTGGGTTTTCCAGGTTTTTTGTGGGCTTTTTTCACTTGGAAAACATGTAACACATGTGACCAGAGACTTATATAACACGAGATGTCTCATGTTGAGGTAAGGAAGCCATCTTCAAGCCAGATATCTGAGACCAGTGTTGTGTTATCTCCATTGCAAAGATAACAGACATTAAAATTCTGGAGTCTGGTAGCCAAATGGCACAGCACCAAACAGGATAGATTTTCTTTTCCCCGAGTGGTAAATCGTGTTAGATAATTCATGATGCAAACTGCTGTTATTTCTAGAGTATGTGAGCCTCTGATGGCAGAGCAGATTTTCTTACCTCTCTAGGTTAGATGAAAAGCTGAACGAACTTTGAGAACTGCAGAATATGGCAGTAGCTTTGCTGCAGTAGATCAGCTGATACTTCTTTGCTTGTATCATTTTACTCCCCGGTGTCATTGGAGTGGTGCAGCTCTTACGTTCTGCGCTTTTTTGCCTTTTTGTGAGGAACAAGCGGGATTGCAGATAATGGGAGAAAGCAGTGGAGCATTCATGGCAATAATTTCTAAGAGCTGGAGATAAATAAGCAGGCAAAGTTGAAGACTTATCTGGGTGGGGGTATTCGCATTTTGAATACCCTCTGCACAGATGCAGTTATCACTTAATTGACTTTACACTAGAAAGGCACTTCGCAGCTGTAAAGAAAAACTTCTGCACGTAGTCCACAGTGGTTCCTTTCTGCTGTACCAGACACTTGGGCTGCTTTACTCCCGGTGTCAGCTACGGGGGAAGGAGAGAGCCTGTTTGGGATCTGCCCCTCACAAGCTCGGTTGTGGTGTCCAGCACTGGCCCTTCCTTTTCGGGATTGCCCACAGTGGCTGACCCACGGCTGCGGGAGGGAGCCCTTGTTCTCCAGGGCTGACTGCTCCCAGGCCAGTCCTGTCCCTACAGGGGCTGGGGCCGCTGTCGCCGCCTTGTAGCACCAGGCCCAGTCACTGCCCTCGGGGTGAAGTCACTGCAGCTGGTCCTGGGTCTGTCTGCCATTCCCACCCTGTGTGAGAGCTGGGACCTGCCTCAGCGTCCCTTCCTGAGGATTTTGAAGGCAGTGGAGAGTTCTGCATTCGGGGCTGCAGCGATCTGTGGCGCACACGGGGCCGTGATGGATGGCTCCCCGGAGAGGCAGCGCGACGGGAGCGAGCTGTTCTCCTGCGGCACACGCGGCTCCCAGGGCAGCACAGCCACCTTCTCCCCAGCCCCGTTCCGTGCGGACAGGAGGGGGAATTGTGGCAACCCGGAGAAGACAGCTTGTTCATTTTGTTTCTGAACTGTCAGAAACAAAGAAGGTTGTTTTGAGTCTTAAAGGAATTTTGTGGGGAAAGAGTTGATTGTGTGGTGTTTGGAGAGGCTGCAGTCAGACCTGTCTCTGCCGTGCTTTGCAGAGAGCAGGCTGCTCTCTTGCAGATGATACCGTGCCTGTGTTAACCCAGCCAGTGCATTCTCATCGATTCCTTTAATAGACGAAGACGGGTGTTTGGTGCCTGAACACCTTAGTTTTCTCACCCTGATTTGCTGAAGGTTTGTCAGAGTTGCGCAGAAAACGTCAGCAATACCCTCAATTTAATGGGGTCTTTTTCTGTGGAATAGTTACTTAGTTTGCTTGTAGTCATTATTTTAAATTTTGCTATCTAAGCATGTTAAGGTTTTATTGGTATTATTCCTTCAACAGCAATATTGGTTACTCCAGGCATTGTTTAAAAGCTTTTTTTTTTTTTTTTTTTTGCAATTCTTAAAGAGAGATTTGGCTTAGAGCAAAATCAGTAAGGGGAAAAGAATTAGGAAATCAAACCCTTCCTTTCCCTTTTTGAACCTCTCAGTTTTCCAACCTCATATAAGTACGTGAAAGGGGTTTAACAACTTTAAATTGGATTTTGGAATGTCAGATGACTCTAATAGCCTTTGTACACAAATAACAACAGAAGAGCTGATTATTGTTTCTGGGCTCTGTGATGCATTTACGTAATCATTAATCTTGGCACTTCTTTATCTGCAGCAGATTAGGAGGCCACTGTCATTTTGAAGACTGCCATTAAGTAGACTTTGTTAGTGTTTAAATATGTGAAGCTTAACTTTAAGCTTTCTTAATGTATGCAGTGGAGGTATCCTGTGCCTTGAATAGAGCTGTTGGAGTAAGTTTCAGTCACATATCTGCTGCCACAGTCTGACCTCAGACATGGGTTTATGTAGTGTTTGTTAATCAGCCTCTGAAGACACTTTGAAAGCTTTTTAAAGGTAAAGCATTAATATATCTGTTTGCTATCAGCGAGCAAACTTGCTTTATCTACTACCTTTCAGTTGGTTTAATCATTGAGAGGCAGGAAATTAAATGCTATGAAATGAGTAGGCAGAAAGGGTGTTAATGGAGGTCGTAGCACCTAATCTGATGGTGGCAAAGGAAGAGCTTTTGCTAGACCTTTTCTTTCCACAAGCTTGTAATTTTCTGGAACGTTTTTGTGGGCAGCTACATTTTTTTCTTTCATGATCTTTGTCATGAAATGAAGATGGTTTTCAAATACTGGGTATATCATATATAGACATCATGAGAGTATAAAGAGGCACAGAAACAGAGCTAAGTCCAGGGAGATAGTGTGAGCTTGGTTGGTGGGGGATATCACTGTAATGTATGGTTTGAAGAAAATGTTTGGGAATAAAGCTTTCTCTGTGGCAGGAGTGTTTTTGAGGTTGTTTGACAGACTGATGGTACATTTATTTTGTAATGTAAGCCAGAGCCCATAAGATTTCCATCTCTAGTGACAGTATCTTGTATGTTCTCCGTGGTGCAGTTTTTGGGGATGGGTCACAGTGTTTTCTTCCTGTGCTCTTTTCCAGGAGAACATCTGAGGAATCCTTCTGACCCCACATATACACTAATATTGCTCCCTCTGAGGTGGGGCAGGGGCTGAATAAAGTGTCTTTCTTGGAGAGAAAAAAAAAGTATATTTGTTCAGCAGATATGACCTTTTGTTATAAAAAAGGCTGTAAGCTTTCTCTAATATTTGTATTTGCCAGTGTCTTAATATGTATCAGGAAACATTTATCAGCTGTAAACCATTGCTTGGTTTTGAACTTCAGTAATAATTTCTTTGAAATGGAGGAAACACGGGTGTAGTTAATCTGTTTTGTGCTCCCACTTCAAAACCTTGAGAAGTAGCTTCTTCTGGTGTCCCTCGGTTTTATTCATCCTCTGATGACCTCTGCAGAGGACTCACAAAGAGGAGCTGTGACAAAACCACACTATACACTGGAAATAATGGCAGTGGAAAACATCTTTGTATGAAAAACATGTGACCCTGTGTCAGGCTAGAAAGATGCAGAATATGGACTTCAGGAGAATTTTTTGTGTGAGGTTTGAGGGAACCTGGTTGTGATTTGCTTGCAATAGCCATAAATCACAGGTGGAGTTGCAGAATTCACGCTCAGTATTGGCTGCTGTGTGATGAATCCAGGAAGGAGGTGTTGGAGGGAGTTAATAAATGAGGAGTGCAGCTAAAAGGCTTTTTACTGTTTAGACTTCTGGAGTTGGTTTTGGTTGTTATTGTTCATCTCTTAGATGAATCATCCGAAAATGAAAATTTAAACTAGACATTTAGAGTGCACCTTTGTGAGAAACTAATGATTCTACTTGGCATACAGCATCAAAGGAAGCCTTTTTAATGACATCATTTCATGTACAGCCAAAAAGAAAAAGAAAATATCTTAAAAATGCAGATGTAGTCACTTCAGAATGATGGAGTTTCTAGTCTGGGTGAAATACTTTCTTTTTTTTTTTTCCCTGCAACTTTTTCTTTTAAAAGTAAATTCAGGTTTTGAGTGGTTTTTCATCAAAGTGCAGCTCTCTTGTAGGGATGTGGTTTCTGCACCAGTCACATTTTTCTGGCTTTGACTTATTCATGCAGAGTCCCATTTCTCAATGCACAGTGACAGATCCTGCAATTTCTGCAGAGGCCAAACCCTTTATGAAATCTGTGCAGCCCAGCAAAACAGCAGGACAAAGCTGAATCATGGCAAACACTGTGAAGGGACACTTTCTGGGTTCCCTCTGCTTTGTCACATCTTCTGAGTTCATTCCATATTCCTCTTTCCAACTCTCTCTGAGGAACCAGCTGCTAAAGTGGAACTCGACTTGGCCAAATGGAAAGTACCAAAGGAAGCATTGTGTGCGTTGTGATGGAGAACGTGTGGTGGGGATGGGTTGCTAATCAGAGTCAGCCTTCTAAGGAGTCGTGTGAGGAATTGTTAATGCTTGGTCTGAAAGCTCGGTGCACATTTGTACAAGTGATGAGGCTGCAGCGGTACCTACCCACAGTCAGCTGGTGCTGTAGGCTCAGTGCATGTTCCCTCAGGTTCTGGGCCTATCACCTTGCTAATGAGTGCAGTTGAAATTGTAAATAAGTTTGACACTATGTTGCAAATGATTGTTTTTTCTCAGGTCTGTGTGGTTGGTTGGGTTTTGTTGTTTCCTTGTTGATATTTTTTAATCAAGTACCTGTGGCTGTCATCTGGTCTGTGCTGGTAGGCAGCCTGATAAGATCACTGAACTGAGATGGAATTTTGCAAATGGATAGCACAGGTGTGTGTAGCTTCTTAACAAATCCAGTGATGGAGCTTTCATGTTGTATAAAAGGAAGTCAGAGACTGTTTACCACTGCTCTAAAAGACCTTTCCTTAATGAAGGCTGCTGTAATTCAGGTACCAACTGAGTGCCTCTCATACTCCTGCACGCGGTAACTCTGCTTGGAAATAGGGGCCAGAATGAGTGCCTTCCGAGAATTGGTCATTTGAGGCTGTTTGCAGCCTAGGAGAACTAACTCAGGTAAAGGTTGTTGTGCTGTGTTGTAGCTGACTTGCTGAAGTGCTGCTTAAAATTGGTGAGTGGTTGGTAAGTTCTTTGTTTTCCTACTACAAGCGAATAAACAGAAATGTCAGATTTTCCCCTAAGCCAGTGCAGTCAATTAGGGAAAAGAAGGTGGGAGGACAGTGTTGGAGTTAACAAATTCCAGTCTTCAGAAGACCAGGTCACACTTCAGAGTAGGAAATTACATCAAATGGGGCTCTGTGCATTAATCTGTGAAAAAAATGGGGTAATTTGGACTTTTCACTCTTTAAAATGCTACATTTCTTCAAGTCTTTCTTTATTTAAGTCAAGTCTTTATTAGTTTCTTCTAGAGATTTAGGAAATGGGGCAGAAGTACAAATACATTTAAGCTTTTCAGTACGGGTTTCTTTTTGAAGGAAAGGGGGAGAGTTCATTTAGTATTGTCCAGCTAACTCCAGCAAATAAATTTATTCTCCTGAAGATTTCACTTTTTGTTTTCCTCTCCATTAGTAGTAGAGAATGAAAGAGCAGCATACAGACACCAGGAAGGACAAATTGGTGTAGATTTGCTTTTCCCAATGCAAGAGAACAATAAGTTGCAAAGACTACAAGAAACCTCAGTGTGATTGAGCATTCAAGGCCGCTTTGCTTCGAGGTGCACATACGTGTTGGCCCCCAGCTCCATTCTCTGTGTCATTTTTCATTTGACAGACCATATGCACTGGGTGGTTTGAGCAGCCCAGGGATACAGGCTGGATCACAGTAGAACTCTGCTTGTGCCCTGCTGCAGGTGTTTGTCTTCACAAATGCTCCAGGCTAGTAATCATCTGTAGGAGGAAATTAAGGATGTCAAAACCTGAGTGAACTCTGGAATCCTGTAAAAACAAACATGATGGATTCACACAAACTCCAGCTTGCTGCTTACTGGATAAATGCAGCAGCACATTAGAGCAGCCAAAGTCAATGCTGGCAGTTCTTGGGGTAATAGCTCACACCTATGTGGCTCCTAAAACTTGTATTTTGTGTCATTTTATCAAGAGAAATGCTTTGTAGGTGTGTCATTAGACCTGTAAGCTTTGTTTTTGGAAGTGAAAAGGGAAAGTAACAGAAGTCAGACCACCAGCATTTCTCTTGCACAGCTCTGTAGGAGCTTCTCTCTCAGCAGTGCTGAGCGCTGCAGATTTGTGGGGCTGGAGCTCTGCTCATTGGTCCCTGGGGTCATAAGACCAAAAGCCAAGATGTGGCAGTAAGTACCAGTCATCTGAGGTAGCTGTAGGTAGAGATAAAGGATGATTATCCTGCTTACCTAGATAGAGGAAATGAGACACCAGCTAGCATCCCCATGCTCGCAGCATAGCAGGACTAGTGAGATTATAGTCTCTGTAGTACCTATTTCTTGACATGCAGTTCAGAGCTTTGATTAAAACTTTACTATATTTCATTAGAGAAACACATGATTTCAGTGTCACTGTGTTTTCTTATGAAAAACTTCTTTTGAATTGATTTATTTAACAAGAATTCCATTTAGCCTGGTCAAATTAATCATGCCCCAAGCTGTGTACATTGTAGCCAGTGTAACTCCTGTTAATTTTCAACCAGAGAAGAAGAGACAAATGAAATAATTAAATATTTATTTGTAAGCACATGAGCCACCAAGAAAGTGAGAAACCAAAATGTGGCAGAAAAAAATGGTGTTTTATGAGATTTGGAAGTCTGTTCCGACCATGTGGAAATCATCAATCCAGTCTTCAAATGCTTTGGTTTTGAAATGCAAAGGACAGCATTTCATAGCAACACCTTTCCCTTTGTTCTTTGCCATTAAGTTTGTTTGCTATGCCTTGTTACTGTGTCTGTGTGTTGTGCCTGGTGAGGGACAAAAAGGGACCCTCCAGAAGAAGTTGTTGCAGTTGGACAGCTCTTGGTGTATATTTCTGCCATCTTCATTATTTGTATGTAAGTTCATGAACGTAGTAACAAAGCTGGAGCTTGAGGAGTTCCGTAGATTCCAGAGTGGGAAGATGTTAATTATATGCCCCAGATGTAACAAGGGAGTGATTGTCCCAGGAGCTACTCATCTGTGCTCCTGGACAACAGAACACCTCTGGATGTGGCAGGCCTGGCTATTTTGGTTGAGCCCAGACTTGGACTTCAGTGGTTTGATGTTACAGTTTGGTCTGTGGAATGGTTTAATAATGTGACCAGAGTCCTAAGCTGCAGTTGTCTCTACCTGTCATTCCTTCAACAAAGGAAATCAAATCATCTGGCATTAGCTGCATTCATTGCTCAGTCAGGAAAGAGTGAGAATATTTCTGGATGGATAAAAACAAGATAGTGGAGAGACATGAGTGTTACACCAGAGGGAATTAGAATCATGTAGTGTTGTACACATGAACAAGAGGGAGCAAATATAATCTCTCTTGAGTTCCTCTAAAAACCCTCAGATAAGTTTTTAGTTTGTGTTCCTAAACACTTGCAGAAGTCCTAGATTCTTTGTGTTGGGACTTTGTTTTGATTTTTCTTTATAGGAATTAAAAATATTATGATGATATTAGGGCTTTTCAGCAATTTTCTATTTGAATATAACATTAAAAATAGAGACCTCACCACAACAACTTCACTGAAACAGTTTTGCCTGTTAGAGAACCCAAACTATTTTCCATCTTGCCTTCTTCCGTTAGCCATTCAGGTGTCTTTGTTGAAGCCAGTGCTTCATGTAATAGCAAAGCTCTAGTTCTTTAAATTAAAATTAGTGTCAGTAAAATTTCTTGTGGCTTAAAGGAAAACAATAACCCTAAACATCAGTGGTCCTGGCATGGGAATATGAGCTCTTACTGCACTGTTCCCTCCTGTGTACCCAAATCAAACAGAGGTTGAAGGAATTCAAAGTCAGTCTTGCAAGGCCCAGAAGTGCTCAGGTGGTGCCATGCTATTTATCCTGTATCTCCTTTAATATGAACATTTCCAGCATTTGGGAATGCTGAGAAATGTCAGTGACCTGCTGAGGGATCCAGCTGTGCCCAGGCCCACAGAGCTCGTCTTGGCATTGCAGCATTTCTGCCTTGTGTGTTTGAGGTGTTGCTCATACTTTTAATTAATACTTTGGTGGCCATGTTCGTTTCTACTCCACCCATCACACCCACAGACTTCAAAAGATTTGTACCAGTATAACCTCAGTATTTATTTTATTACCAGTGTGATTTCCTAAGGAAACAAGGCTTGGAGAGGTTGTTTGTGTTTGTCTGGTTTTCAGCTCATCACCCCAATCCTCCCCGTTTCCAAAACATTTCAGCCAAGCTTGAGAGCATCAGTGGTTTCCAAAGATGTGAAAATTGAAAATGCCAGAAAGTTCCCCTTCTGATACCCCCCTGAGGGACAGCTTGCAGCTGAGCTCAGCTGTAGGCAGGAGAATCTGTAATGGAGAGGAAGATGCAAAGAATATCCCGTGTGCTGGGAAGGCTTTTGCTGGAATTTCAACCTTACTGGACCCCAGAAAAATCCAACCATGAGACACAAATCTCTTTTGTTAGTTTTTCACTGGAGCTGTCTGTTGCCAGGTCTGTCACTGCAGTCTCCAGTGGGGCCTGCTCAGAATGCCTTTGTGGTGGGGACTGTGTATGGAATAAACACACCTTCACACAAGGAGTGGGCAGGCTCTTGATCGAACACTTACTGTGTGTTCCAGAATTGCCTCAGATATCTCCCAATCACCCATCATCCCCAGAAGCACACAGGGGTTCGATATTTCAGGGTGAGTGGACAGATGGTCACTTCACAGAGTACATGAATGGGGTGGGCAGAGCTGTGCTGCCACCAGTGCTCAGTTCAGTCAACTGCAGCGTTTGGAAGCTGCAGGTGTTCGGAGGCGAGTAATTTGCAGCCAGCTCAAATTACTTAGGGTACATGACAGAGCAAATTATTTAGGTAATGAAGCTGAAAATGCAGGAAGATTAGAATATTATATAGTAAAATGATTCCATGTTAATTCAGTTTGTGATCAGATATCATGTTGCTTTAAATACCACATTACATGCAGTACCCTTGTTTGTGTCAATGAATATGTATGAATATGTCACTGAATATGTATGCCTCCTAATTTAATCAATATACTTACAAACAGCACTGGCAGGGATGTCTGGCACAAACTACATCCCTCTAGAAGCAGGTTGGCCCAATTTGTGCGTGGATCATGTTCATTTCAGAGCCCTTCTGAATTAGCTGCACAGTCGTGCACACCCAGTGAGGTGGGCACAGGTGAGCCACATCCAGGGAAAGGGGTGGGAAGGGTTGCTGCAGCCAGGGAAGGGATTCCTCCTTAAGCAGTGCCCTGAGCCCCAGGGGTCCCAGCTGCAGCCCTGCCTGCTGTCCGTACCCCTGTGGAGCCTTAGTGCAGGTCCTCAGCTCCTTGGCAGCTGTGGGTCAGTGAGGGATGCTTTCCCCGGAAAGCCATGCAGCCGAGAAGGATGCACAGTGCCCACAGAGGTTTTAAGGAGTGGAGACTGGTCTGGCAGACTCATCAGTATCTGCTGAAGTCCATCCATACTGAGTGGAAAAGTGTATACCTGGAATTTCTGGGTATTCTGCCTCAGGAGCTGTGACTGGGAGCTCCTTAGATGTGCTTGTGTCTCAGTGGTGCCAGCAAACACAGGCAGTTGGGACCCCACATACCCTGGGAGAAGAGAGCACCTCCTACACAGCTTTTCCTTTCCAGAAAATGCTGATTTTTTTAGTTCAGAAATAGTAAGAGACAGTAGGATTTACCTGACTTTCACCTTCTAAAAGTTAGGCTTGTAATTAAGGTATTATTAAATTCCTTCACTGCTGAGTGAAGAGGAGGCATCTCCACTCAGGGGTTCATGCTGCTTGTCTTGAATAAGATGAATCATGCCCTTTTTCCTCCTTGCTTTCTCTTCCTTCCTTCCTCTCCTCTCTTCCTCCCTTCACTCTAGAGCAGACAAGACAATTAACTTCATTCATTACCCAACTTTCTAGATCACTCAGGTCAGCTGGGTGGATCCCCCAAAAGACAGGAACGGGACCAATTTTTGCATCCACTGAAGAGCCCTTCCCAGGATACCAAATCTGAGGTCTCCTACCTGTTGTGAATTGGGGAAAAAATGTTATTTGTATGCATGTACAATTCTAAAATAACAGTGTGAAACTAGAAAGAGGAAAGGAAAAGAAAAATCCTTTTTCTACTCCAAGACAATTAATTCAGTAGAAACAAACATTTTATTCAGAAACATTAATGGGGAGGAGAAAGTTTCTGTCTTTGGAAAATAATTTTTTATTTTAAAAAGTGTGTTCTCCGAGATGGACTGGTAACACACTTTCCTGGGCTGAGGTTCAGTGTGTTTCTGTTTAAGTGACAGACCTGGGGAGAAAGGTGACCTGTGCTTTGCTTGGCTGTACAGGCTCTTGCCCTGATCTGAGTCTGCCTCATGAGTTAGAAAGAGAGAAATTAAAGATTACTATGAGCTTGTACAGTGCATTCCCTTACAGATAGAGAATTAGATTTTCTCCCTTCTCTACTGCACAAACTGGACAAGGAATAAAGCAACATTTCATTATGTGGGAATTAATAAAAAGGGAGAGGCTGTCTAGAGGGTTTGGTTGGGGGAGGGAGCTTGAAAAAGGCAGGCAAACCCAGTGAAACTGTTCCAGGTTTGGGGAATAAACTCCCCTAGAGCAGGAGGGAATAAGGGCATATTCTTCTGTTCCAGGTGCCAGCAGAAGATGTCATTGAGTGCTCTCACTGGCTGGCTGGTAGGCATGTTCCCTAGGAATTAGGTGGAGGCGATGGTGTTATTTAAGCATACCAGAGCTACTTCAGACAGTTGCCATGTGAAGACACGGTGGATGAAGGAAGAAAAAATGTTCGGGGGGGAAAAACACTGGCTTTTTTCCCTGTAATACTTGGGCTCAAGTTCCTGTTCTGTCTGATTTTGAGCAGATCAGAGTCCACACGCCTTTTTCTGGAAGCTCATCTGACATTACAGCAGGAGGACGGTTACCAGACAGTCTGGTGATAGGAACAGCTGCAAGTGAAGGCACATTAACTGAGGGGTGTTAGTGGATGGCAGAGGCCCTTTGCTGTGGAGATGAGCGTGTTTGACATCAGTTTGTAGGGATTGCTGCCTCCAGCCCTGGGAAGGTCCCTTCTTTCTCTCAGGAGTCCTTTCTGTAGCAACTTGTTTGGTGGTGGGTCTTGGTGCTGGAGCTTGCATTTGTTGCACTTGGTGGTTTGTTTGGGCTTTTATTCCTCCTCTTTGCTGCCTTTGGCACAGAACAGCCTTGGTAGGATTTTGGAGCACTGTTATTTCAGGGTGTGAAAGAGTCTTAGGCCTTTAATCTGGGAGTACAAACTACATCTGTCACCTGGGTATCTGTGGCAGTTCCTAAGCAACCACAAGAGTTTATTTTTTTCTGCAATTCATATTGAAGAAATAATTTGCTCATGCATGAACCAGCCTGAATCAGCCTGAGCACCACCCCAGGAGACAGAAATTGTAAACTGTAATTTAGGCTAATTCTAGTCTAAAGCATGAATTAGAGTATTTTATGTAATCTTGAAAAATATACCATATAAATAAATGTAAGCAGAGAACAGGTACAATTAATTTGAGCACAGTAGGAAGCTTTAAGTAACTCTGGGAATGTGAGAAACCAAGTCAGAACATATTCTTGACATGTAAAAATATTTCCCACCTGCCTTGTTTGCATAAGAACAAGGTTTTAGCAAGTACATATTTGCATGTCAAAGTTAAAAGTGGGGAAAATATTTTCACCCTTGTAAGAAAAAATGCATAATCTTGGCACAGGCAATTTGCATTTAGTAAGTTTAAAGTATCTTAAGTCCTTTCATGCTATATGGGAAGTGTGTGAACGTGCGACAGGGGTTCCATTTCAATGAGTTGATTTGCAAAGGCACCACGTGGAGCAGTAATTGATCTGATCTCTCTGTGCATTAATTTGTACTACAATTGGTTGTGGCAGTCCCCAGCGATTTGTGCATCTGAGATTCATCCCATTGTCCTGCATCTCAGAGTGCAGCAGTAAGTTGGAGTTTTAAATGCTGTGTGCCTAATTGAAAGTAAGTACCTTGAAGATGTAAATTTGGGGAAATCAGGAATTCTGAAACTATACCTGATTTGGTGCCGGCACTCATAAAAATGATGTTAGGGAAATGCTGGCACAGCTGGAGCCTGTGAATCTGTGGAGATCCTCTTACACCAGTAAAGCACCCTGGAAAATGCATTTGGGACTAATTATGGCACCTTTTAGACTATTACTAACCTAGCTTTAGGCCATCACTTTGAAGGCATGTTACATTCCTTCAGAAACACTCTGCAAATGTCCTGTTGCTTAAGAAATAGGGATTGCATAGACAGGCTTCATGGGTGATTTAACTAACGTGCTGGAGATTGTAGATAAACTAGATCCAATTATATCATACCTATTCAAAATAAGGCAGTAATTATGTATATAAAAGTGAAATGTAAAAAATACATGGCCATGTAGCTGTGGAGATAAGCCTTGTCACTACCCTGTCCAAGGAGCTGCAGAAGGCTGCTGATTCACTGCAGCCGAGGAGAAAAATAATCATATGTTGAAAAGGCGCAACTGGGATTTGGGAGAGCTGTTCTGGAATTTGCCCACAGGATTGCTCTGTGAATTTGAACTGCACATGATACAAATCCTGAGTTTCTGTGAATTTCAGTCTGTTCTCCAATTTGTTGATGTGAAGGCGGGGTTATGCCACCCTTCTGCTGCAAGCTCACAAACATGAGGCTTTAGTAATAATTCATGTAGCACATTAATGAAACAGCACACGCATTATTTTTCCCTTTTATTAGTTCACTTCCTGCTCCATTGTGTTTAATGTGTTAGCTGAAAGCAAAGTGAAATTAAAAACCATTTTTGGGGAAGAAGCATTTCCTTCCTTAAGTGTCCTAAACAGACCTTTTAATTTCAGCCTTTTATCTTATCGCTGCAAGGATGGTGGGGATTAAAGGTCAAGGATACCAAGGTTGTTATGATGGAAGCAGATGCAAGTGGTGTCCTGCTGTATGGGAATACTTAGAAAGCTGCTGATACGGAACTGCCTGGCAAAAGGCCTCTAGTCCATAGCTGTTGGGCACTGCCTTCCCCAGCAGAGCATTTTAGCTGCTCTTAGGTTCCTGGGAGCAAACAGGTCCCATTTGGGTGCTGCTCAGCTGCCCCATTTGATGTACCTGGAGAATATTTTGAAGTGATATTTTAGCACAGTGGGTGCTGTGCTACAAGTCTTCTGGGCTTCTGCTTGATAGTTATCTTATGCTTTGGGCCACATCCTGAGCTCTGTTGGGCTGCAATGAAATGGAGCACACAGCAGCACTGCAAGATGTAATAATAAGCAGCCGGTTAGGGATTTAATGGCATGCAAAATGCAATGTTTTTAGAGTGGACATGACTTTTTGAGAACAGAGTACAACTGAAGTTAAGCTAATGCATTGTAAGACAGTAGTATTAGATGTGATTTTGTGTGTTGTCACAGACTGGATAGCCGTAAATTGGATGAAAGAGGAGCTCTCAGTCGGGCAGCTTGTGAATGGATTTGAGCTCCTCAAGGAGGTGAACAGCACTTGTTAATGTATCACAGTTACAGACACAGAAAGAGTTGCACTTGTACTGTTCCAACTAAGCCGCTGCCGGAAAACTGGTGCAGTTTCACCCTAACACACGGCAGCAGAGCGAGGGCTTTGCTGGGATTTCAGTCAGCTACCTGTGTGTGATCTGTGTTTGTGAGCACAGCCAAGCACACGTGAAATGTGCCCTGCTGGTGTTTGATCACTAAAGCAGTGCCTGAGCACGGTCTGTCCAAATTTGCCAGCAAAATGACTGCAGCCTTGCCCTCCAAAAGGAGTTGAGAGGTGTCCGTGAGCATGCAGGAGTCCCTTCTTGAACCCATGTATTCAGATGGGAAGGTGCTTGACTTAGAGGTAGTCACACACTGAACTGAATTCAGTAGGTAGGTCAGGGCTTTCATGCCTTATGACTGTATGGCATTTTCCAGACTCTGCCAGCTCCTTTGGTTTCAGTAAACTGAGTGCTTCTGTATTTTCCTGCCTTGTTTGTTCTGTGGTAGGTAATACACAAATATGTACTGATAATTCCCTTTTGATTCAGATACATAAGTTTTGGGTTTCCCATGCAGAATGGAGTTGCTCTTTGTCTTGTAACTTCTCGTTAGGGCTGGCCAGTCGTGTGTGCTGGGCAGATGCTGGTGGCTCTGGTAAGGGTGGTGTGTTCACTTCCAGACAGGGCAAGCTTTACAATTACCAGCTATGGTCTCACATGAATACAGTTGGAAGAAACCTTTGTTGTGTCATCTTAGCTCTTTGGCCAAAATGTGAACTCTCTTACTCTTTTTGGCTTTGAAATGCTGATTGTAGCCTTCTTGTGGGTTCTTAAACACCTTCTCAAATGACCCATTTTAATAACCCAAAAGCTATTATATAACGAGCAGCCATAATTTAGTCCAAAGCTCTAGGGGATCCTTGCAGTTCAGCAATGAATAGTTAATGCAGTATAATGTTTAGCAGGTTATTAGTTTTCACTGTACAAATGCTGATCAGGGAATGCTTTTATAAGGTGTTTAAAAGAAAATGTAATTAACTGGTTGCGTGCTTCTGTTGCAGCTCAAATTGAAATTATTCCATGCAAGATCTGTGGAGACAAATCATCAGGAATCCATTATGGTGTCATTACATGTGAAGGCTGCAAGGTAAGCTTCTAAAATATTAGGTCTGAAAAAAAGCATTTAGCCTTTTGATAGTGATTATTTTCCCTCTTTTTTAAAGAACAAGCATTGTGCCTAAGTTGAATATAAAATCGTTGGGGATTCTGAAGTACTGGTTTTATTTGGGCTTTAAATAGGACATTTCTGTGACACACACAGTTACAGTGCTGCAGATTTTAGGACAATCCTCAAAATCACACAGTTGTGCTGGGTATGCTGTAAATTGTCTCTCTGCGTAAGCAGAAGAGATACAGAGAGATGATCTGCTTCAAGCACACCACCAAGAACCTGTTCAATGCATTCAGCCGGGGGAGGGTGAGTCTGGCTTTCTTGAATCTCCCTGTCTCGTTTTACTCTGTAAATTGCTATGAAGCTCTGTCAAAATAGGTGGGAGATCTCCTCTCTGTTTTCTTTTTCACTCTGCTACAGTTACAAATCTATTCTGTTTGGCAGGGGAGATGGTGTTTCACAGTTGCACATGCTCCTGGTGTTCAGCATGCTCGGGTCTTGCTGGGAGCATTACCTGTTCCTTGTAGTGCAATCACTGCTGTGTAAGGTTTAGGCTTTGAATTTTTTCCTGGAATTGTACCTTTGGTAAATCTAATGAAAAAGAATTGCACTAGAAGCATTAATATTTTGTCCAGGGTGTCTGTCACAACCAGGAATTAAACTGGACAGTGCCAGCATCAGGCAGAAGTGAAGCTGATCACTCCTTTTGATCCCTAGAGCAGAATTACGGCGCTGGCTTGAGGTGACACAGTGTGCACAGCCATACTCTGGCTTGTTGCTCTCTTCATGTATGTATGTTGCACTCCCATGCTGATAGGTTTTCTCCTGTTAATCTATACTTGAGGTGTGAAGAATTGATGTTTATGACAGTTTTTAGTCTGCTCTCCTGACCTGCTTGATACTACAACCCACCTTCAAAAAGTAACTTCCTTGCATTCACATTACAAAGTTTTCTTTTGTATTTTTCCAAGGAAGATTTCTGTGTTTTCATTAACACATCCTCTCAGACTTGTGGAAGTATTGATAACAAGGAGGGGAAAAAAAAAAAGTAAGAATCTTGGAATTATATGGGAACAGCACCTTCTGCCCTTTGTGACTGCTGTTGCTATGGAAAATGCAAGAAATGCACTAAAAATGCATTGATAACAAAGCGGTGGCCTTTTCCAGCTTTATGTGGTTAAGCAGCCTTTATCCAATTTCAGCTGTGGGAAGTGCAGACATTTGCAGTGAGAATTCTGCTGTTTGACTGTTTAGTCAAGGATCAAGTTGTGTTCAAGGTCTGAGACCTCTTTAATCTTTAAATGGTTTGGGACCAGAGTACCTGGGAGAGAGATCTGTAACATCCAACCCTGAGTGCAGACACAGCGGGGTTAATGTGGTGCTGATGCTCGGCTGGGCCTCCCCACATGGGTCTTCTCCAAGAGCAAGAGCCCAAGGACAGAGAAGCTGCCAGCTGTGTTTTCCTTCCTTCATCTTCATGCACTTAGTGAAAAATGCATGTGCAGTATACTATGTTTTAGAACAAATGATTTTCCTTCAAATGCTGTATAAGTTGAGTTCACTTGGAGCTCTGTGCAATTCTCTGCTTCTGAGAATTCCACCAGAATGGTCAGCTGGTGGGAAGGGCAGAAGGGATGCTCGGCACAGTGAAACCCATTTGAATCTTGAAGGCAGAGTGTGAGAAGTAAGACAGTGGCCCAGTGAATGATTTAGGCATTTTCTCTTCCTCTTGAAGGAGCACAGTAAAGTTTTATAGCCATACAATTTCAGGCAGAATTTTAAAGCCAATTAATATCAACTTAACCAATTTATTTTCCTTTGAGAAGCTCACTCCTAAAGAAACTCAGTCTTCTTTAATGCTAGAGCCCAGATGACCTGCAAGTGACAGACTGGAGCAGTGCTTGTGGGCGCAAGTCACAGGAAGAGCGTGCATGATTGTGACCTAGGCAGCATTTAAAATGCCCTCCTGTGGCTGATGGATTCTCTTTGTGCTACGCTCTTCCACAGTAATGTCAACAGAGTCTCACCCAACAGAACTATTTTGGCTGGCGAAAAGGTTGGCATAGCTTGGCTTCTGCCAAAGCATCCAGGTGTGGATTGGTGTGGGTTTCTTTTCCCAGCTTTTCTGTGGCTACGACTGCTGCAGGTTTGAGCATGCTTACATTGCACTTCATGTTATGCTAAACCTTCCTTTGTAAAATCTCCTTGGCTACAAAGACCTCGTTCCCAGTCCTGTGCCTTGGCTCCTGCAGCCGATGTCCTGCACAGTCGCAGAGAAGCCAGTGAGGTTCTGCACAGGTGCCACAAACCCATCCGTGTGCATCAGATGGCAGGACCAAGGCCGTGGCTGTCAGAAGGGAACAGCTGTGCTGCTGCCCTAAAGCCAAGCTGTCAGGAATGATCTACAAGCAGCAACAGCAGCAGCAAAGTCGGGTGTTTTCAGCTTGGACTGGTTTCACTGCACTTTGGCGTGAACTTTAATGTTACTTAATCGTAATGTTAACTTAAATGTTACTCTCTAAATACTGATAACCAGCAGAAATATAATTTATTCAAAACTTAAAGTGAAGTTTTAGTTGCAGAGACCTACTGTGCAGTTCTAGTGTGTATCACGGATGAAATCACAGACCAGCTCTTGACAAATTGACTTTTGCTGAGCCCATTGCTCTTCTGCAGCTTTGCAACCCTTGCATTTCACAGAGTTGAAAGTGTTCTGGCCAGGTTTTGTTGTTATATTGCATTTCACATAACTAGACTTGAAGATTTGTAATGAAACCCATTAGTGTTTCTTGGGAAGTTTTCATTTCCTACCTTGCTATGATGTTGCTGTTTTTATGAAGTTAGTGTCAGTGTTCTGCACAGGCCCTGAGTACTCCCAACCCATCAGCCTATTTAGCTCAATCTGAATCTGCCTTTAAAAAAGTAAATTTAACATCCCCTCATCTTCTCCCCCTAAAGTGAAAATTTGAGGATTTTAGCCAGGTTGTATTTTACGCTTTATCTAGGAGGGCTTCTGTGGCTTATTACAAATAAAATAAATTTTTAAAGAGAGGGTGGTTGTAGGAGCCCTACTGACAAAACTGCTCTATTTGTGTGGGGCACTTCACTCAACCCTTAGCTGTGGGAACCCATTAACAACCTTTTATGCTGTAGGAGGGACCATGCTGGGAAAGGAGAGTGGTTTGTACACATCCATGTTCTTTTCTCCTAGCTGAAAGTTGAACTCAGTTCCACATTGTCAATGAATTATGTAATTTAATTTGCAGATGCAGTTACTTGGTGGTGCTGTCAATAGCTCATGCCCAGCTGACACACCAATGCAGTAGTGATCTCTCTCGTTACCTGACTGCATGCAGCTGGTCTTACAAAACCATCCATGCAGGGCATTTCTGGGCATTTCAGACCTTTCCTTTCAAAGGTTTGTCAGTACTGGCTTTTGCCTCGTGTCTTTTAAGACCTCAGATGATCTTGTTCATTGTAACTGCAAAGAACGTCCGGGTTCTTTACTTCAGGAAGCAATACCTGGTGTTCTGTCCCTGCCCATCTTGCTTTCATTCGTCGACAAACACAAGCTCACTCCTGTCTTTATTACCATGTAAAACTGAACGGTTTTGCTCTGTTTTCAGTGACACTATAACTTTGTTATCAAATATTTTATTAACACTGTTTAATAAACAATTTTGTCAGAGCACTCTCCTCCCTTTACAACTAAGATATGTGCTGCTGGTTATAAAAGGGTTAAAAATCCGATTTGAATGTTTGCCTGTCTTTTGTATTACAGTGTATTTTTCTGATATTACTTTAAAGAAAATTTGTGTTGGTTTGCTTTAGAAAACAGTAAAAGAATGACTCCCCCCAACTAATTGTTAATTGCTCAGAATATTGCAAAACTTAATGATACGTGGAAGTCTTTAAGTATTAGCTATAAATCATGGGATTATGAATAAGCCTTTGTTGTCACAGGCTTGCATGCAGTCATTCCAAAACGTCTGCCATTAGGATGCACCAAGGCAGCTGTCAGCTGTTTTCTTGTAATTAAACAGCCAATGAGCAGCTAATTAAGACATATGTGTATACAGAAGTGGAAGTGGGTATGTTAATGAACTGTAGGAATCAATTCATTAAATGAAAATTTGTCAAAAGACCAAACATGAGCTCAGCGTTTCAGCCTGTGCACGGTGGAGAGGGGGCCTGTGTGGTGCCATTTGGGGCACGAGGGAAGCACAACTGGCTCAGGAGCCAGCTCAGACACCACTATCTCCAATGCTGAGCTGCTGAGCAGAGAAATCACTGAAACTATTAATAGACTTTGCAAAAACTGCTATTTACATTTCAAAGTCTTTTTTAACAAGTTGTTATTCAGACTGACTTGCAGATGAAAAGTTCTTGCACCCTTTTTTCCCCAAACCTGATTTCTTGGCAGCAAATGAAAACCCATAGACTGTGTTGTGTATAAATAGGAGTCTGAAATGCAGGGACCAATCTGTGGCTTGTAATGTGCTCTGCTCTTCTTCTGGCACCAAGTGGATCCATCTGCAGGAAAAGAGAACGTGCAGAACTCAGTGGCTGGGGCTGGATCTTTGCGTTGACTTCAGGAGGGGCCGAGACTTGGCCCCGATGTGCCATGGGCCAGAGTGGTTGGTCCAACACTGGGGCTCCCTTAGTGCAGCACCAGCTTTGTCTCTGTGCTTGATCAGGAGGGGTGGCTCTGCCTTGGCCCACTGGGTCACATGAAATAATGGCTGTAAACATGTATGCAATTAAAGCATGTGGCCTGGGCTAGCTTGCATAAGGCTTGAACGTATACACGTGTACCAAGCATGCATCCACCTCCTCCTTCCTGATGGAAAAATTATAGCCAGCTCCGTGCCTCTGGCAAAAGCTAGGGAATAGAACAACAGGATAGAGCATTTCTCCTTTTAATAAAGGAGGGAAAAAACCTAGAAAGAAACTGTAGGTACTTACGGAAGGCTCCTGTAATAGGAACTTCCCCACATGTCTTACATGTGAAAGCCCAAGGACCACCAAAAGCGTACAAAATTCACAAGTAAATGACAGTACCGTAGAACAAAAAATTCTGACATGACCTTCGTTGTCAATTCACTCCCAAATCTCAGATACCTGTGTTTCTGAGCTCTGGACAAGTTTAGATTAGTTTTTGAAGTTTGTGGAAAGGTTTCTTTGTTTCTTTAGCTACTACTGATGTTTTCTTTGGCTTGTTTTTAAAAGCACTCTACTGTATCTCTGATTTGTAAAGTGCAAGTGCTTTTAAAGGCCTGGGTTCAGGCAGTTCTGCTCTACTGAAAATCTAGCTTCAAGCTGTAACTTAGCTGATATATTGTACACTAAAATGTATTGAGCAGCTGTGTCTCTAGGGAAAATCTGGAAAAGGAAAAGGGCCAGTATTTTCTCCATTATAATACTAAAAATAATCCTCAGCTTGACAAGGCTATTCTTAATAAAATTCTTAATAAAAGGCTACTCTTAATAAAATACACCAAACTGGCAATTCAGAATCAGTATATACCTCAGCTAAAGGGGAAAACATATGGATCCTTGAGGTTATTGGGACACATTAGTTTCACATATTGATTAGGCTGACTTTCAGAATTGCAGAGTGGTAGAGGGTTTCATGCAGTTCATGTGTGAGAATGTCATTCAGTGTAACTAGGGAAGTGTTTGGAGAACTGAAATTTTCGGGGGCTGTTGCAGAACGCCTACCAGTCACTGGTCAGCTCAGTCCCTAATCCTGTTTTTCTGGTGAATGGCATTGCACTTGGAGTTTAGTAGTGAACCCACTTGTACTTGCACTGGAGTGACAGGCTCCACTGAAGGTGCTCCCAGAACTGGAAGTTAATCTGTCTACCCAAGAGCTGGTTCCTCCAGAGGGATCAGTTGTGATGTTGGAATGGTAGGCATTTCCATGGTATTTCAGGTTTTCTTTAGGGTGAAGTGCATTCAATTGGAGCTCAATATGTGCAATACTTTCAGTTTAGTGAAATCATCTCACTATTGACAAACGTGAAAAAAACAGTTGAAAGTTCAGTCATATAGAAACAAAGACCAGAAAAAAAGGGGAAGAAATTATGTACAGGGAAACAGGATTAAAGACAGCATCTTCAGTTTCCTTACTTTTTTTTTTTCTGTTCCGTGTTTCCTTAGTAAAGCTTTAATAAAAGGGATGTAATCAACAAAGACTGGTGCCCTTCTGCTAAGATGGAGCAGGGGCTTTGTCTCAGTGTTTTGCCATGTTTCTGTCTGCAGCCACTTTGATATGAAGTACTTGACTACTTGAGACTTGTCATGCAGATGTCCTTCCTTTATTTGCTTCACCAAGTATCTGTGCATGTACTGAGGGACTCCAGCATGAAACCTTTGAGTAAATAACAAATTGGTAAAAGTCCAGCTTTAATTAAAAGGTGCCCAGCCTTTCCAAGGAACTATTTTCTTTGCAGCACTGTTAATTAATCCATTATGTGGCAACGTAAAACTAAAATAGCGTGCTCACTGCTCTCAGAGGCTTCTTTAGAATGACTACATCTTTGCATAATCCTTGTGAAGTAGGTATTACACACACAGCAGCATATGTTTGGGCAGTCTGTGGCAAAAGGATGAAATGGACTTCAAAGCAAACAGCTGCGTAGTGGTTAATGACATGTACCCTTCAGGAGGAGACAATAAAGTTGTAGGTGTGCAGAACCTTCCAGCTCCGGCTTTCTCTGGAGATGGGGTTACTCAGGAAAGAGATCATACATAAAACATGTTTTAGCTTTCCGCCTCCTTAAGAATCTAAATCCTGCAGTTGAACAAAACCTGGGCTGTCAGCATCAAACTAACTCACATAATAGCAGCAATAGGTGACAGCAGCACCAGTGCAGTGACCATCCCTCTGTCCTGGGCACTAGTGAGGCACCTCAAGTGCTGTGTCCAGTTTTGGGCCCCTCAAGACAAGCAAGACATTAAGGGGCTGGAGTGTGCCCAGAAAAGGGTGGCAGAGCTGGGGAAGGGGCTGGAGCACAAGTCTGTTACTGGTTTTAAGTCTGGTAAGGAACAGCTGAAGGTGCTGAGGTTGTTTATCTGGAGAAGAGGAGGCTCAGGTGTGACCTTTTTGCTCTCTACAGCTCCCTGACAGGAAGATGGAGCCAGGTGGGGGTCAGGCTCTTCTGCCATGGAACCAGCAACAGGACAAAAGGAAATGGCTTCAAGCTGTGGCAGGGGAAGTTTAGATTGGATATTAGGAAAGAATTCTTCACTGAAAGGGTGGGCAGGCATTGGAATAGGCTGTCCATGGAAATGGTGGAATCATTATCCCTGGAAGTGTTCAGAAAGGTGTGTGGACGTGGCACTTGGGGTTTAGTGGTGAACACAGTGGTGCTGGGATAATGGTTAGACTTCAGGATCGTAGAGGTCTTTTCCAATCTTCATGATTCTATGAGTCTACAAAAAACATGTTAAGAAATTGTTCTTTGTAGGAGAAACTACTCAGCATCGTGCTGTGTGTTTTTAAACACATACACACACTGCCAAGGCTGAACATCAGAGCCTGCCACTGTCACTCCAGAGAGCAGAATAGGGTGGTAGCTGTTGAATCCTCTCTATTTTGGAGAACTATGCTGACCCGGGAAAGATAGGAAATCAAGGAAATCTAGGTCTATAATTAGTTTTATTTCATTTTGAAACAGCTGGTGTACCATATGTAATATGGGATCTGTAAAATCAGTGAATAAAAAGTGTAATTCCTTTATGTATTACAACACTTTTAAAATTAACTGTTTCTTGCTAGTTACTGTTTTTTGTTTGTTTCTAGGAGAGGAAAAAAAAACAACAACAAAACCCTCTTAACTTCCTTTAGTTGACTATAGAGCACTTGAACTTCATTTTCTGTTAGGTACGCTACCTTTCAGAGTCTTTATTTGCTCCATCAGTTAACAGCTTCTTGACTTGTATTTTGTAATTGCATCCCAGGGTTTTTTCAGAAGGAGTCAGCAGAGCAATGCCACATACTCATGTCCTCGACAGAAGAACTGTCTGATCGACCGGACCAGTCGGAACCGCTGCCAACACTGTCGCTTACAGAAATGCCTTGCTGTGGGGATGTCTCGGGATGGTAAGCTCTGCTAACTCGGGGCCTAGCTGCAAAAACTAACATAAGGTGTAGTAGGATGTATGGTAAACCAAAAAACATAGCATTTATATTCTAATTGTGCATTGGGCTGATAGTTGAGCTCATCAAGTGAGTTTTAGATGTTGCTATATATTTTTCTATGTTATATGCTGTATGTTTTTAGATGTTGCTGTATATTCACATAAATATATATAAATCAGGGCATGTACAAAGTTCTTGGGTTTATCTTTTTTCCTACTTATCTATTACAGTTCCCAATTAAGAGCTTTGTCTCTGGTCATTTCTTGAAGATGCAGTTTTTTGGTCTCATGTTAATACTTCCTCTATGTGTTCATTCCCACTTAAGTGACCTGTAGTTGCAAGTAGCACTGCCTGGTGCATGGGTACAGATCAGAACTGCATCACAGTATCGACAGAAGTTAAATATGTGTATAATGAATCAGGGAAAAAATGCAAAGAGAAAAATAATGCAGTGTTTTTTCAAAGATAGAATTCTGAAGAAAAGATGTTCCAGTGCTGTTAATATTAAGCTCAAAATTGCAGCTCGAGTAGTGACGAAAGCCCGCCTCTGCCAAACGGCTGCTTATGTAATTCAGTCAGAACTGGCTTTGCAGCTGAGACTTGCACACCTCCCCCACAGATGGAATGGAGCTGCCACCACTTACCCATTTGAAGATCTGACTCAGTCTTTTCCCCTGCCACAGTGACAGCAGCGCTGCGTGTTCTACAAATACATACACATTACTCTAGGTACATGAGGCCCGATCAAGGAGATTGTTTCCAGATTACATTTACTTCTTGAATTACATTGTCTCTATTTTTTTTTGTTGGTCATCAGACTAAAAACCTGAAACAGTTGATCGTTTTATGACTAGTTCCTCCAAAGTGGTTGCTTTCCTGTAGAGAAAAGCAGAAGGCAGTAGTTGCCTTCCTGAAGGATTAGGCTTTTACAGCTGATACAGGTCCTTGAAATCACATGCTGCGTCCTTGGGAATTCCCTGGATGCTGCAAACCAGTTGCTGCTGGCTTACAGCTAATATTCCTTAAAGTCATAGTAATGTTGTGGAGATACACACATGCACTTGTGTGCGCACACATGTAGGCTTAACAGTTATTAATCTACTAAACATTTTTGCTTGTCACAGTGGCACTGAAAGCAGGTTTGATGGTTCTTCCCACGTGCTTTAGTCCCAATATCAGTAAAACCTGCTATTGATACATTGAGACGGACCCAACATGTTGGCACCACACTCTAGTTTCACTCTGCAGTGTGAATGTTCAGCTGGTTGGAACTGGACAGTTGTCTCAGGCCACTGTGTTCTAGTTCAGCTTCTACTTTTCTAGGTAGGGTTTGAATGCTGAAGAGATGCATCTGTCAACCTCAACAGACATACAAGAGAAAATCTTTTCAGTACAGAAGTGGGAAGTTAATGAATTGAGCTAAACCAGTGACTTGTAATGGTCCATTTCAGTCGCATGTCAAGACAGTCTTTTAAAGAGCAGGTGCTGCAGCTGTGTACCTGTAACTGAGAAGTGGTTCTTAGGTCTGCCCATCCTGCACATTTGGGGTTTGGGCTGTGTCCTTCCATGTAGAGTTTAAAGACTCAAAACAATTAAAAGGCAGTGGTGGATGTGCAGAAATGTAATCTATTGTGTGTCTGTATTTCAGCTGTAAAGTTTGGTCGAATGTCAAAAAAGCAGAGGGACAGCCTGTACGCCGAGGTGCAGAAACACCGAATGCAGCAGCAGCAGCGGGATCACCAGCAGCAGCCAGGAGAGGCAGAACCACTCACACCAACATACAATATCACCACCAATGGGTTAACAGAGCTACATGACGACCTCAGTAATTACATTGATGGGCATACCCCTGAAGGTAGCAAAGCAGACTCTGCAGTTAGCAGCTTCTACTTAGACATACAGCCTTCTCCAGATCAGTCGGGTCTTGATATTAATGGAATCAAACCAGAACCAATATGTGACTACACACCAGCATCGGGCTTCTTCCCTTATTGTTCTTTTACAAATGGGGAGACCTCTCCAACTGTGTCCATGGCAGAATTAGGTAATGAGAGAGAAAAGCTTCCATTGTAATTGTCTTAACAGTACCCTTTGGATTAAAGTGACACATGTAGCCAGGTGATAGCAAGAATGCTGCTTCAGTAGAGCTGTGGGCATGTATGGGCATTCTTGTGTGAAGTGCACAGTAAATACCCTGATCTCAGGGCACACGGGGAACTCCTTACTGCTCTGGACTAAAGCTCCCATGAGCCTGTAGTTGATCAACTCTACCAGTGATGATTTTGCTTTCAGTCCTTGTAATAGAACCCTTGGAATACTGATTAAGAAGCTAATTTTTAGTGCTGAGTAAACAGACGGGGCATTTCTTTATTTGCAGATTATTTTTAACAATTTATCTCCTTTTTCATTATCTCAGTACTGTCATTCCCAACAAAAAGTGGTAAGACTGATTTTCTTCTGCTCTTCACCTGGGAAAAGCACTGGGTTAATCTGAGGGCAGTTCTTGTCACTGGTTGAGGATCTGGCCGCAGATACTGAAGGACATTTTTGAATGTAGCAAGTTTTGATAATTTCTCTAAGAGCCTTATAACAACCACATTAATTAGCACATTTTACTTTAAACTCTTCCCTTAATGATTACACTAGGGCTGAATTCCACAAGTATGACTTGTCAACAGCTGAGACTGGTGTTAGTGTGCTGTGTGAACTGGTTATAAACAAAGTGGAACAGGACATTAAAGAAGCAGTTTCATGATTCCATTACTTACGTAAGCAGCCAGGAATTTAGAACTGATTTTGCTTCCTAAAGCAATGGTTTTTTCTAATTATTTTGTTATGAAAACCTAAAAATAGTTTGAAAAATCAGGTATTCCAAATAAAAATTTTGTGTGGTTTATTTTACGTTTTTTTGAGAAATTTTGCAGAGAGGAAGTCACAAGAAGCTTACTTTTTAACGTCCTTATGTTGCAGAATGCTGTCCTCTGCAATATAATTTGTCCTGATAGCTAAAATATTGTGTCTGGCTTTAGTTCAAATAATTTCAGATAGGTAAAAATCAGAAGAAAAAGTCAGGGCAAACGCAGTGCTACCAGCTTTGTCTCAGTGGAATGACTGCTAATTTTCTCATGGAAGGTATTAAAAAGATTGACATTAAACCCACAGAAAAAAAAAAAAAAAAGGGGGGGGGGGTTTTCCTTTGTAGGCTGGGTATTGAGTTTGAAACAGAGGCCTAAACTAACTTTGTCTTGCTGCTTACCTTTATTTACATAGTGCTTAATTTAAACCCTGCACAGCATGATTTGGGTGCCCAGCATTGACATTACTGAGCAATGTTTGAAGAATGTTTGTCTGCCAGATGAAGGTTTCAATTTAGAAAGGTGTGGCTGTTCAATGAAAGTATTTAGGTGTGTGCTGAAATACAGTCCTGAAGTGAGGCGGAGGTTTGTGAATAACATGGGAATATTTTGCCTCCTGTATCCTGCGAGGGCACAGGGATCATGCTGTCAGCTGTTGCTACCAAGAACAAGTGTCTAAGTACACACTTCTGAAAAAACCCAACTGCTCTGAAATGCATTAAAGCTATGGTGACAAAGTATAAATTACCTTGTGTTTTACTTTACTGATTGCTCAGGTAGCACATACAATCTGATTTTCCCTCAGCTGTATGTTAAAGACTTTTCAGGTGATACCTTACATCAGATTACCAATGCATTAACCGTGAATCTAAACAGACTGATTGGTCCAGCAGTTCAGTTTGTGAAGAGTTGGGTTTTATCATTACCAAACAAAGCCAATTTCGCAGAAGACCCAGTAATGCAGTCCCTCAGAATACCTCCATGTTGTAGTGACCACCATTCCTGTTTGGTCTGAGCCTTCATTTTCAGTGGCCTAACAAGCAGAGTTGTGTGAGACAAGTCCCCAGGCCTCTACTTGCCCCGTGCTAAAATAGGAGAACTGGCCCACCTGAATGGTTAGGGCAGGAAAGATAAAGTGGAACTTGGGTATCTAAATTCTATTCAGGCTTTTGAAAGTGGTCTTAAAGGTTTATGGAACCAAGTTTTACTACTAAATGTAAATCTGCTTTATGGGTCTTTTAATCAAGTATAGCAGCAGAAAATAATTTTATTTGGAATTAAAACATTGTATGGAAATTTAAAATCATGTGCAGTAAACTAGGTGACTACTCTAAAGCTGAAGGAAAAAAACCCTTAGTGATTCAGTGTGTTATATTAATCATCTGGATTCTCTAATAGATGCATTTTCCTGATATTTTTTTAATTGTATGAGAGTAGAAAAAAAAAAAAAAGACACTTTTCCTTCCCAAGAAGCCTCATAGGACAAGAGTCCTGCTTGAGAGAGCGCTAGATAGGTGGTAACTGTATTTCTCTTTTGGAAAGCCTTGGCACTGGCAGCTCTGCCTGGCTGGCAGTGCCATTTTGTCCCGAGTCCCTGACAGCGTCCTGCGTTCAGCGCGGCCGTGTCCATGGACACTTGAGTGCCCTCACTCAGGGGTCCATCACCCCGCTTCTTCCCTCAGTTTCCTGCGGCCGTACTCCATGGTGTATGTCCGAGCCCGGGTGTCCAGTGACGGACGTGCCGCTGAGGTTTCCGTGTCCCCCCTTGTCCCGCTCTGCCGCTATTCCCGAACTGCGGCTCAATGGCGCGCAGCGCTGCGCGTGCGCCGCGCGCCCTCTGCTGGCGGCTCCGCGCACGGCCGCGTCCTCCGGCCGGGCGTTAAATGGCTGTGCGTTCCCAAAGCCAGTTCCAAGGGGACGCGAGTTAAAGCAGTTTTCTCTCTCAGCTCACCCTCTCCCCTCCCCCTGTTGCATCTGAAATACATGAGCTTTTCTCGTGTCTGAAGGTATAGCTTTGCATTTTTAACGTGTGTCGCTTTCTGCTCTTTCTTTTAGAACATCTTGCACAGAATATTTCCAAGTCACACATGGAAACTTGCCAGTACTTGAGAGAGGAGTTACAGCAGATAACATGGCAAACTTTTCTGCAGGAAGAAATTGAGAACTATCAGAACAAGGTATAAAAGCATGCCAAGCTATGGCATGGTTTCTTTAAAGCATGGTATTTCCATAACACACTGCAAAATTCACTTTTTCACCGCTTTCTCTTTACTATCAAGAATGTTTATTTCTGTGTGTTTAAAAAAAAAATACACTAGAATCAAAAGCAGCAAGATGGTCAGGATATCCTTTGCATTTGTCATTTTTACAGGTATAGGAAAAGGCCAACAAAAGCCAAAGCCACCGAGTTTTGTGATGTTACATGCTGTGTTTCATTTTGAGTTTATAAACAGAGCTCCATCAGATTTCCAGCCTTTGGGGTTCACTAACCCTGATTCATGCTCCAGTTGTCCCTCAGTGTTTGGGTTTTACCTGTGGAGTAGCAGTACAGTGCTGCCATGCCACCAGGGTATTGTAAGATCTAATCAATGTTATTTCCAGCATGCCTTCCATCCACAAGCTACTACCAATTGGCTACTTTTGGAAAATGGCCTTGGGAAGCACTGCTGAAGCACACTGTTCTTTGAATATATTTTTAATTTCCACAGAAGAATATTTAACCTTTAGGAATATAATTTTTTCTACTTTAGGTGATTTCATTCTGCGTTATTATCAACATTGGAAAAACTCACTACTTGCATGCCTTCTTTATGTTGTTATTAAGGTGATTTTCACATATGAACATCTTTACGTGTATCCTTCTGAAGATGAGTTAGGTTGATAATTTACATTCAGTACAAAATAGAGAAGCTGATAAGAAAAATATGATCATGCCTTGCTGGTGTAAATTGGTATTTTATTTTCATGCAGTGAATAAAATGCCCACTGAAATGACCAGAATCATTACATTTCGACATTTTGGGCCTATGAAATAGAAATACTCCAACCTGGATCTCTTCTGATATGACTGAAGAAGTCTTCCATGGTTGCATTGTCACTTATCCACATGAGGCTCTGGCTTTGAGGTCAATTCCCCTTGTCTTTTAAGCAGACTGTAGCCAGGAGTGTTGGAGAAAATTTACTCCACTTTGTTGTCTGGTGTTTTTTTAGCTCAGTTTTACTTTCTGACAATGAGGTTTCCAAAGCTTGGTTAGTAATTTTTGAATTTCTCTTCTCTCTCAAACAGCAAAGGGAGGTAATGTGGCAGTTATGCGCAGTCAAAATAACAGAAGCTATACAGTATGTAGTGGAATTTGCCAAACGCATTGATGGTTTTATGGAACTGTGTCAAAATGATCAAATTGTGCTTTTAAAAGCAGGTATGTGGGTCAGTTTTAAGGTCTGCTTCTATTAGTTTTGCCTAAGGAAGGTATTACATATAGTGGTTGCATACGCATATATTCATATGTAGTACAATGATCATTTAAAATTAAATAAGGGAAAACCTTGCAAATTGTCTGTCTTTGAAGTAATACCATCTGAGTTATTCTGGGGAGAAGGAGTTCAGGTCTACCTATTAAATTTTCATTATTGACAAAGGGAGTAATGAGTGTGTTAAGATGTAAAAGTTGGATTTTTTTTTTTTTTTTTTTTTTGATTGCTAATAGTGAATATTTCAAGGTAAAAATCCAGATTTTTTTTTTCTACAATATTTTTGCAAGATATTGTAGAAGTAATGCAGGTTGCAAATACTGGACCAAGTTGTTAAGGCTTTGTGAACATAAATTTACATGAGCTGCTTTGGCTTCGGAGACTTCGTTACTCTAAAAACATTACTAGAGTTTATTAGCATTAACTAAGTTGCTTTAGCAAAAACTTGTAAAGGGCTTTATGGGAATCCTTTTAATTCTACCAGCAAACCAAACTATGCTCTGTTACACCACAGCAACTTACTACTCTACTCAATTGATAATGAATGCAGAGCATTATTTTTAAATCCTCACTTGCTCTTTGCAACTGAAGTCTCTCCTTCTGTAGTCAAACATACGTTGTTTCTATTTTAGGGTCTTTAGAGGTTGTGTTCATCAGAATGTGCCGTGCCTTTGACTCCCAGAACAACACAGTCTACTTTGATGGCAAGTATGCTAGCCCAGAGGTTTTCAAGTCCTTAGGTAAGGAAATGTCAAGTGTTGTGTCTTAAAAAAAACAAAAAAACAAAACCAAACCAAAGAAAACAAAAAAAAACCAAACCAGAATAAAAATAGTAAGGTGGAAAAGCAAGGGAAAACATCTGCTTTGAAAAATCAGTTTATAGTATTCAAATAAAAGAGTTCTGGAGCTCAAACTACTGTTTTGTAAGCTGTCATGCTGGCTCTGTTTGAGGCCAAGCTGATTTCAGGAGGTAAAAGTGCTTAACTCTCTGTAGTAAAGGACTGTTGCTGCTGAAGTTCAGCATTTTGATTAGGGTAGAGCAGTTTGGACTCACTTGTTAAGAAGCCAAGATTTCGTATCTGATATAACACTTTATATATCCTGTTGGAAAAGGCAGCAGATTTTAAGCTTACTTTGGATATACTGATGTATAGTGACATATGCGTTACTGCTCTGAAGATGTTAATGGTGTTTTTAAATGTGCTAAGTCCAGTTATTTGCAGGTAAAATATTGTAAATAATTTTTTTAATTGAACTATATACAATTTTGAAATTTTTTCCCATGTATTTTTGCTGATTTTAAAAGGAGGTATTCACTGGGTCTAGATTTGGGCAGTAAAATATTTTGGAGGGCAGTGAAAATACATCAGTGGAGAATGCTGGACAGTTACTGAAGTATTCTCTGCCTTTCTAAAACACCTCAAGGTACAAGGTCAGAGTGCAAACAAGTCTGGGTTCTAGGGAAATAGAACTTGGATCTGTTACCAGCTGTATCCACAAGTTCAGGCTGGGGAGGCTGAGGAAAACCCTCTTCTCTCAGGTTGTGGTTCTCTTCAGAGCAGGGCTCACTTTAAAGACTGTGTACCTGCATGTGTGACAGCAGCAGTAACCTGAATAACACCTGTGTGAACAAGAGAATGGATGGAAGGAGACAGAGTTCCTCTTCTGCATGAACCATGTTCAGTCAGACCTTGGCTTCTCCTTTTGCCTCCTGCATGTGCCTTGTGTGCCTCTCTCTCCCCCATTCTGTGTGCTCAATAATCTTAAAATCAGAACTTAAGTCCACTCTTTGAGCCTTCAGTCCGCACTGATGTGACAAAGTTCTATTTAGAAGAGAAACAAAGATAAACCAATTTTGAGCTTGAAAATAAATAGCTTGAGATTTATCCATATTTACCCCACAAGAACCCAATGTAGAAAAGATACAGTGTGCAAAACCTTCAGAATCTTGGCTGCCAAGATGTGGGAGCTGGGGACTTGTGGGAGTGGAGTAATACCCTCAAGGATGAGTGAGATCTCACTGCCATCACTTCACAGTCCTTAAGGAGACCATTCACCTATGAAGTGTTGTTTTATAGATATTTCTCATCTCCATCAGAATAAATCAACAACTCTGTAGCTCTGAAGTAGTTTTAAACAATGTAACAAGAGCTGTACTTTTTTTGGCAGGTTGTGAAGACTTCATTAGCTTTGTGTTTGAATTTGGAAAAAGTTTATGTTCTATGCACCTGACAGAAGATGAGATCGCTTTGTTTTCTGCATTTGTTTTAATGTCAGCAGGTAAGAGATGGTTTCCTCTAGGTTTATTTGGTAGAGGTTGTTTCTATTTTGAGGTCTTTTTAACGACAATGTTAAGATTATTGGACATTGTGGCAATGTCACCATCTTTTTTAGTGTCTCCTCACCAAAATTTTTATTTCAAGAAACACATTTGAATTTAGGAACCAATTTGTTAAATTGGAAATCCTAATCTGAGCCCTTGTTCTCCACATTTTCACCTTGTTGAGGACTCAGCTTCTGTGCAAAGGCTTAAATACATTTGAGTGAGACCTGTGGGCCAATCCTGGTGAGACAGGCAGTTACTGAACTCCCATAGTCAGCTTTCCATGTGTGGGAGCTTGCAGCTGCAGCACAAGAGAAAACCTCCAGCATTGCCATTTTAGTGTGGTACAAAGACACACAAGTAATTTAGGTATCTGCCCCCACTGTGTGACTGGGGACACTGAGAATTATGGTACCAAACATCCAAGTCATCCCAAGAGTCAGGCTGGGTCTGCCATGCCTGCAGCTAAAGTAATAATCACAGGTTGATGTGCACAGGGTGCTCCAGGTCCTGGGAAGGCTTCTTAGGTGAGGAAGAACAAGATACTGGGGCAGAAAGTGAGTTTGTGCCTGGCCTGACACCTGAGGAAGCACACTGTGAGTTCAGACTGCAGCACAGTAGACTCAGGAGTGGTGATGGAAAAGTCTATTAGCAATGGTGGATTTATTGAGTCTATCACAAATATGTTCTCATGCTGTTGGCCAGACAGGAAGTGTGTTAGCCCTTTGTCTTAGCAAGCCACAGAACCCTACAGTTCTATCACACAGACAATGTAGCAGCTAATACTACTTTTCTGTCAGGAAGTTTAGCTGCTTTTTTTTTTAACAGCCGAATCTTTGCATCTGATTTTTCTGTAAGTCACTCTAAGTTCTGTAAGATCTGTAAGTTCTGTTGGTTTTCTCTAAATTCTGTAAGATCTCAGCAAGAAGATCCTCTCCAACTACTTGTTCATTACATGATCTATTCATTTCCCAGTAAAAAGTTGCCAGCCTCATTTTGTAAACACCCTGCATTTTACAGATTTTTTTAGGAAATGAATAATAGATCTTAGTCAGATACATTGTAGTCTCCTAAATAAGGGCTTTATAAAAATAACTTTTAAGTGCATGTGATAAATGTATTTCAAAACCTATTAATTTTGAAACCCATTTTCTATATGAAACTATATAACAAGTGGAAGGAAGATTGCAAACAGGAAAAATGCATCTGTAACAGACTTAGTACTTCCTGGTGCGCTGTGATCCATATGAGCATTACTAGAGGTTTTAACTCCATTTATATTCAGATCGCTCATGGCTTCAGGAGAAAGTAAAAATTGAAAAACTCCAACAGAAGATCCAGCTAGCACTTCAGCACGTCCTACAGAAGAACCACCGAGAAGATGGAATTCTAACAAAGGTAAGAACCATCCTGTGCCATGTCACAGGACTGTGAAAGAGTGGCTTCATCTGAACATTGCCCTGATTCTGGGGTAAAAGCTCATACACAGTTAATTTATTTATAAACCCAAAATTCTTTGTTCAAAATTGAGCTGCTCAGCTGAGACTATTTACTTAAACCTAGAAGAGGTGAAATGATGATGTTCTAGGAAACAAGGTTGATAATGGTCTGAAAGGGATTATTTTTATGTGGAACTTCATGATAAGTGATGAAGGTTTTTATCATAGTTCTCCTATACAACACTCCTATTCACACAGAATAATACTATTTCAGTGCTACAACATGCATGCCTTAATCCTCGTGGAATCTCTGCCTGCCTGACAATTAAGTTGTTAAAACATGCGAGACACAAACAAAACTTTTTTTTCAGTCTTCCATGAGGACTTCCCCACACAGCCTTTTTCTCAGTTCTTCCAAATACTGATGCCTAGGAAAAAGAGGCACTACCTACTGTTATACTAATCTGAAGTATCTCCTTGTAATTTCTCAGAAATGGGAAAGTGGTGTGATGTTACAAGAAGTAAATCTGAAGAACTGGGGAAAGATAGGCACTTCACTTTTACCTTGCAGAGATAGTTCCTTTTACACCGCTGCACAGGCAGAAAGCTTATGCTTCATTTCACACCACAGAGTTAGTTACAATAGAAGCAGGATGGTCCAGCCTGGGCTCTGCAGATTTTCTTAATTTCAAATCCTAGCTCATGTCATTCTTCTCTTAGTGCATACTTTGGATACCTTTGTTGGAAGAAAGAGTCTTCCATATGTTTTGACACAAATACTTTGCTCAGTAACTTCAGGGAGTACCCTCATGATATTTTTGAAGTGCATATTTTTCACCTTCTTTGGCTTGAGGTAAATAAGTCTAATCTATTGCATTGCCAGTTCCTTCCATAATAGTCACAGTGGCTTTAAAAGCAATTGGGATTGCCTTCTTCCAAGAGGATAATTTAATGAATGAAGATCCAGCCCTGAAATACTTGTTTGTCAATCCAGCAAGGAAACCTAATGCCACATTTTCCTAAGAATTTAAAAAAGATTATTTCACAAATAGCTGTGAGTCCATTACTATAATAGCTTTAGCAAATATCCGTGACTGTGCATCTGAAATGTCCTTGTTAAGGTAAATAATTTGGTTTGGGAGAGCTTTAATCCTTACAGCAAGAATGGGAGGCCTGGTTCCATGTATGACCATATGACTTGTGTTCATTTTTTTACAGTTAATATGCAAAGTGTCTACTTTAAGAGCACTGTGTGGACGACATACAGAAAAGCTTATGGCATTTAAAGCAATATACCCAGACATTGTGCGACTTCATTTTCCTCCACTTTACAAGGAGTTGTTCACTTCAGAGTTTGAGCCAGCAATGCAAATTGATGGGTAAACGTATCACCTAAGCACTTCTAGAATGTCTGAAGTACAAACATTAAAACAAAAGAAAGGAAAAAAAAGGAAAAAAAAAAAAGAAAGAAAACCAAGACACTTTATATGGCCCTGCACAGACCTAGGGAGCCAACACACTGCACATCTCTTGGCAGTCGGGGTCAGGCGAAGGATGGGAAACAATGAAACAAAGTTGAACTTGTTTTTCTCATGCATATGATTTCCATTATGCCTACAAATATGGACCCTTTTTCTGTCTCAACTTCTCAATCCTTGACCTCTGTTTACACAGACTGAGGGTACTAATGTCAGAAGGTTGTTTTCTCCTGTAGTTCACTGCCCAGACTTTTGACAGAACAATCAATTTGTTGGTCAGAACAGAGTCCACCTAGTAATCAGCGACTGGTGTGCGTTGCAGAGATTTCAGCATCAGTTTGCACAACTTGCTCATTGTTTCATGAAGGACGATTTTTTTTCACCTACCACTGTTTGCCAGTAGACAGAATGGCATGAAAAGGGTCCATAGCAATAGCAACAATAGCATTATAATATATTACAGGGTAAATGGGCATGAAGACTATATATAGCAAAAGAGATATTGTTTATATATTGTTTTAATTAATATAAAATGTAGTTACTGGTATAGCTTTTCTTGTTGAATTGATAAGGCACTTTCATTTTGCACCTTTTTCTTTAAATTAAATGCTAGCGTGTTCATTGTTGTGTTGCATGTGCACCAGAAATTCAAGTTTAACTGAAAAAGGTTTGGCAGGTACTGGTACATTGGGAGGTATTTATGCTGCTGTTTTCCATGTTACTTTTAAAGAGAGGCTGGTCATATCCTGAAATGGTTACAGATTTTTTTAAAGAGTTGAAAATAATGACAATTTTCTACATTAAAATAATTCTTTCAGAAGTTAAATTCAAAGGTACTTTTATTTTCAAATCTTTCAAACCTGGATGCTTCAAAGTCAAAAGCCTTATTTTCAAATGTTCTGAGTTTCCACTGTCAGAGTTAAACTAATTAATTACAAATCATTTACAAATGAGTAACAGAACATCTTTGAAAATCAGGTTATTAAATAGTGTATTTCTGCCCACCATAAATCCAGGTTTGAAAGTATTTATTCAAGTCTGTATCTACAGTAAAAGTATGTGTGTATGACATGTCTGCAGAAAAGTAGTTTTTATACATGATATTACATACTTTTTTACTCCATATTGTAAACAATGTCTTCAAATGCCAAGCTGTAGCCTGTCAAAATCTATAGGTTTGTCTTTGATTTCAGTGAGTTTGAGACACTGACCCCTGTTCTTCCAGCATCCAGCAGTTCAGTTTCAGGGAGCTGAACAGAGAAGTCTGTTCTCTCCTTGTTTAAAAACACGCACTTTAAAGTTGATCAGATGGGGACAGACTAAGGAAGGAAAGGCACACTTTTGCTAGAAAGCATTGGTTTGTTCTTGGTACAAGCCTGGAAATCATTAATATCAGAAATCTGCATTCTGTGATTCTGATTCCTGTATTGCATAACCAGCCAATAAGCTGAATCTTGCAGTGTTATTAATTACCATTCCTTTCAGGAAGAATTCTGTCTCTGAGCAAAGCTGGCAGTAAATGTAGTTCTGAAGGAAGCAGATTCACATAAACAACATTGCAAATTAAAACTGTAGCTGTTTGAGCCAGAGGTGTATAACTGGGTTTGCATGAGATGAAGATGCGTAACTGGATGCCCTGTAGGCCAATGCAAATGCAGTTTCTGATGAAGTACCTAAGAAAAAGCTGGGAACTTCAGAAAAGGAAAAGGAATGAGACAGAATGTGCCCTACTGCTTTAATTTCCAAGGGTAAACAATCTCATATAGGTTATAGTTGTTGAGAAGTAACAAGCAAATAGAAGCACACTGAAACCTAAATATCTTAAAAGGAGAATCAGTGGGTTCTTATTAGCAAAATACAGTTTATTCTATGATTTGAACATGTTTCCTTTGGGGTCAAATTGAGACATTTATCTATGACACTTACTAAAACCGTTCCAGTCTAGCACATCAGGGAAGGTTACAGCTATCATTCATCTCCAGGGTTTGAAAGGAGGCCGAGAGGAGAGCATCACGGTTCTTCCTCAGAGCAGTGTGCTCTGGAGTGTGGGAGGGGAACACCTGCAGCTCTGTGAGCACTGGGATGGAGGCAGGAGAGGGCTTTTGGATGAAGTCCATAGAGCTGTCTTTTTCCTGCTCCATCCTGCCTGCTCCTGAAGAGGTGGCTCACAGCCCAGCACGTGCTCTCTTCACTCCCACTGAAACGCTTTTCCTAGGATCATTGTTTACTTTATTGGAGTAACTGGCATGATATGGTACTTGCATTCTAATGTGTGTTCCTATTTTTGAAGCACCCCTTTTAACTAACAAATGTTTTCTGAATGTGACCAGCCTTAGGTGCTAGTCCTGTAAAGATCAACTAAACTTAATCTCAGTGTCAACTAATGAATAACGAATAAGACCTGTACTTTTTTAGAGAGCGAGATACAACTCCTACTTCTGACAATGTAGACTACCAGGCAAAATATTTGGGGATTAGTTTTCAGTCACATCCTGTTCTTACCTTTTTATGATGAATATTAGTACTTTACCAGGCATCTAGGTGCCAGTGATTTTGTTTGGAATCTGTTTAGCATATTTACATTCATAAATCATTGACAATACAAGTCTTGGAGCATTTACTAATAAAATATATAACAATAAAAAGGTTTCAAATAGGGCCTTAGCTGAAACTAATCTTCCAGGCCAGAAAATACTATCATTTTTGTTTGTGGGAGCTCATGTGTACTGGGACCTTGTTAAATCAGGCTGAGCATACATACCCCAAGTAACTTAGCTTTCCTGATGACAGTTAACAGCCACTTGGCAATAGAGTATAATTTCTGGGTTGCTGTTCATGGAGAGGGGAAAAAAAGGGATACGGCACAGCAGTACTGATAAGACATCTGTTGCCAAGGAGGTTTTTATGCAAGGGGACTCAGAATGACACTGGAGTGGCTGCTCAGAGATGGCCATGTGAGAACCCAGCGCAGCAGAGGAAATTCCCTCTGCAAAACACGTGGGACTGTGGCCTGGTATCAGATGATCAACCAGTTAAAAAACACTGGAGGTCAATGGATATTCACATGAATATTTTCATCATGTGCCCAGTTCACTACAAATAAAAACACTAGGATAGCTGAACGTAATATTTTAAGTTTTGATGACCTGGTCCTTAGAGTCTGCAAAGATATTTTCCTTGGGAGTTACATCTATCCCTGGAGATGTTTTCTGGATTTCTAGGAAGAGCTACTAGACTTATACTGTCATCTGAACCACCCTAACATATGTCATCACCTCCCGCATTGTTTGACGTATGGAATTAGGTAAAAAGGGAGGCTGTTTTTAAGTTTGGTTGTTCTTTATTAGCTTATCTATCTTAGTATGGATACCAAGATATCTGTGTATGTGCACCTGTGTGTGTGTGAGAGAGTCCATTGTGTGCGCACATGAGTGTATGCGTGGGACGTGTGAGCGGCTGCTTCTAGGCTGTTAAGTGTCAATGGAATAAAGAAAATGTATTCAAAATACTTAAGTCAAAAATAGAAGGTGGAAAAAAAGATTTATTCTATACAAAGCCTTGTCTGGACCACTTTAGAGAGACTTCTATTTTTTTAACCCTTCTATAAATGTTTGATGGCACTTGAAATATTCCTGCAATAAAATGTGATTTGTGTAAACATTAAAAAAAAAAGATTTTGTAATGTGAAACAATGAAAGAAAGTAATGTAATTTTTCTAAAAAACAAAAAAAAAAACCACAAACGAACGAACTTTGTATTATTTTCTTGATGGAATTTGTCTATTTGTCTTTGGAAAACTTTTTATTTCATTGAATGTGCCATAGTAGAGGTGTGTTTTTCTTTTTCTTTCTTTTTTGTTTTGTTTTGGGGTTTTTTTTTAACATTTTAGATTAAAGGAATAGCTGTGTTCCGACATTCCAAAATGCAAGATGACATAGCAGTCATGATTAAAAGGTTTGATTAGTAAGCTTCAATCATTGTTGCTTTTTTTGCACATGTTCTTCATTCCTCTACAGTGCAATATGTACATAGAGCACTTGCGGGTGTAACCTTGATCCCTCAGGGAAAAATACATATTTGTACAGGATTTTTCTTTTTTTTTGCCTTTTTTCTTTTCTTTCCTTTTTTCTTTTTTTTTCTTTTTTTTTTTTTTTTTTGCTAAGGAATGTCGATTGAATCACTTGTCTGTTGTTGAGGGGCAGCCAGATAATAATCCTAAACCACTGTCACAAAACATTGATTGTTTAAATTTTGTGCCCTTTTATTATTTAAAAAAGAAAAATAAAAGTTATTTTCTGACAGTTCTTTGTGCTGATTGGTGAAAAAAAGGGTAAATAGATAAGCACCTTATGATTGACTTAACTGTGAATGACAATCCATCTCGTTATCAACAAGAGAAGCCCTATCATTTTGGAGCTGGGGTTATGAGTCAGAAACTAATGTGCTCAGGGATCTTCTAAAACTCTTCAACAGGGTGGCCAGCACTGCTGGTGGAACAAATTACTTTTTAAAAAATATGCTAGTATTTCTTCCCTTCCCCCTGCCCCCAGGCACAAGAGAACTGGATTTTTTTTTAACTCAATGCTCTATGAGTGCCTCATTCTCTTGCTCACTTTTGTAGTAGAGCTGCTTTTTGGTCGGTATTTTGCTCAAAACAGAAGTACTCCAAACAGTGCAAAGATTTTACAATTATATTTTAGAAAATAAATGCTGACCCACTAAATAAATGATTGAAATTAATTTCAGTACCCTCTGGACATTTTTATAATGATAGGACTACTTTTCCAGATGAAATTCAGTGTTCTGCAATAGAAAACAGCTTTTAGTAATTAAATTATTGTCAAAGAAAATGAATCAGCTTATGAGAACACAGTAAGAATTAAAAGGTCATGATTAGGTTTCAGCAGTGAAGTCACACAGAAGGGAACACAGATCTGCAGGAATACAAGAACAACACTTCAAATGTTGTCTGTTGTTGCAGATGTTTCATGGTAAAGCCAAAACCTGACTGGAAAGAAGCACTGAGGCTGAAGACATTTTCATATCTAGTACATCAAATACAGCAATTCCAAGTGATCTTACAATGGCACCAAAATCCACCAATGTTTAGGAAGTCTCCCAGTGCCAAACTATAGGATGCTGGAAGCATGTCCCAATTAGCTTTGTTTTATGGTTTCACATTCTTTTGAAAATGCAAGTAGAAAAGCAAATAAACAACTATGAGCAAAATGAGCAAGGCGTCAAGACTTTGGTTATGTTGGGAAGAGAGTGAATTTAATTTCTCCATCAAATCTGTCTGCTTGCAGAAAGCCCCAGTTTTCCAGTATCTTTGACGATTTTTTCATGGGGTATACAGCTTCCAGTTGGTTACTTTAGATTGCTAAATAAATAGGGAAACTATTTACTAGTACTTAGGGTTTCACAAGCTGACAGTTGAGTTTAGCTAGGAATGGCTTTCCAAGGCAGACGAGTGCTTAGCAAGTATGATCAGTTGGTGTTCTGGCATCTTCAGCAGAAGAAAATTCCTGTTGCTGATTCACAGTGGGCCCTATTCTTTACACACTTGCACATCAATTAAACATACTCTTGGAATGGACAATCTATAAGATGTTTTAACTATGTAGTAGGATGATCCAAGCATTACAATATCTTTTTTTGGATTGGCATAGACAGTCCCCAGTCTGTACTTGATGAACAAAACAGGTCACACAGTGTAAGCTGTGCAAACAACATGTATTTTTTCCCTAGACATTCCTAAACTCCCCAATGTAGATAAACCTATTAATATAAATGTCAGAAACAGCACTTACTATACAATATCCAAAAATAATAAGCAATTTTCTCTTGATTATTCATTGTATGAAATTCTACCTGTGCTAGCTGATTCAGATTGCACAGAACATCTTTATTTTCCTTAGCTGAATATAACTATTAGAATTACTTTTTAATTATTAATACTAATATTTATTACTTTTAAAGTTTCATCCATTAATATATTTGAATATTAGCCTCTTACTTTCTTTTTGTTTAAATATTCCTGTCAGTAAATCATTTGGTGGAAATGAGGGCAAATGCATACAAATACCAAATACAACAACAAGTAAAGTTTTAAAATATAAATTAGTTTTTATTTAAAAATTCTTGCAGTGTGTGCTTTAATTCTAGTACTGTGATAATGGCTTGCTACATAATGCTAAGTCACTGGACTTGAGGGGAAAAATACGTAACAATATACAGTCTATCTTTGGAACTTTATTCAGGTACTAAATAGAATCTTAACATCAAAACAGAAGCTGTATTCTACCTTTTCCATATGTAATGTTGCTGTTTGTCTTTTTTTTTTTTTTTTTTGCCTTTATCATTGGTAGAATATAGCAATAACTTTATAGCAATAAGTAGGCTATCCAAATAAGAAACAAAACATGATAAAGGCTTCAGATCAATACTCATAGGCTCACTTCTTCTGCCACAATATTCACTTGTGTGTCTTCCCTCATAATCTTATTACTTCTTCAAGCTGAACTTCACAATCAAGTTGTTCAACTTGATGTGTGACATCACACTTTTTGTTAACATCTGCATGTTTTCAGTGTTCACATGTCCTATGTATACTTGTGTTCCTATGTTAGTGTTTCTCAAGGTTTCTGGAAGCACAATATCTGTGGGCTATAATTCTGCACAGGGCTCTCTGTGTTGGAATTAACTTACGTTTCCTGGGGCAGGGAGTGTGAATCAGCTGGAATTATTGGCAGCATTTCCTAACTGAAGGAACCAAGCTGCTGCAGGTACTTGGGAACTCTCCGGCCACTGCAAATGCAAAGTGCAGCCCCCAGCCGGCTCTTGCAACTCCTCCAGGCCGTGGGGCTGAGCTGCAGCTCCCGAGTTCCCTGCCCAGCGCGCTCCTGTAGCCAGCACAAGCACGTGCTCCGCGCTGCAGGAGCTGCACTTCACAAAGAACCGAGCTGGGTGTGCCTGGCAGGGTGTTTCGATAATAATCTAAACACTTGAGCAGCGTTCAAAGAACCAGTTGTGACTTTCGGTTTGAGAAACACTACCCTGAATTACCCTACAAAGTCTTAATGTAGATGCACAAACTTTACAGGAACTTGTAAACTGTAATGCTATCTATATCTAATGCAGAGAATTCATAAGCAATACAGTGAATTTTATTTCACAAAAAGGCATACGTACTGTACACCTTTCTAAATCCAAAATGTTCCTCATTTCTACATTGATTTAGAAACAAGTTACAGAACAGTGGTTAATATTTGAAGTATTAGGACATTAACTGGCTGCTTCTTTATATGTAACTGTATTGTCTGCCTGCTCCTTTTCTGGAGATGTGTTTTTGTATTGGATGTTTGGGCCAATGGGAGGCTTCAAGCTACAATGTATTTTCCCAGATTAAATATATTTAACATACGACAAACCCCAGACAAGGCTTTTTAAAATGTATTAAGAACTGCAGTGTTAGGTGGTTTATTTGCAAACTGTTTTCAATGTTGTCCATTTTTATGGCACCTTTAACAATATTGTTTCCAAAGTACAAAAAAAAGGTTAAAAATATTCTAGCCATAACTGAATGTCAAGCAATAAAAACAAATGACTTTTTGTGCATAGATTTAAAAGAAATACAAGTTTTAGACATCTGCATGTAAATGCAATCTCTTGTTTACTGCTTTCTTAAACTTGAGCAACTGATTCCTTATTTTACTACTAATTTAAGGACTTGTAATGGCCTGTAAACATTTTATCTTGCTCTATTCTTTCAACTCTAACTTTGTCTCTGCTTTGGAGTCATAATATTTAATGTTGTTCTGCTCACCTCTATACAGTTAACTTTTTGCTTTCATTCTGTATAGATAAAATTATACTATAAACAGCCTACACAGTGCAAATATTTATCTGTTTATCAAATACCACATTATGCTGTATAATATCTGTTTTACTATATAATCTATTTTAGACATAGCTGTTTAGAACTAGAGTGTGCTATTTTTGTGTTTTTCTGATGTGTGGTGCTAGATAAGTTACTTTTGTGAACAAAAACAAACAAACCCCTTTTATTCCTAGACAATACCACCTTTGGGTCTTGTTAATTTCACTGAGTATAACTATATATAAATATATATATTTGTGTATATATATATATACACCAACATATGCCCAACAAGTACCTGTATCAGAGTACAAGATTTGGGACATGGTTTTCTCTTTAAATGCATAGTGTCATTATATAAATTATTCTATAGTATATTTAATAAGGAGAAAATTACTTCACCGGTACAGATACTTGATATCAAATGTAGAATTTTTTTTCTACATTATTAACATTATTAATTATTAACGTTATTAAAAATGTTCTGTCCAGCTTGTTATCCTTTTGGTTACTAAAACAGTTTGCCTGTATTGTATCAAAAATAAGAAAAACATCTATTCTGTCAGTATAAAATAATTACAATATGCTGTCTGTCTGAAAGGGAGGTAGTTATTTGGCTTGTTGGGAGAATTCTATCCCGATGTTGCATCAGAAATTTATAGATGTTATTCTGCTGGGTGCCTTCCTCCCTCCTCACTTTAAATAGGATCTATACACACTCAGACTGCGGATGTTACTGGGCCATGCCTACACACTTAACTCCAGTTACTGTAAATAGGAATGTTCTGTAAATCTGCCATGATGGATGGCTAAATTCAGTCCCTGGATATGCTTTATACACCATGAATACATATCCAAGGACAGCCAGTAGCAACTGAAGTTCATTAAGAAGTGGAATTTGCAATGTTTTGTCAGGTATGGGGGTTTTGTTTTTATTTTTTCATGTATACCTTAATTTACGTAGTCATATACCCTTCAAAGTATTCCTATCCCCTGTTCCTTTCATTCTAGATATTGTTTTCATGTTCATTCTTAAAAACTGATGGATATCAAATATCTAACTAAGGAGGTAATTAACCTTTTAAATATTTATTAGAACTTTTCTGTAATATTACTGAATTTATAAGATCTTTAGCAAAGATTTTTGAGCAATTTATTAATAACAATGCTTCTGTTTACTGCACTTTTTGATAATAGAAGGTAGTGAATTTTAAAGCCATGGTTCTTGGCTTCCATGCACTGCTTTTATACCCTCAATCCAAGGAATATATATATATAAATAATTTTTTTTAAACAGCAAACATACTGTTGACCTAAAAACAAAAACAAACTTTACTGCACCATGGGTATATTTTCATAAGTGGAATGTTTAACTGCAAACACTATCAGGACAATTATAAAAACCTCTTGAAGCTACAATCTTACTTAAATATAAGCCATGACAATTTTGTTTTGTTTTCCCTTCTTGATTTAAGTCACCTTTTGATATTTTCAAAGAGAAAAGGACTCACTCTTAAATTTGTACTTACCAACCTGTAAGTAATGCCAGGAACGCATTCTCCCTATTGTTTTAATAGTTTGATATATTTATGCAAAACCATTTGGTTAATATTTATCCTCCCTCTTTACTAAATGTTCAACGTACCAACACCAGAATAAATGCTGATTACAAATACACATCGGATTGAAGATTAAGCACACAGACTTAAAAACCTCGTTGAGTGATATGCTCAAATTTCTGTAAATACACACAAGTTTAATGCAATTATACTGTACATGTAAATATGTGCTGTCTGTTATGTGTACAGTATGTATAAATTCCTTTTCTAGCCACAATAAAATGTAAGCCATCAAGAGGAATACTAAAGTGGTATTGTACTAAACCTTTGCTAATGATCTTTACCCAGTCACTTCACTTTTCCCTTCCATGGACCTTTCCAACTCACTCTTACGATAGCCTACTTATATTCAAGTTTGTTATTTTACTCGGTCCCAAAAAAAGTATTTTGATTCATTTTGTAAATATGACTGTAAAAATAAGAGATTTAATGTTGTCTTTTAAATACTCCAATTTTCATTCTAATATGAATGTTGTTATATTGTACTTAGAAACTGTACCTTTAATATTACATTACCTTTATTAAGTGCATTGAACACATCGATTTTAGATGTGCTTTATGTACTGTTATCCTGTAATAAAACTTCAGCTTCTAATGGAAAAAAATCTGTCTTAATTTTTTGTCAGCAGCATCTTGCTTGTTCTTCTGAATTGTGGTTTATTAGGTTTATTCCTTAAGGAATACACTGATACAAAATTAGGCTACACATATATTAGAGCTGTTTTAGCACATATGTCATGTTTCGTTCGGCAGCAGGGAAACAAGATGACCCCCAAACACCTTTTAAGCTCCCCTTTTGGCCAACAAGGGCTTTAAACCTTCTCAGAATGAATGTAGATTAATGTAGCTTCCCTCTACTTGCAGGTGTCTTGTTTGAAATCACAGTTCCCTACATCAAGTGCAAAAGAAAAGAAATCTGGCACAAGGCCCTCCCAGTGAACTCTTGCAGCAGAAGTACTACTTCAGGATAGATCTAAATGAGGGTTTGGGTATCAAAATTGAAGTTTCAATACAATTTAGGCATCAACAGTCAAAAGTGCAACTCCCCTCTGCTGTGCTAACTGAGAACACCTGAATGTGTCAGCAGCATGCTTGGTCTTAAGGCTTCAGGCATGTGAAATTCTCCTTCTGCACCTACTCAGAAATGCCTCAGTCTTGACAGAGCTTTTAACAGCTCAGTATCTATACGCCTGACCATGATCCAGAAATAGATTCTAGCATTCATCTTTGAAGCACTGCATCTGGAAGGAGCCATCACCTCCAGATCATCTCTACAAAAAAAGTAGTGGAAGTGATAACTCTTAGGACTGTAGCACTAAGCAGTGCCATGTGTTCTACAGCAGCTCCATGTCTGCAGCAGTGAAGACACTGAAAACACAGATTTAATTTTCTCATACTCAGGACATGATTCCTGCCTAGTCTTCCCAGTCACCGGAGAGTTCCTAACCAAGATAGAGGTTAGGGAACAGCTTTATAAAGAACCATATAGTTCACTATAAAACACAGGCATTTTTCTGAAGTGAGACAAACTAAAGATTCCTTCCTGTGCCTGCCCATAAGGAAAGCTCAACTGTACGTTAGCAGTTGGTGGTTTTGACCTCTGGTTATTTCACAGAACCACAGAATTGCTGAGGGTGGCACGGACTTCCAGAGGCCACAAGCACAGCCTCCTTGAGCTGGTTGCCCAGGACCGTGCCTGGCTTTTGAATATTTCAAAGGATGGTGGACTCCACAGCCTCCCTAGGCAACCTGTGCCAGTGTTTCATCACACAGTGGAAACGTGTGTCCTGATGTTCATGTTTATGTCATGAAAGTACAAAGATCACTGGTAGGAAGTAGCACTATTTTATAAAAAAACCCCAGATACTGCAGGTTTAGAGAGATGCAGCCTGATGTAGGACTTAGGCTGGTACATTCACCAAGATAAGCCTTCTCATCATTCAGCTATATAACTGTTACCATACCTGGGTTGGGAAGTAAGATCACTCCCTACAAAGGGGTAATTCCACGTCTGGACTCTGGGTGGGCCTATCCAATGGGATAAAAAACCTTTCTGCTTCTCTAAGATAAATCAAGAGGGCAGAATTAAAATCAGTGACCTTAAAATTGATCTGCAAGCAAGCTGAAGACTCCCTTGGGGGGTTTGGAAATCATTCTGAATCATCTCTGTGTTTTCATGTATTTGTGTAATAGTCCCCAGTTTTAATCATAGGACACCAAGCACACACTCTGCCCTCATCATTTGCCCCATCTTTAGAGCAGTGACGGGCATCACCTTTTCTTGTAACACCACAAGAAAATGAACTTCCATCACCCAGACCTATGGGTTCTGAGAATACCCGAATTCCACATCTTACCACACGGGAAAGCCTGCCCATCAGTAAAAAAGGCTTTGCGGCTCTGCTCATGAGAAGTGAGCCAGGGAAACTGAACGCCCAGGAGAGGAAGGAAGCTGATGAACGCAGCAGCCTCCTTGGGCATCTCAGCCCTCACACGCAGCTCCAACCCCTCACTGTCAGTGTCAGACCCCACCTCTGCACACCCGAGGCGAGACGAGTGGCCCGGGGCGCCCACCTTACACAAGGCCCACCTCTACACAGCCAGAGCCGGGAGGAGCCACCCGGGACATCCACCCCCTACCCTGGGTCCCACCTCTGAACAGCCGGGAAGGGGCGGGATGTGCTGCCCGGGATATCCACCTCCTACCCAGGCTCCGCCTCGGCCCCCTCGTGAACGCGGAGCACATCTCCCCGCGCAGTTCGGCTCCGCGCCATCATCCGCCCCGCCCACCACAAAATGGCGGCCACACCCTGAGGCGCTGCTCGAGTCCGCGTCTCCATTAGCTGGTTTAGCACACGTGATCCAGCGCCAGGCGCTGATTGGCCAGTGCCCTGAGGCGGCCTTGCACGCCGGTGAGACGAGGAACCGCGAAGCCGCTGCCCTGGGGGCTCTGTTAAGATGGCGGCCGCAGGGCCGCAGCTGACATGGTGAGCGGGTTCTCCTCTCCCGAGCGGCCCGACCGGGCGTGCCTGAGGCGCGGGCGGTGGACACGGCTCCGCGCTGTCCCGCCGGGAGCAAAACGCGCCGCGGCCCGGGGGGAGGGGGGCGGGCTGGGTTCCCGCCCCGCCGGGTGCCGCCCCGAGGGCGCGTGCGCTATTCCCTCCCGCCGTGGAGGCGGCTGGAGTGCGAGCGTTCTGTGGGGGAGCGCTGGGCGGTGCGTGGGTGTGTTCCCAGCTGTGGGGCTGTGAGGTCCTGTAAATCCACGGTGTGGACTTAGGGCCGGGATGTTGATCGTGTTTCTAATACGAAAAGCCCTGCAAATACGTAATTCGGCTCTTTAACCCTAGAGAGGCGAGGTGGGTTAGAATTAGTTTGTGAGGTAAGACGTAAATAAAATCTTTGTTCGTACCTTTCACAGTAGCTTAGGGAGGTTGGGATTTTATAAACCCTGTACACTGGAAGGGCTATGTTTAAAAAAAAAGAGAAGATAGTATAGAAGGTCAGATCAGCATAGAAGAGAAGAACAATTCTTTTCTGAAAAATTAAAACCGCTCTATTTTTCTCAAAAGTTCCAGCAATTTCAACCCAAAGTTTGTTTTTGATAATTGACCATGTGAAACTCATCAGAATTTCTCTCACCATATTTAGAATTGATATCTTGTATTAATGAAATTCTTCTTTTGTACTGTGAAGAATATATATTTTACTGTTGAAAAACATAAGGATTTCTTACATAGCTAATTTCCATAAAGAGGAAATCTGGAACCACTGTGTAGGTAGCCTCTTTTTTTAATATAAATGAATTCTGGGTTTTTTTTCTCAGGGGCAGATGTGGCCTTTAATTTTTTGGTTTGTTTTGCAATATACTTATTTTATATTTTTTTTTATTAGGGATATTACACCAAAAAATGGCCAAGAAGTATTTTTCTCCCATGAACTTTATGAAAAATATTCCTTGTCTCCAAGCCTCTCTGAACTCTGGCATTTATCAAACAGGTATATTATGTTATGTTATCATTTTGTGCTTTTTGTTATAATCCTGTGGATGCATACCCATACTGTTTTGGGGAAAACTGCATGGTGTCTGGCACACAAGGATTTGTTACTGACTCCTTGGGCCAGCTGTTACCCTGTGCTTTATCTGTTGTGAAACCTCACAAAGCTGGAGTCTAGGTTGAGTCCTTCATTATTTTGTGTCTTATGGGAGGGTGTTTGGGGATAGAGGTTGGGTTATTGGTTTTTTGGGAGTAGTACTTGTTTTTTGCTTTCTCTTACATCCCAAAGAGGGATGAAGTTTCACCCACACTCTTAACTGGTCAGGGTAAGGGTCCTGTAACCCATGAACCAGCCCTTGTTTTGTTCAGAAATTCACGGCTATCTGTCCATCCAGATCTTCTCAAGCTTTAGAAGGTCAACAGTACTGTGCTTTGAAATCCTTTTACTTTTACTTTTACCTTTTGGGAGTAGCCAACACTGTTTGCATAAAGCACCAGTGTCTTGAGTGCAGTGGAAATGTAATTAATTCCTTGAGTAATGAAGAAACTGTATAGTACGCCAGCTGAAGACTGGGAAATGAAACTGTGAACCCAGGTGGTACAGGTTGTGTTGTTAGTGTAGTTTTGATGTCCTTTTTATATTTTCTTAAGTTGAGGAAGTAGAATAACATTTATTTCACATAGTGAGAAGTGTGTCTCATGCTGAATTTCAGCATTTGGAGGGCTGTATTTAGACTCTTGGCTTAAGAAGTTATTAAGCTGATAGGAAGGTGAACATGACTCCTGGTGCATGAACCTTCACACTGTAAGGAATGTGGATGGGAAACCATGTAAGTGGGGAATTTAGCACGTGGGGAAATAGTTTGTTCAAAAGGGGAATTACTGTGTTTTTATGAACTGACAATGAGAATGTGCATTTGAGGGGGATACATCACAGGGATGTTACATCACATGACTTCATCCTACATCTTTAGCTAGAGAAGGCTGTTCTGGTTAATCTCTATTGGAGCAACTTCCCTTGAATTGGCAAGGTATGAGCTTGTTACTAGTGCACCTGATACTACTGTAGGATTCTTCCTTAGAAGAGTTTCTGGAGTGGACACTCGAAAGAGTGGGATTGTGGTCAGCTGTGTGTGGTTCGAGTGGTTTTACAGCCAGAAGAAGCCAGAGAGGTTGCAACTGGAAAAAATCAGAAATTGATGGAACTGGGCTGTGTGGACAGAGTCAAGAGGAAGGGAAATTAAACCTGTTGGAGCAAGTGTGAAAGTAAAAGCTGGAGGAAATTAGCCAGTTTGGGGGGATTTCTCATAGATATTTACTAAAGTGTATGTTCTCTTGGTGTAGAAGCTGTGAAGGCAGGTTGCTGATAAAACGAAGGGGTAAAATTTAAGCCGTCAGCTCAAATAAAGTATAATGCTGTAAATATGGAGAGAAAGGCTCTGTCAGATTATTTTGGTTTGCACCCCGATGAAGACTGTGACAGCACTGCATACTGAAATGATCTTGATGTGCTGCCATTTCATTCAGTGCTGAATATAGCCAATTTAAGCTGCTAGAATTTCTTGATGTTCTTACATTGGCATATCTGAGTCAGCATCTTGTTGCTGCTACAGCTTAATTAAATTTGCCAGTTTGTGCCACAAGGATGGACACATTCTCATATTTAGAGAGACAGCTGTGAAGTGTTATTAAGAACTGTGGATGTGATACTGCTGGGTTTGAGTGACACTTGAGATGTTTTCTGCTGCTGAAATAGTATCTTAAAAATATGCTTTTTCCAAGATCAGCAGTTAATGTTCATTTTGTTAGCCTTAAATATTTTTTCTCTTAAGTACAATTATTTTAAATAGACCAGGGCTAAGCCGGTTGGCCTTTGTATACTGGAGTTGTTTTAAGAACCAGCCTTAATGTTCCTTCTTTGTTGTCAGAACAGCCATGCCCCTTGCCCTAGCCTACTACTATTTGTGGTGACTGCTTCCAGCATTGTTTAGAGTAGAAAATAAAATGCTTGATTTGTGTACTCTGTAAGAATATCTTCATTGAAATCTGGAATTTCTATTGTTACAATGAAGTAGTTTTAATTTCCTTCTTCTGCAATGAAAGAAAGGCTCTTCCTAGTTAAGTCTTTCTCCTTCACTATCAGAACTGACTTACAAGTCTGACCTTTCTGAGTGCAGACAGTTTCTGATCAGTGGTCATCGGTGACTGAAATGTGGAGATTCTTTATCTTTTCATTAAGAATGTGTGTTTCCAGAACAAAATCTGTTTCATATTCATGTTAACACCGTTTTGTTTTTTTAAAAAAAGAAAACCCTACCTTTTTTTGTTTGTTTGCTTTTAAACCAGTTGCAGACCTGCTGGTGGCACTAAGGGTTAGTTTGTAGGTGAATTTTCAGAATGAGAACAGTCCAGTGGCACAGATAAGAATTGGAATAGCAGTGCCTCTCAGTGCAGTTTAGGCTTGCACAGCTGCCTTTATTGTTTCTGACTAATACTAGTATTTATGTGAAAACTGCAAATTTGTTAATTTGTTACTTTTCTTTCAGAGAGGCAAAGAAAAATGTGGAGGCATTGACAAACTCTTCAGAAAACAGACAGACTTGTAGCATGCAGGCTCCAGATTCATTTGAGGTGGAAAAAAGCCCAGCTAATGATCATCCTCTTCCAGAACCCAGATTCCCCTATCCATTTACCTCTTGTTTGTCTGAGAAGGAGCAGAAAACATACTTGTATCTGATGACTAAGTTCTCAAAAAAAAGAAACCATTTCCAGGTTAATGCAGCAAGTCAAAGGGAATTTTTCACATATATGGTAAGATACGTACATATGAACACCACAAAGGGAGTCACACATTTTCTTTTCTTACAAAGAGTAAAGGAAAAGGGGAAAATCCATTTTCAGTTCAATTTGTCATAATTAGTCATAGAATTCATGGTATTACGAAAGGTAGTAAAGGTTGGAAGTATTCAGGATGACAATATTTTAATATTTTTAATAGAAATAAAAAGTGTATTTGGTTATTTCATTGAAATTGGGGTTTTGTGGCTTTTTTGTTTTGTTGGGGTTTTTTTAAGTGATCTAAACAACTGAGGGTAAGTGTAGATCTTTGACAACTGATTAAACAGCCCCCCACCCCCCAAAAAACCCCTTTTTTTTCTGAGGAGGAAGTTAAAAGTTGTCCTTGCTGTGATTTTAGCATTTTGTACTGGCATGTAGCAGTCTTTAGGTAGTGTTAGGCTGTGGATACATTTTGATGTGATCTTTGCCAGCTGTGGGAGCTTTGTTCATTAGCATGGGAGGGCCCTGTGTGCTGCCCTGCTGTGCTCACACAGGAGAAAGGCTGAGTTCATCCCTGCTGTGAGTCTCAGCAATGCATTTATATAGGCCAGCTTCATGTTAGGTGGGAGAATCATTTTAGTTGAGTCCTGTAAAATGTAATTAATCAGCAAATTGTTTTGAGCCATTGCATTTGGTTTCCCATGCTTCCTTATTAATGCTAATTTCTTTGTTTTATGCTGTAACAATGGAATTATAATTTCCAGGCACATCAGTAACTACTATGTTGTTGTTACTTAGGTTATAATTTCTCACGAAATCTGAACTTAGATAACTGTGACTTGGCCGTGTAAACTTCATCAGCCGTGTCTTGTAACCTTTCTGTTTATAAATCACCGCATCAAAAGAAACTTGCTCATTTCTGGGGATAGTGTTTTGTTGGTTTGGGATTTTTTTTAAGGAAATGGGCCTTGCAAAATTTTTTTTTACTTAATTGAAACTGAACATTTGCCAAATTGAGCAGCAAGTGGAGTCTATTCCATCCCTCATTTCATTACTTGTACTGTCTCTCTGGAAATTTTGCTGGTTAGATATCTAGCATAGAGGACTCTGTTTTGTGTTAAAAATAGATTTTTCCTTCCCCCAGCAAATGAAAGAAGTAGTAAACAATGAAATTGCAGAATTTATGAAATTTGCCCAAAACGCTGCAAAAAACTGTGCCCAAGATTATGATGCCATCTCTGAAGATGCACTACGTTATACTGAGGTAATTACCAATGGCATGCTTAATTCCAGCCCTTCTTAAAAAATTGTCTTGGAATCATGATTAAGATACATAGAACTGTTCATGGGATGTGATGTTTCCTGACCTTCTCCTGATTTTATATTGGGATGAGATGGGGAAGTGGCCATTTCTCTTGCGCTGCGTGTTGTGGCTTGGCCCGTGGTTCGTTGGAGCCAAAAAGATGTAATAGAAGGGAAATCACTGCTTATAATACTGCAAAAATATTTATTCATCAAATAAATAAATAATTTCCTTGTATTTGGGATGGGAGAAGCTGCGTTTCAAGTGTGCATTTCCATTAACAAGTTGCTCCTAGATACACGGTGCTGGACAGAATGTTAAGCTTTCCTCCACAGGAAGGCTTAGTAGCGTGTTCTAAAGTCATTGTAATTAGGGATTACTCACACTTTAATCATAACCCTCTGCAAGTTCATGCTGTGTTAAATATCCACTTTGATGATTCTGAGATCAAACATGAATGCAACTTCGTGTATCATTCTTGGGTTTAGAGCACATTTTAATGAACCTAAAATCTGGAATTTTTTCCGAACTTTCCCATTAGGGGGTTAACACAGAGTTTGGGCACATGTGAAGACAAACAGCTTTTGGGTTTTTTCCCCCTAAATATTGGGATCGGCTTTGCAATTTTATATCTTGTCATCTGGTCACAAAATGTGTCTCCAGACTTCAAGTCCTATTTATTGTTAATACCCTGACTTAAAAATGAAATTGAGGCCCATATTTTCTTTTAACCAATACTTGCAGAAATAACTCATTCTAGTGACTAAATAAAAACTAAATATCCTAAATGCCTAATTCAGGTATCAAAAAAATTATGTCAAGTTGACATGATAGCGAGTTTCAAGGCAAATGGAATCATCCTATGCCTTTACCTTTGTGACTTCTGCCTAGGCCTAGTGTAAACTGGGTAGTAACACAAAAAAATACTGGTTCCTCTAAAAGCCACAATAAATAAGCTAAAAAGAAAATAATTACCTGGTTTAACACAGTTCAAGCTGTACTCAGCTGTATGTTTTTAATGATTGGTCTGAGCTGTGTGCATACATTGTCAGCCTTGCATATGAAGGGCTGAGGAGAATCTGGAATATATTGCAGTTCTCAGACCAGCGACTGTAAGAGTATTAAAGATCTCTACTGGTATCTGCAAGTTTTTAAATTAAACTTGCAATTGCAGAAAAAACTTTTCAAAATTACATTCTTATGAAAGATACAAATGCATAAATTATTTTTCTTTTTGTGGTAGGAATTGCTGCGTGCGTGTATTGGACATGTGCAGAAGTACCCAGAGTTTTACACCCTCCAGGAGATCATGAGTATCATGGGAGGAAAGTTTCATACACAGCTGACCTTTAGGCTGGAAAAAAGTCTTCTTGCAATGGTAGCACCTTATGTATACATAATGGGTTTGTGGGTTTTTTAAAATAAGTAGAATTACATTGGGATTGTGTCATGCAAGGATTAGGATTTTTGCAACTATTATTCAGTTCTTGAGTTAGGGGTTATAATTTAAATTATTAATTAAAACTTAAATAAAATTATTTTGGTAGTAAGGCTGTTAACCCTTTTCACCAGATGTTTGCCAATAAAATGATTACATTAATAGTATGTTTTCTTCTTTCACATAACTTTATAATGCACTTTTGTACGTTCCTAATATTTTTCCTCGTAAGAAGTGCTGTGAAAGCTGTTTTCTGACACTGTTTGATTTCCCCAAGGGTACAGCAAGACATGGTAAAACAGATTTCCCTTCCATGCCTGTTCAGCTGCCCACAGATTATAGCACTGTTACGTCTATTATAACCCCAGAAAAAAAGGCTCATGTTATGCATAATGTAAGTAACCTTTTATTGTCATCTTTAAGGCATATTTTGTACAGAGTGCAATCTGATCCTTTTTACATGTTGAACAGTTTTTAGATTGCATTGCACCATTAAATAGCTGGTATTTCTGTTTGTGTTCTTCCACTGTGAAAATCAGGGAGTGTTCGTTCTGTAGAACTGAGGTTTTTGTCTGTTTATTCCAGATAATTTTTTATCAGCTAATTTAAGGAGTTTTTTCACATATCAAAACCCAAACTTTCAACAGAAGCACTGTAATTTCAAAGACATTTGCTGAAGAAAGGAGCAGAGGTGATGCAGGAGAAGGTTATAAGCCTCAAGAGATGTTAGAGCTATAAACAGAGCACTTCTGATGGTGTCTCAGGTGGCAGAAGAAAGAACATTGCTGGTTTTTTCTTACTTCTCTCATGGTCCTCAGTGCTCCTGGGCTCCCATTATCTTCTTAGTCCCTGATGATATTCTTCAACCTCATGAGCATTGCCAGCCTCCTTCCTTCATGGAAATGTGTACTTGTAATATTTAACAATTGTATCATTTCAATTTTGAATTTGTATTCTTGATGGTTTTATATTTGTTTTAAGGTTATTCATATGTAACTGGTATTGAAACAACTGTGCAATTTTAACCATACTTCAATATTAGATGTCTATTTTGTGCTGTTACTGAACTCATAAGAAGGTCTGTAATATGTAATTGTGAGTTAATCTGGTTTGGAGGTTTTTCTTTGCTTCAGTGTACTCCCATATTTCATGATTATCTAAATTCCTATTCAACCTAGTAATTCAAAGGTATACAAATTAACTGAAAATACAAGTTAAAAAGACATATTTTCTCATGCTGCAATGTGAATGTATAAGATGCAGCTGAAAACCTTCAGAGGACTTTGCTTTTTCATTTCGAGTCCTGGCACTGTGGTAGTATTTGGACTTTTGGGGGAGTAAGGGTTGTATAGATCCATTTTTGATTGGGTTCGGAGTTCTTCTTGTAAATTTAAATTTGAGTGTATTTCTTAAAAAAAGAACTTTGAAAGAAATAACTTTTTTTTTTCCTCTTTAGGATATTAGTTCAGATTCAAATGCAGAAAAACTTGCTTTGAAATACTGTCCTCAAGTTGTTTTAAGTAATCAATCATTATTTACTTTACTGAATAATCATGGACTAAACTACAAGGAGCAGTGGGAAATTCCAGTTCGTGTTAAAATGATCACTGTTGCAGGTATGGTGGGGTTTTGTTATAAAACTATGGAGGGGTTGTCCAGAAAAGCTGGAAAGCTGATCCAGAGTCACTTTTTCTACCTTGTTATTGGGAATAGGAACAACCTCTGCAGCTATCACCATAAACACTGAATTTGGACATTCAACTATTTTCCACCTGGGGAAAAAAACTAAAACAAAAAAACAGTTAAATCTGGTTTTGCTTTTCAAAACTCCTAAGTTGTGCTCCGTGGAAAGAAAAAAGTTGCATGAAGCTGTTAAAATTAACAAGTGAACTGATTTCAGTAAACTAAAAAGCAGAGAAGTTCTGAAATTTTATGAAAAAGCAAAGAGCAAACATTTTCTGGAATTAAAAAGATCTATTTACATCATAGAATAGTAAATAAGGAATGAATGTCCATGAAGATAATTTTTTCAATTGCAACAGAAAATGTTTTAATAAACTGAAGAATTCGTCTGAGTGCTTTACTTTAGTTGTCAAGCACTCCTTCAGTAATCTGAATATAGATTTCCTCCCTTACTTTTTTTTTTTTTAACCACAGTACAGTTTATTCAAGTATTTATGATGTTTGTTGTGTTGGAATGTCCTTGAGTGCTTTCTGTAGCAGACAGATTTCTGTAGCAGACTTACAGATAGTAAATAAGCTATCAAATACCTGCAAAATTTGCAAATTTTCACTTTCCTACACGAAATTAAATTACTTTATCAGTAAAGATAATGCCTGAATCCTTTTGTACCAACATTACAGATTTTAAACTTAATTTTTGGATCCAAAATTAGCACCTAAAGGTCGTTCAGGTTGTGTTAGAAATACACAATAGTTCTTGAAGGGTTTCTCTGTGCTTTCCTTTTCCACTTTTCCCTGTAACCAACCCCTTGCTTTAATTTACTTTTTTTCCTAAAACAGGGAGACTGTGTTCACCATGTGCCTTGGCTTTCTCTATTGTGATGGGCATGGTATTCCTTTTATTTTTGGGTGATTCATATGTAAGTGTGTTAAGGGGTAAACAAAGGAGGAGTGGGGCAGTAGAGCCCAGACAGAGTTATTGATTAGAAGAGAAATAAGCTGCAGCCATCACTTGGGCAATGAGACTTAAAAAAAAAGAATTGACTTTGAAACAAGCATGAAAAAAGATCTTTTTGGAAAACAGGATACATTTGGTGATATGATGCTGTATAGGAAGTGATGAATCCTCAGTTCTTATTTTACAAATTCTCTACTTAGAACTGCATTTGAAATATGTTCAGCTATTAATGTGGTGTGTATTGCTGCTGCAGGATCATAATAATTCACACTGTATCTGGACATACTTTTTATTTTCTGTTGCTGATGAATGAGAGGATCATTTTTCATTTCTTCTGGTGTGAATGTGCAATGGATTTGACTGTAATTGGAAGTTGAAAGATTTAGTATTTAAATTACACAACAGTCTTTCTTCCTTTCATTTAATATGTACTCAATCTCTTTTCATTCTTGAAAAGGTAGCAAACCAGCTAAAGTGGTTTATGTTGATTCACCTCTGCTGAGAAAAGAAATGACAGTAAGAGAGAGGAATCAAATCTTCCATGAAATTCCAATGGATTTCCTAGCAACTAAAACATCTTATGTTTCGATTTCTGACATATCGATGGACAAACCAGCTGAGGACAACCTGTTTCAGTGGGATGTATGTAGGTTCATCTGTTCTTAAAAACAGACAAAACCAAAAACTTGTGTTAAAATTCCTAAGCTGCTTTTTTGTGTGATAATAAAGGAAAATTTAGGTTTTCTGTTGGTGGTTTTTCTATTGCTGAGTTACAGACCCTGTTAGAAAATGTCTGTCTAGTTCCTTTAAATGCTTCTACATGGGCATCTCCGCTTTAATGTTTACTTCAATAAAATGTATTTTGATGAGTTTGCTTCAGTGGAGAAAGTTCTGTGAACTTTTTCTCTGTGGAAAGGCCTTTCAACTCATAGGACCCCAAGATATTCCAAGTTAAACAAGAAAAATTGTTTTTCAATTGCTGCTCCTAACAGTCAGATATCGATGGTAGAACATTTTTTGTGTTTTTAATTTAGCAATGTCTTCTTGGTTTGTTTTGGGGTTTTTTAATGTTATTACTTTCTCATCCCTGTGTTAAGGTGTGTTCTGATACCTACCAGTGCAGGACAGTTCCTCTTCCAGATGACACAGGGATGGACTTCGATGATGATGTTACAGAGCTTGAAACTTTTGGAGCAGCTACCAAGCTCTCAACAACTTCTAAAATGGAAAGTACTTTTCCTGCAGTTAATAACACTGCTAAAATTTTATCTTATGGCCTGAAAATGGGGGTGAAAGATTCATCTGCCATAAACAGTGGAGATGAAGAAGAGAAAAACACCCTTTCTGAGCAAGAAGGTTCTGCATGTGCCAGTGTGCAGCTTCCATCATTAGATGGCATTCCATGCTTCAGCCCTCAAGAAAATTCACCTTGTAAAAGCTTTCAGTCAGTGGAGGTAGGACTGAACAAAGCACAACGTGTCATGAGCAAGGAAGTGTTGGACAATGAAACAAAATTAAATCCTCTGTCTATTGCTCTGAGTTCTGAGAAGGAGCCTGATGCTGCACAGAAGAAAGAGATTTGCACTTCTTTATGCAGTAGTGACACAGATGAAGAGCGTTTGATAATTGATACAGAATGTGGAACCACTGCTTGTTGCAAACCAGCTGTACCAACCGCTGCTTCTTGTACATCAGCAGAGACTGCCAGATGTCCTTCCCCTACCCAGAGTCCTTTAGCAAGCATCACTGACTGCTCAGATACCATGGATCAGGGGAAAAAAGCCTCCAAGAAACCTCCAAGAAAGTTATCCAAAGAATTAGATCCTGTCGGGCAAATTTTGAAAATGCAAACTGAACTTCTCAAGTCCCATTCCCAAAAAGCTCAGGAGCCAGTGGTGAGCTGTGATAATTCTAATGCTCTGCCAGCCCAGGTGCCTCAGTCTCCAAAAACATCGGTGACCTCCAGCACAGAAACTGTGCCAGCCCCAGCCTCCAATCCTGCCAGCTCCTCTAGAAATACCTGGACTTGGCTTTTTGAGGGAGTGCAAAAGAGTAAGTGTGGTCATTGGGTAAGGAGGGAAATTTAACAGAAAACACTTTATCTGAAGAATGTGGCAGTAGTGCATCTGTTACGTTTATTTAGAGATGTGACTTAGGTTACCAGTACCTCCTCTGTGTGAGGATTACTGTCTTGCACACAGAAGGGAGCATTTTGGGAGCTGTTTGTCCACAGAGGTGAATGTGAAATACTGTTTTACTGTAGAGAAACAAAAAATTCTTATACACAAGGTTTTTAAGCAAGGAAAATAACCCATTCCACTACAGAATGGTTTATTTGAATGGAAATTCAAGTATTTGTGTAGTCTGTTCTGCAAAAGTAGTTTGTCAATCAAAAATAGAATTTTTTTTTTTTTTGTAGAATTAAAATTAACCAAATGATACCATTAAAAACTGGAAAAAAATTGAAATTTGTGTGTCTTAAGTTTTGAGCCCTCTGGTTCAGTTGCTGTTGCTTAACTCCCAGCACTCTGTCCCTGAAGGCAAATGAGGATTCACTACAAGCCAACTCTCCAAGTTTTCAGTTAGCTGGGTATTGAATCTGTTCTACACCTGGACCTTAACCCAGAACTGCAAGTCTTGAAGATCCTGGGGACCGTGGACTTGGAGGTTTTCCTCACATGCGCAAGTTGCTTCTCAGCTCTGTCCAACTGAAGTTAGAAACACTTAATTGTGTTAGGTAAATATGCAGGAAACCAGACAGGTGGTGTCAGGGCAGATACTGTTCTCAAATATTTAATTCCAACAAATCCATGCTTTTTGGTGGGAAAACATGTTTGGTATTTTCTGAGTAGGTGTGCATTTGATCATGTAGGATCTTCTTAATCTGTAGGTTAACACAACTAATTCAGTTTTAGTTGACGTGTTTTCACTTCCTACATTTTTATTTGTTTAACTGAATTTTAGTAATCACTAAGACCATGTCTCCTCCCTCAGTCTGAAAGGCTGAGAGGCATGGTACTTTATTTCTCTCTCTGTTAGAGTATAGAATTCAGATGTTTTATAATAGATTTTTTTTAATAGAGGTTGTGAAACCAGTGTTGCCAGCATGGTGAAAAGTGACTGTGTAAGGATAGAAAGCATAATTCTACAATTTGAAAGTTCTATAGCAAGCTGAGAAACCTCTTTGCATGTCTGCATTCATTGTAAATAAAAGTTTTCTCTCCTTTGTGTGTAGTGACTGCAGCTTAAAAAGCAGCTTTTGAACGACATTTATACAAGAATGGAGTCTCACATTTGGAGTTCTCTCTATTTGTGTGAGAAATTGAATGATGTGGGATTATTTACTAGAGTGAACGTTTTCCAAATGTAATTATTTTTAATTTTTTTTTTAATATGTAAGTGACTTTTTTGTGCCTAATGAAGTAGTTTTCACCCCAGAATCAAAGGAAATGAAAGACATCCTACAGTAAAAAAAAACAACCCTAAACAAAACACCCGAACATAAAAACCTACTGCAAGGGAAAAAAGCTAATCAGCTTCATGGTAAAGAATGTCCAAGCTTGCCATTTTCTGAGTTTTTTATTTTCTGTAGGAAAGCTGCCAAGTGAACTTCAGCTGCTTGAAGAAGACCCTTCAGAGTATCAAGCACCTGAGGAAGGCAATGTTGTGTACAAGCTCTTCAGTTTGGATGATCTGTTGTTACTCGTGCGTTGCAGTGTGCAGAAAGTCAAGTCACTGCCACGATACCAGAAAAAGAAAAGAGCCCAAAAGGTAAAGATTCTGTTTTCAGCTTTTTTTGGGTTGATTTTTTTTTTAAAACAGTTGTGCTCAGCTGGTATTTCTGGTATTCCCAGTCCTTGATAGCATTTGTGCTCTCACTGAGACAATTGGTACCTTTAATTGTGACTCTGCAGTGTGTCTTCTGGAAGTAAATATTTGCTAGACCAAGACAGGGAAGAATAACTTGTGATTTCTTTAAAGCTACTTGATTAGAAGATAAGGAAGAGTGATTCTCCTTTTTTTACTACAGTAGTATGCCTGGGTAATGATACTCATGTAAAAAAAAATGTAATTTTGAACTATTCTTAAAAGGAGTAATTAGGGGTTTGACCCAAGGCTTTGAGAATGTTCATGATCATAAATACTTTCAAGCAGGATTCAGCCTTGCTATCATGCCTAGTTAAGCAGGGAAATAGGAGATAAAATGAACAACAGAGAATACAAAAAGAGATTCTATTTGTTCTGCTTGAAAATACTGTGGCATTTCTTAGCAAATGGTTTATCTCATGGAATTAAGTGGTTTGAATGCAGCTGTAATCGAAATACTCCTTGCAGCATCAGGAGAAAGAAATTTTATTCTGTAATTCTCAGTAATTTGTAATTTTTTAAAAGAGTCCTCTGAATCATTCAGCAAATTTGTTGTGGTATGTCCCTTCTGAGAATCCTAGAATTACATCAGGCGGGTGTTTATGCTCTGTTGAAATGGAAATAATCAGTAACTCTGATTACTTACCAAGAATCTGTGCTTACAATCTTATTTTGAAGAAATCCCATCTCTTTGCTATTGATCCTCTGCTCATAAATGCCTGGGGATAACTGCTTCATTATTTAGAAAACAAGCACTTGTTTATTCTTTTTTTTTTTAATTTCTGCTGACGTTTAAACTGTGGGTTGTCAGTGAGAACTGACAGTGTTAGGGTTACCTCTCTAGTTAGGGTAGCCTCTGATTTCAAATGAGAGTCCAAGCATTAGGTTCTGGTTTCAGGTGAGATTCTGACAGGAGTGATAAATGGCACAATTCTGCTAACAATAAGCAAATTAGAAATGTCATGTATTTTTTCTTAAGTTGCTGCAGAGGGCAGTAAAGCACAGAAGTGTAAACTTCAAATTAATTTAGTCACATGGAAAAATTACTAAGTAGCAGAATTTTATTTTTTGTAAAAGCTTGCCCAGGCCTGTTTTTCTTTTTTCTTTGCCGTGTCCATTTCACCTTTCTCTATATAAAGTCTCTGTACTCCAAAGTTTGTACTGTGGATTTCACAGAATGGGAACCTTCAAACAAAATCTCAGAAATGTCTTTGTCGCTTCAGCTATGGTGGAGGACTGTGGTTATTATAAACTACAAAATATAGTTAAATTGTGGATGGCTTTGGACAGTGAGTGCTAGTTTTTTCTTTTATCTTCTCTTTTTCAGCTGACTCCCATATTCCTGTTGCCAAAACTTGAATACCAAGCCTACTACGGTGTTGAAGTTCTTACAGAAAGTGAGGTGTGCCAGCTGTGGACACAGAGTATGCTGCATTCTGAATGCTTATTTTATATTGGTAAGTTCGTGTGTTGAGTTTTTGCTTAAGACACATGTATGTGTGAGTGTAGAATAACAGAAGACATACATATTTATTAAAGGTATATTCCATATGTCCTTTCTTATTTATCTTTCTATTTTTGTTTTTCACTTCCGTCTTTCGTAAGTTCTTTGTCTAAAATTTCTGTTGGGTGGTGAATGAGGATGTTCTGACTTTGGTTTTAGATAAATAGTATCCATGTCCTTTAGAAAATGCTGTATTCGTGTTTGTACAATGACATTTTCAAAGTCAGGAAAGTTTTTATGTTTATTGGGATATATGTTGTGTAGAGAAATTGAAATTATGCATATAAAGAATGTCACCAGATTATTTTAACAACCATTATAATATATGGAGAGCTTGCTGATACCAATTATCTTGTAATTTATAAGATTTTAAAAGGGAAAATTTGCAACAAAGTGGTTAGTTGATATTTAGAATATGCTTGGTGCATGCTGCTGAGTGAGGGCAGCGCTGTTCATACAGTGAGTGAGTATTCTGCAGTGGGGACTGCCTCACTTTCATGTAGAAACAAATCTGGGTTTTAGGGTTGTTATGGCAGCAGTTGTGGCCTGTGGTTGCCTAACCTTTCCACTTGTGCACTGAATTACACTTTTGCTGTTGTTGGCTCACATCAGAATGCTATTTTAGAAATGCTAACTTCTCGGGTTTTGAATTTTTACATACAAACTATGCAAGCTACCATAGAATTATAAGGATTATGTGAAATCTAATGTATTTGCCAATTGCATCGTAGTCTGCTCTCATTATTCAGTGGAAATTGTATTTCTAATTTTAAACTTTAAAAGCAATATTTGATGTGGTTTTTCCATTCCATAAAAAAAATCCTCATGAAGAGCTTATTATGTACAGATTTCTCTACTTGTAACCGTATCTTAATGTGCAGTACAGAAACATTTCTTCTTTTTTTATTTTTAGCAAGCAGACCACTATACTGAGTGTATTCTGAGTATTTATACTGAGGATATATCCAGCATACTGAACTGCACTGCAGTTGAGCTTCCTGTAGGAAATGTTATCAAAGTTTTTATTAATGCTTCCAGAGTGGCTAGCAGAGTGAGGGAGTAGTGAACTGTGGAGAGAGGGCTGATGTTTGCTAAGTGCACAAAGTGAAGAAGTGAGTATCTATCTAATCTCACATCAGTTACAGGATATATTGAAGGTATGGCTTGCGCAGGAGTTTGCAGACAGCTCATCCAGCCAACACCCCTTTTTATGGAGGCTCTTGGGAATGTAGGAGAAAGCAGGCTGGGTGTGCAGATATTGTTCCAATTAAAGAGCCACAGAGCTCTCCCCTTCCAGCACAGCTTTCCTCAGTGTGTCCCCTGTAGTTACCTGCTGGCTGTGGAACGGGCAGTGCCCTAGGCTGGCAGGCTGCACTGACCTGGCCTCCAGCACGTCTCTGTTCCTGTGCTTGGGAGAAAGTGTCCTTGGGATTGGGAAACACTGGTTATTCCAGTCATGTTTGTTTGTCAGCTCCTGGATACACTCTTTCCAGAAGCAAGCCCTGGGGTGCACAGGAGTTCTCCTTTCGTGGGCTCTGAGGAGGCACAGGATTCTGTGGGTTGTCACTGTCCTGCACAGTAAATGGGTACTCCCAGCCTGCGGGGCAGATTGTTGATACTGCTGTGCAGTTTCTTAGAGAGGTAGGTAAAAAAAATAAGTGGAAGTAAATACCCATTCTAAGAAAAAGCATCTACCATAGCCTTTAATAGGAAACTGTTACCATATTCTACTTGGGGAGGCTTTCTGCTCTTGATATATTGCAAGGTAGCTGTGAAATTCTGCCTTTCAGTTTGTGTGTCAAAGGAAGCTGTGAAAAATGCAATATTGCAAGTGTCCAGATTTACTCAGAGGGCTCTTTGCAGTAGAGAGCTTTGTCCTGAAATTCCAGGGACAGTTCTCGGAGGGTGATGATATCCTTGTGTTATGAGCAACTTAAAATGGGGTGAATCTCTCATTCCCTGTCACTAATCTGATACCTGATAGTGAGACTATTGCAATGATGTGTTCAGTGTAAGGAGACGGCAGAGAGCTTCTGAGATCATGCTGTAATTTGAATTATTTTAAGTAAAATGCTGTGCTCTATAATAAAATAATTTTTTAAATCAAACACTTTGTGAAGCCGTAGACTTACTGCTCTTTATAAATTTACCCCACAGTATGAGTGTGGAAGTATGGAACAACATGGTTTGAAAACTATGATCTTACTAACACAGTACTACAACTTGCATTCTTGCTCAGTTAAGCCTCTAATTTTAAAGTTTTGAGCATGTAGCAGACTTCAGTGTTAAATTGCATAGGTGTTTTTGGCTATTGAAAAAGCTTCATTCACTGTCTCAACCATCTTCATATTGCCAAATGAGTATGGATTAGAAGTTCTTTGAACCGTGGTCTTTCCCCTGTAATTGTCTGGTGGTGGTGTGTGTGACAGAGGGAGGATCTCAGCTCAGCCGTGACTCAGCAGCACTGCCAGCTCAGGGGTTGAGGCAGAAAACAGACATGTAACCATGGCCTCCTGCAGCAACTGCAGAAGGGAGATGAAGTTGAATTTTTTATTTAGAATGTTCTCAAAGCAGGTACTGATGATTTGCACAAAAGCAGAGACACTATCATCAAATAAACATCTTCCTCTTGCTAGCAAAGCACCTGGCTTGGTTGTTGATTTAAGTCACCTTGCTACTCAGATAGGAAATCCTGCATCTGCAAAGGCAGTAATTTCTGTGACAAGCTTCCCAAGTAAGGCTCTTGTACTTGATATAAGCAGTAAATAAAGTAGTGATAAGCTTTGCTGATTAATGGGAGCATTTTGCCCTGACCATTATTCACTTATTTGCATTAAGTGCCTAAGCAAAACTTTCTGCAAGAATATCTTACCTTCATATGAATGGAATAATATTGGCCTTTAAATTAAGATTATTTGAAAAATGGGTTGGAAAAAAGTACTTAGTGTATGGGTAACTTACTACATGTCAAGTATTTTCAATCAGTCACTTCTCAACTCTAAGATACAGTTATATAAATTAGGTGGAAGTAGTTCATAGATATTTTGTGATTATTTTTTTTTCCCAGTTATGCTGTCAGTGAGTTTAAAAGTAGAGAAGTCTCTGATTTGAGGAGGGACTGATGAGGAATACAGACCTCAAACAGATTTTATTTAAATTATATTTTTAACAATGACTTCAAGCCTCTTTTTGTAGTCAGCAACGCAGAATATGAAATTTAGCCGCTTAGTCTTGCACAAAGTACTGGTATCAAGAAAAGTGACAAATGTACAGTGTTTACAGAAGTTGTCCTGCTGCATCTTTTTTAATTTGTTAAAGTGAGAGTTATTACTTAGTCTTCTTACACAACACATAAACTGTTGGTAATGGATAGCTTGGAATGTGAAATGCTCTGGTTTAGCAGTTTTAACTGTGCAATTGAAGCATTTACACTTCTTAAGAGAGCAGATTTGTAGTAAGACAGTGAGTTCCGCTGAGTAGGCTGTGTTTTATTATGCTGCCTTTTCCTCATCCTGCTTGTGGGAGCTGAAATAGAATAGATTTTGGGGAAAACATCAGCATGAGAAAGAACCAGAAGGCAAGGTACAGTCATTAAATCCATGTCCAAGCTGTGCTGGTGATCTGTATTGCTCATCAAGTGAAATGTGGGCTAAACTGTCCTTGACAGCCTTTATTTTAAAAATGTGATGAGGAGAGCTTTGAATTGTTGCTTCTGACAAAGTCCAAGACAAATAGTCTTTAACACCTTGCCATGATCAAGGCCTGAGCTGTAAATTGTAGTTTCTCAGGTGAGGAAGGGTGGAAAAAATCAAGAGACAAAGGTCAGAATCCCCAGAAAGTCATGCAATACATCAGAATAGAAAAGCAAGTATATTAAACTCAAAAGTAGATTTGTTGTAAAAGATCAGCTTTCAGGATCTGTCCAGTAAGGAAGCAAAGTGATAAGGGTCGAATGAATTTGTGAAGATACAAACTAATGAGATTAAGGCAATGGCAGAATAAGGTTCTGTATCCCACACATCACGCAAGATGTTAAGGTTTGCTGGGGTCAGGCATCTCCTGGTTTAGAAAGACAGTCCAGGTACAGATGTCTGTACTTAAAGCAGCTGCACATTTTACTCTGTGTTATTGTGCAACATTGATAAATACTTTTCACAGTTCTATGCCAAAAGAGCAGTTTTGTATCCTTTTAAAAAGTTATTAGATCTGCAAATTAAGCTCTTGCATTTGTTTGGTTTTCTTTTTAGTGTATTAATTGTATTTCTTTTCTCAGGACATATTGATGCTTTTACATCAAAGCTTATTATGCTAGAAAAGATTTCTCCAGAAACTCTAAGAGAAAAGCTTGGATTGATTAAGTGAGTATTTTTAGTAAGTTTTTTCAGCAATGAATTTCAAACCCTAACAAGCATTGCAAGTTACTATTTCTACTATTTTTTTCTTTCACAGGCCTGCAAATTCATTGAATATACTTCATCATATTTTGAAGAAGGTGTCTGAGTAAGTGCTCAATTCTTGTTCGTTGTATTTGTTTGCCACATTGCCCAGTTCATCCTGTTTCTTCTGTAGAATGCTTGTCTACTCTGATTTTTATTTCGTCATATACATGGAATACTTTACAGGTTCTCTTAGGTCTATGATAGTATAATACAGTACTGTGTAAAATGTGCTTGGCATTGCAGGGCTTGCATAAATGATGCAAAAGAATAAGAACTTGGGGTTTTGGAACTGGTTTTTCAAGAAAGGAAACTGGACTCTTAGGAGCTGAGTAAACAGTTCACAGGAGTGAGGTGTAATGTTATGTATATTGGCTGACATGTAGAGTTTGGGCATTTGGGTTTTGTTAGTCTTTTTTGCTCAATTTGTAGAAATAACCCTGTTTGTGTTCACTTCTGCTCACCTTGACTTATAGCAGCCTGTCTTTCTCTGTACAACATTGCAGCCTTTCTCCTGCTTCTTTATGTAGCTACTTCGAGGCTTTCAGACTGCAAGTGTCTTAATTTTTTTGTGAAGCGGGTTTCTTGCACTGAGTGTGAAGCCTCTTCATTCAAATTACAGAGGAGTTTCCTGCTCTTCATAATTTCTGTAGCTTCATGATTTGTGACTAAAATTTTTGATTGGTTGACCTTATCTTCCTGAAAACCTGTTTAATCCTGTGTGTGTTGAAAGCTTGTCTGTTCTGTGTGTCTGTGTCCACATGGGCATTGTTGTTTGTAAGGTGCTGGTTAAGGAAATATAGTTTGGCCAACATGGATGGTTTTCAGCGTATACTTACATGTTTAGTTGAATATGATGACAGTGTGTACATTGTTGATAAATTAGTACATTATGAATACATTATAAACACATTAATTAGTGTGTATTTCTCAATACAGTTTAACGCTTTCTTGTGCGCAGTCTTTTTATGAAACAGGGACTAAACATCTAATTGCATTAAGAACATACTAACTATTCTGATCAAATTTTTAAAAAAACAAAAAACATTAAAATAATATTTTTTATTTTGAACTTTTCTCATTTTAGTTTGGAGGAGGGCTCTTATTTATTGACTCATGCTGGAGGAGATTCATCAGTTGCAATTTACAAGAGTTCTCTTGACAAGACCATGAGATCATCCTATAACTTGCACAAAGCTCACTGTGATCTGCCTGCTGTGCCTGCCACTCTCTCGGTCCCATGGGTACCCCTAGATCCCAGCCTCCCTTTGCCCTACCACATAAGTCATGGAAGAGTTCCATGCACCTTTCCACCTGCACCCCAGGAAGGGTGGAAACAGAAGGTCAGTATCTCACTTGATGGAAAAGCAGATTAGCAGTTTAGGAGTAACCTATTTCAGTCTCTTGAGGTCTAGCTGTGTAGTTTCTGTCGTCTTCGGGGGTCAGAATTTTTTGGGGAATCCATCCTGCTTTGTAATTTATGTTGGTGAATAAGTGATGCCTATCATGCTTGGGAAATTTCCCAAAGATCCTGCTCTCGAGTCTATTATTTTTGAGGTAGTATGGCCCTTTAGAAGTAAGAAAATTTTCAAGCATTATTTTTCTTAGGAGAGACTTACTTATTTGTGTAAAAGCCCAGCACTGTGAGATAGTTTTTAGGTTGAATTGTATGTTTTAGCCACAGCCTGACTTCATATGAGGGCAAAATTGTTGTGCATCTGTTCCTAATTACCTTGTGCACTTTGGTTGCTGCCAGAAGGAAGTGCAGGCACGTAGACAGGAAAGAAGCAGGATTGGTCACTTCTCACTGGTGACTGGAAGACCAGCTGCGCCAGTCCAGATGTGGCCTGTGGGTCTGTTTGAAATGATGTGAATTAGGAGGCATTTGTCTGAATGTAGTTGTATATGTTTGTGCTCAATGCAGATTGAAGATTATTAATTCTGGTAATTCTAGTTCGATTTTCTGACTGGTTGTTTTTTTGGGTTTTTTTAATTCTTTCACCATATGTGTGTAGATGGCTGGGGTGAAAGGACAATCGGACACACCCCATGAAGGAAAGCCAGTAGCTATGGAAACAAAAAGCAAGCCAGCTAAGCCTGTTAGAAATGAAGGTGTGGCTCCAAAGAAGCTGAGCAAGAATTTCTGCAAGCAAAGAAAAGTGAAGAAAAAGTGGAAAGCTAAATTCAACAAAATGCAACTGAAGTAGGAATAAGCCTGGAGAAGAAGAGGAAACAAAAAATCTGAGGTTTCTTGCAGCTTCAGAGGAGCCAGAACAAGCTGGCAGAGGAAATGGCTCCAATAGTTGAAGCATTCTCTAAACCTTTAACCCTTTCATTTCTCAGGGTACATGTTTCAAGTGAAAATCTCAAATTCAGTCAGACAAAAAAAGGATGTGGCTGCAGCCACTTGGCTGGTTATGGGGAAAAGAGTATCTTCTGTTCGTCTGGTGATATTTATAGAAAAACTGCATCTTGAAGAGTGAAGAAGTGGCTGACAGCAACCTCTGATACCACGTAACGAGAAAAATAACTTCCCAGTTTTCCCAGTTTTTCCAGGTTCACTACGCATTTTTGTTCTCACATATTTTAAATATACTTTTTTTTTTTCTGCATTGTCTATAAGGGGAACAACTTGGATTTAATTGTTTATCTTTTTTTGACATGTGGTGTCTACCAGCTTTTAAATGACTTACAAAAACATATTTTTCTTTTTAGAATGGTGTAACAAATGAAGGACAAAAGCTGTGTTTATTTGAATAGTAAGGGCCATAGATTTGCATTAGGATACTTACAAATACAGCTAAACAAGTAAAGTAATAACAGAAGAGCTGCTTTTTTGCATGTTTAAACTGCTATCAAAAAAAAGTAGAGGTCTTAAAGGTGTTCTTCAAGTCTTTTGGACAGAGGAAGTTACCAAGTATACATCTGATCAAGCATTCTTGTTCTCACTGGGACTTGATAGGACATCTTTTAATGTCATGAGGGTAAAAATAAATTTTGAAATTGTTTACTGGAGTATACCCGTTAAAAAATCCTGAAGGTATGGATTTTTTTGAAAGCGGGCTTCAATAATGAATGTGTATTAAAAATTGTTCTCTGTGAAATACAAAGCATTTTCTGATGTGGGTTTTTTCCAACTGTTGAGGTATATTTATTCAGTTACTCACTTTATTCTGTTTTTGGACCACTGCTTGTTGTATCTGCAGTAATAAGCTATTGACGAGCTGAACTTGTGTTTGCAATTTACGAATAGTTCTGATTTAAAATCCTAAATGCCCTTAGTGACTTCTCATAATAGGAATATTTTAGCTGTGAGTCATTTTTGCCAGAAAACTGACTCTGTCTGGGGGATTCAAGGCAGTTTTCAGTTTGTATATATAAAACTTTTTGCCGGGCTTGTATGGAATTTGGTTTCCCAATGCGGTGTCATGTGGCAGAAATGTGTTGTCTATTTGTTCATCTCTCTCTATGCCTGTTACTGTACACCACTATATTACTAATGAGAGTGTACTAATTATAGAACTGTAATGGAGCTGTAATGGGCTGCTGCTGCTTGGCATTATTGCAGGACTTACCTCTGCTAAGGCTCCTGCAATTCTTTTTGGCCTGGTCATGCAGGCTGTCCAATTCTCTCTGAGTAGTGGCTCATCTGTCCCCTCTGCCTCCCTCTTCTCCACATTTGGTGTCAACTGCAAACTCAGGGAAAACCGATTCTATTACATTATCCAGCTGATGTAAAAATACTGAGCAGTGCTGGACCCGAGAAGCTCTGTCCATGTCCAGCTCAACTGATTCAGCTTTGAGCTACAAACAGCTTCACCAGAAATGGAAGAAAGCCTCTGAGAAGGTGTTACATGGCTGTGTGAGACCACTGTTGGATGTCTGGTTCTCCCCATTCACTGGTGTTTGTTAGGAGATGAAATTGATGGCTTTGTATTGTGTTCAGACAGTTTGAAGCTGGTTTTGGAGGACTGGAGGTGACTGGTTGGCATATGTGTAAATCCGTGGAACTTTATCAGTTCTTTATGTTAGTGAATTGGTTATTGGCTGTGAAATCTGACTCTTCTTTATTTCTGTAGTAATGAGAGTTTTAAACTTCATTTCCACTATGTACTGATGAACTGCTTCCATTCTCATATGTGACTGGCTAAATCTCTTCACCTTTTCTGTCTGACTGCAAACACTCTTTGGAATACAATAGAAGCTGTCTATCTAAAATATATTAGGAAAAGATTTGCTGCATTTTTTTCTCTTCTTCTAATGTCGCCTAGCAGCTGGGAGCACAGAAAACTGGGACCAAGTGACCAGTCATCCATTCTGGTGCTGGAAGGTGGGAGATGTCAACAGCAAGGGACTCTCCCCACCTCCATGCTGTGAAGTTCAGTAGCAGTTACTGAGCCATTTGAAGAGGTATTTCTTTCAATTCTGATTTGTTTGTCCTGTGTTTTAAATAGCAGCTTGTTTCCAAAAGAATATAAAAGTCAGTTCAGGTGTAGTTTTCAGAATGCTTAGTGCTGACCTGCATTTAAGCTTGCTTTTAGTTCTATTGGTAGAAATTGCACCATTTTCAGTCTCTTCACCTGTCAAAGTCTGACTGCGTGTGTAATGTTCTCAGATGCTTCTCTGAGAAGTTATATAACTAAGCTACTTCTTAATAAAACATGTCGTTTCCTGTAAGTGTGGGTACAGTTCTTCCCAGAAGCACTGCCATTGCTTAGTTAAACTCCTCTGTACTAAAAGTATATTCACCTTTCTTTTAGTTGCTCTTAAAATATATTTTTCTACAGAGATTCTTAAACTTTGTTTGCAAGCTCAAATTCTGTTCCTGTATGTCCAAATCATTGCACTAAAATGTTTTCAAAGATACACTGCTGTATTATCTATCCCAAATTAAATTTCCTTCTCAGTGCCAGAAAATACCTTTGGTGGCCAGGTGACAGTCTGTTTAAGCATAAAGCATTTGAATTATGCCCTGCTTAGTGTAGATGGAAGATTGTCACTGGCAAAAAGCTGGTTCAAGCCATTCTGAGCCTTATGAAGGTCTTCTGTAGATAATCTCAAGGCTGCTCTTAATTGTGGCCGTGTCTATAAGGTGAGCTAGTCCCCATCTTGCTCTAAGACTGAGAAGACATTGTGATATATCTTGCTGAGGGATTTTTGGTTTTTTTTATGTAGCTACAATATACTGCCAATATTTAAAGTTTTTGTAGAATAATTTCGTGTAATGATTATTAAATAGTATCAGTCCTAGCACAGCCTTCAAGGGCATTTTTTGGTGTTGATACTTCTCTCTTCTGCTTAACAGTGAGAGAAGAAAAGAAAAGCCTGGAAGGCCCATTATTCCTCAAGACAGCATGGCAGCTTTGTCTGACATGTAACAATAGAGGTGTTAGAGAAAACAGTCTTGTTATTGTTTGTGATTAGAATATTTCAATAAATATTAGAAGAACAGTTTCACTTTAAACTCAATATTAAAAAGAATAAGGTAGCAATGACTATGTGGGGAAGGGAGGGGCTATTAGACCCCAGTGACATCTTCTCTGATTCTTGAAATGAAATAGAGCAGCCACATCCTTCCGAGTATTTGCAGCATGTTTTTACAAGCGTGCATTTCCTATTTTTGATAGCCCTAATAGAGGAAAAGTATTTTCTTTATTTTTCCAAATGGTCAGTATCCTTGTTGAGAGGAGCCACAAGGAAAAGGATACTGATACTGTTAACCAAAGCTGTATAATCCAGTCAGCCACTTTGCTTCCTTCAGCTTGACAGCCTAGTTCTCATTGCAGTGCACAGAGCCAGCTGTTCCAAAAGATGCATGAATACTTTTTGGTTTCACTGAAACTTACTCAGAGGTACTTCGCTCAACAGTTTTTCACCTGTGCATGAGATTCCTCCATTGTATGGCACCGTGAGTGGCCAGGAATGTCACCTTACCTGCCTGTGCCTTGAGAACAAGCACATACCACAGGCCTCTCGTTTCTCAGGTACTGCCAGGTGAATACAGTTTGGGAAGAAAGAAAAGAGCAAGCTCTACTATGGCAGATATCAGAATTCTTTGAACAAAGGTAATCTAGAGTTTTAAAATAGTTGTCGGTTTTAATAAGCCTTGTCATACTTTTGAGTGTTTCAAGCCTTTTGCATTCAAGGACATGTAACTGAAATAGTATTTTTGAAATTTTACCTTGAAATGAGAGCTATGGACTCCCTGTCCATTCCCCACCACTGCCTTGTCCAGACAATCCTGAATTCTTGAATAATTTCAGGCTTTTAGGAACTAACGCCTTCAGAGAAACAGCAAACATGAGACTCTGTGATACTCTAATGATGCTGAGAATATTATCTAAATGCAGTCAGTCCTTTGCTAGCACTGCACTGTGTGAGCACTGTGAGAATAGTTAGATTTGTATGTTTAGGCAGAAAGGGAGCTCTTGAATTCCTCCGCAAAACAGTATCAAAGATGATACAGTGATGCCAAATGAAGACTCTTTCCTGTCTATTCAATATGTACTAAAGGTGTTCCTGGGGAGGTCACAGGGTTAAAATACACATCCTCTGCACAAACACAGAAAGTTTGGGCATTTCCTTATAAAGGCTTTTTTGATCTCAAAATGGACTTCCAGAGTTTATACATAGGTTCATATACAAGTACCTTTAGGTGATCAACTGTGAAAAAGAGTAAAGTATTGACCATTCTAGTGCTTTTTCAGACCTGAAACTGAAAAGGAACGTGTCAAATTCTGTACCTCTGGACACAGAATCAGTTGCTGGCAGCAGATATTCTCAGTTGGAATTTACCTTTGTTTTTAGATTAATCCCCTGACGTGAGGGTGCATCTGTGTACCTGAGAGTTCGATTGTTTTCCCAAACAGATCCAACAGAAAGTCTTGCTGTGACTGTTACTCTTTTCTCCCCCAAGGTTTGCTGCTACCACAGCTGCTGCTGGAGTGCATTCTGCTGTGATTTGAAAGGAATGATGCAGCATAGCCTTTCTTACTGAAGTTTTCTTGCTCCTCCCATGTCAGTTCTTCTGATACACTTTAGCATAGAAAGGAAAACAGAAGGATTTTCTGAAAATAAATTTAGAAGTGCCCATGTTAAGAGTCAGTGTGGTCAAATTCACACTGAAATCAATGCTTCTGATGTATTTTTCAGAAAATGTTTTAAAGCATCTATAAATAAAATGTGAATATTTGTTTAGAATTGAATTTCATCTCTGAAAACAAAATTTGGAATAATGATGCAACCTTGAAAAAGTTGAAAAGTTTGTTCATGATTTTTAACACTTGTTTATCCCATAGTTGAGTGAACAGCAGGAGTGCCACCCCATGCCAAGTCTGCTGCAATTGATTCAAAAGCTCTGCTTTCAAAAGCTCCACCTACCAAATCTTTGCACATACAACTCAAAATAAAAAACCAGGAGGAATGCAAAAAAAAAAAAAAAAAAAATCCTGCTGAAGTAAGTCACCCATCAGTCTGTCTAGTGTGGGCTATGCTGCCAGGCAGACAGAGCACTTCAACAAATATTTTTATGATTGGATTAAATTTGAGCTTAAAAAAGAGGGAAGGAAAAAGCTGTCAGAAGCCCGTGGCTGAGCAGGTCTTGTAGTTAAAAGCTACCTCAGCAGTCAAAACCTCTTTATTTCAGAACATGCAGTTAACTACAGTTCTGTTCCCTTGACTGACAGGAGGACAGTAACGTTGTGCAGCTCTCTGGATATTCTTTGTTTATAGCAGAAGTAATGAAATAAAAAGGAGGTATAGTTACTGCAAAGCTGCACATGCTCCTTCCAGCTTTTGTAGCCATTTGTAAATTAACAAGTACTTGCATCACAGTTAAAATTCTTTGGCTTGTTTGCAAGTAACCTAAGCAGAATGCACAGTGAGATTGATTAGTGACTTGTTTAGTGCAAAAGCAGCACAGGGAGGTTAAGAAACCTTAAAGAATTTTGTACTGACACTGTTGCTGTCTCTGGAGAAAAAGCATCTTGTGCATCAGTAGACCTGTCACCAACCTCTTTGGCTGGTTGTTTTAATAACAAGCAGAAAATTGGGGGGGGGGGGGGGGCACATGAATAAATAAGTTTGTTTCCTGTCCTCTTCAGGGAAGATAATTCACATGACATCCTAGTTACCAAAAAAATACATTGTCTTCCATTTAAAGGTTTTCTCCCAGCCCAGACAGTCTGACTGAGAAGATAAAGTATTGTACACATTTCTTTGGCCTAGAGAATGTCTGTGGCTCCATGCTCCTGTGTGTGTGTGTGTGTGTGTGTGTGTGTGTGTGTGTGTGTGTGTGTGTGTGTGCATGTTTCTGGCTGTGTCTTAAATTTGGGCTTCTAACTCTATACTGGCAAAACCTTCCCAAAGGCTTTCTTTGGTCCAGCCTCTCTCTCCACAGGAAGGATGATGGCTGGCTGGCTCTTCATGTCTGTCCTTGTTGCTCAGCCAGCTGGGCTCTTTCCTCTGCCGTTTTGAACTCATTTATTCTGTACACACTGATGGCTGCTCATTCTTGTATTAATGACTTCCTGGAGGGTAGAAGCATTGGAAAAATAAACCTTAGTGTTGAGAAGTTGTTTGAAAATGATCTGTAGTTGTGTTGGCACTGCAGCCCTTTGTTCTGTCTCCTCTGTCTGCCTGGTGTGAGCACTGGGTACTGGTGTGCAGGACACAGCACTGAAAGTTATCCAGCTCCAGTAGAAGTGTTTACTGAAGGCTTATCAGAAATCAAATGTGAAAATGTTAAGTATTATGTGTACTCCTTCATGCTAAAACAGTAGGCTTTTAATATATTTTTTTCTTACTCATTAGGGGAAGAGAGCTCTGGTTTTAGAATTCAGACCTGTGCTTCTGACCTGGAAAAGTCATAGTATGCCTGGCAGAAACAAATCTCTTAGTAGTGGCCACCCAGTCAACAGCTATTTGAAGTCAACTTTCTTTGCCTTAAATTTTCTCTAAAGCTGTAAGATGCCACTTGTAAGAGCAACAAAAACATCAGTCCTATGCAATTAAAAATCTGTGATATTCCTTTGTCTTGCAAGGCATCATTCATGCCTAGCTAGTACCTCAGCTGATCCTAGGTAGTGAAGCTGATCCATAGGTAATGAAGTTTAGATCATGTAAGAACTTTCTCAAAATCCTGAATTTTGTGTTTTGTACTAAAACAAGGTTGATATGCTTTAAAACAAACAAGCCACCAAAAAAACCCCTTTCCTGCTATTTCACAGAATCGTTGATTTTAATTGAAAATTTCTGGCTGCATTCCAGATTGCTGTAGAAATTGTGTGTTGACTTCTCTCAGTGAACTTCTCACTATAAGTGATTTTAAAATACATTTTCCTGGGTCATTTCAGAGGTGGCAGTATGTTAAACAACAAGAAGATAATTTTTGCAGTATGTAGTTACCAGCCTGCAGATTTGCCTTAGGAACCTGTTGTTTAAGCATTTTTAGAGTAAGTTTAAGTAGTGCTTAATTAGGTTCCTTGGAACTTCCAGAATTATTCTCCAGGATTCTTAGGGGCATATTTAAGGTGTGACAGCCTCCCCAGTACTTTGGCAGAGGCCAGGAGACTAATCCAAACCATGGGACTGTTTGTGTTATGAGTCACTAAAGTGGAAAGAGCACATAATGATGGGAAACAATGAAGCAGAACAGACTTGGTTTTGCATTAAAGCTTTTAACACGATTCCTAGGAAAAAATTCCCTGAGGACTTTTGGCAGCTTCCATCTTTTGTAGTTGTTTCTGTCCTTTGGCAAAGACAGGCCAAAAACTGTGCAGTGATTATTCATGCTGGTCTGTTCTGGATGATGTCAGGGGCTCCTATGTGCACTGGTAATATTTTCTACAGTGTTTTCCAGTGTCGTGGCTGTCTGGGGAACATTATTTTAGAGCTGGAAGCCATGATTGTTTTAAGCATTTTGAGATCTAAATGGGTTCAAAATCTCTCCTTAATGTTGTAATATATACTGGTAGCCTGTTTATACCAGCAGCATAATGCTGATATTACTGAGAAAGCTGAACTCAGCACAGTGGGGTTTGGTTTTGAGATTTGATCTGTTTAACCTGTTAAAGGAACAGTTGAAGAATTAGTTCTAGGACCAAGGACAGCATGATACCTGGATTCAGATGGAATTGCAGTTCTCCAACCCAAATTACATTGATTGAGGGTATTTGTGATCATCTAAGAACAGAAAGTAAGCTTTAATATCTGACCAGGCTTTACAGTCCTCGTTTTGTCTCAGACTGCATGATCTTTGCATGAGAAGGCAACTGGCTCTCAAGCAGGGCATCAGGAAGTCCCCAGGGACTGAGGAAATGCACTGAAACATGGTTACACACATATAGTGACTGTTTGTTTCTATATCCTGCCACTGTTTCATTCAGTGTAAAGACTCTGGAATTTATTCAAGCCTCCAATACCAGTACAAGGGATTTGGCAAGTGTTTCATTTCTTTGTTTGTGTGTATCTAGGAGACCTCTCCTAGTCACTAGATGATTACTCCCATGGGGCACACTGAAAAACCAAACTGCTGGTGATTCACAGTTGAGGGTAGAAATGGATTTGAGCTCCAGATACAAGTAATACTCATGAGAAACATATGCTAGAGGAGTTACTTTTCTAGGTTTTGCTGCACCTGGTATGAGTTGCTGGTTTACATTTGTTCATGATGCATATTCCTGGCTGGATCTCTGTGTCATTTAAATGTGCAAACCTCTCTGGCTTGCTCTAGTTCTCATGCCAAACATAAGGAAAGAGGGTGCAGTAGCCTGGATTGAGTCAGGAGGAAAAGCCTACAGCACCTTTGAAGTTGGTGGCTCATGTTACCTGTGTCAGCTAGGTGAGAGTAATAAAGAGGTTTGCTTGCTTCTGAGCATCTTGACAGAGCACAGATGATTCCATGTTTGCCTTGAACAGTGAACAGCCAGTGCAATGGGTTGCACCACAGTGACCTAAACTTCATGGGCTTTGCCATGTGATAGAGACTTTATTTAGGCTGTATGTGTGCCCCAAGACACGTTTTTGTTATTAGCTTTTGTGAATATCTAAAGGAGTTCCTTTCTGATTGTAACTATAATCTTAGCTAATATTTTGCTTTGTTACTCTCTTGTATTGATTTGGGATCCAAAGTCACTCAAGCATCTGGTTCTTTGTGGAGGCAAGCTCCTTGTGCCTTGGAGTGGAAGGATCCACTGAGATTGAAAGATAAAATGCTGAGGATGATGGTGTTACTTACAGTTGTGAGGAAAAAAATATTTGAAAATAAGAGTTCAAATTAAGAAAACCAGTTGAAAATATGTTAGAGTTCAAGCTAAGGTTATAGTCAGATATGCTTGGAGGTGGCAGAAGAGGGATACTGAACAGCTGACAATTATTTCACATATAGAGTTGAGAAGTAGCTGAAGCAAATCCAGTGATGAAACAGTATCAGGATATAAAAGGAAACTTTTACAAATCACTTTCAAGATGCAGCCAGCTGGTGGAGAGGTAGATGTTTTGCTAGCTATAAAGAGCATTTGCTGTCAGGCTCTTATGTATGAGGCACTTGGAGATTCTGCATGGGAAGTAACTTCAGGGCAGAATGCCTGTCATGTCTTTGTCAGTCACAGTGATTGCTAAAATACACCCTCTAAACAAGGTTACATCACCTGTCTTGTAACGTAGACTTTGTATGAAACAGATGAAGATAAACTGGAAACAATTTGATGAATCTAATTTATTTTTGTATCTTGATGAAGTAATTAATGTTGTTTACCATTTTCTTTAGCAGATGCAATGTTTAAACTTTGTTCTGAAGAGTTAGCAGTCAAAAGATGGAGCCTGATCAGTCAGAAGGCGACAGTCTAAGATCACACAGCAAACCACAGCAGTGCAGGGCAGGCAGCCCAGGGGGCCAGTGTCTAACCTGGATGATCTGTTCATAAGCCCACTGCTTATGCCTGCATACACTCTCTGTTCCCACACTGAACCAGCCAATGCCAGCTATCTTACCTATTATAATGCTTCATTTGTAAAACAAACACACACATAACGAAATACTGGAGATCTGGCCAACACAGAAGATCATTCCAGAGATTAAGTCTAGCTCTTTAAAAGGGATTATTTCAAGTAAATGAAATTCTGAGTGGAGAATAACATTTGTGCGGGAATGTGCATGGTAGTGTAGGAACGAGAGTGCACAGAATAGAATTGATCCGAGGGCTTAGGTTGTTAGGTAGAGCACCGAACAAGATGTCTGGTTCTCTGGTATTGTACTAGATAAAAGGTGGCATTGGTATTCTGGTATTTAGTCTATTTTTCAAAAATGTGGGATTACAATTCTGTAATATAGAGTAAACTCCCTCAACCACCCCCCCATGCCCCCCCAAAAAAAGCCAAACAACCCAAAACACAACCTGCCCTTCCCCCAAGCAGAACAACCCTTTCAGTGTTTAGAATTTTACTAATACAGTCTGGTGTGCTAAGCAGGAGTCCTTCCTTCTTTCCTCTGTAGCCATAGACATAATAACTTGCCAAGTTGTTACCCTGGGAACCCAACTAGCACAACTTTTAAGTTATACTTCACTGTCTTTGTAACCTGTAATTACTGAGAGCTAATAACAAATCTCTGTGTATTTGTATCATGGCAGTTCCCAAATTAGACACAAATAATCAAGATGCATAAACAACACCCAGAGGTCTGCCTGATCCATGTGCTTATCAGAATGGAATTTATATTATCCTCTTGCAACACATTCAGGGAGCAACACTAGATAGAGGCTCAGTCACACCTAGACCAGAAAGTTCTTTCTCCTGATCCCTCCCCTCTTTTTTTTTTTTTTTTTAATTGAAGCAACAGTTTTAGCTAGGCAATATATATTGACAGAATTGTGGCCTTCATACCTCTAGTGTTAATGCAGTGTTGATTGTTTGTAGACAGCATCCTGAAAGAGGTGAGCAAGATCTGTGTAGATGAAGGAGCAAAACAGAAGTGAGAGAAAAATTAGCCGGGGTGACTCCATATGCAAAGATGTTACTGCAAAGATAAAGTTGGGTCAGAGGGAAACTTAAACAGAATATTCAAGTTAAGCACATCAAGCCTCCAGTAATATGATAAGAAGATAATGACAGGAAAAATCATGTTGGTGAGGTGGAAAAAAAATGGTATATTGAATTGAAAGAGGGAGGAAAAAAAGATAAAATTACTATCAAACAATATTAAGTAGTAACAAAAGAATGGTAGAGTTGGCAATGGTAATGGCACTGAGAGGATGGAACAAAAGGACCTACAGCATGTCCATAGACTACAGGCTGAAGCTCAATCACAGAGAACAGTCAGAAGGGAAGAATGGGAAGTTGGCACAATTGTATTTGTTTTTCCATCCACAGGACTCTGTGCACCCCCAGCCAAGCAAAGTGTGCTCTTGATTGCTGTGGTCAGCATGCAGGAAGCCCCAGGTCACAAACAGGGGAATTGCAGATGAAGGAGTTGTTGGTGATTTAAAATATCACCTTCTATGCAGGTATTTTAAGGGAGTGCCAGGATCAAAAAATGTGAAAACAAATTGAAAACCTTTCTTGGCACTGCTTTACTAGTTAATGCATGTTTCTTCCAGTAAATAGCTGTGAGATAGACACAAGAGACACTGGACTTGAGGTAAGTGCAGTCCTTGTCCCAGCCTTTTATCCAGCCTAAAGCTGACAGTAGTGCTCAGGAGCAGTGATCACAGACTAGAACCCCTTGGGATACATGCTATACAAACCCTCCAAGTTCTGGGTAAATCTTCAGAAATAACCTACATGACATACAGTCTTATGGTCTCATTTTAAAAAGTGACACAGGCACTTGGCTGCTGTTTCCCCATGAATTAATTCCCTTTCCCTGTTTGGCAGATAACAGAAGGCTTTCGTATTTGCTCAGTCTGACTGCTGCCTTCCTTAAATCACTGGTTTTGCAGACATTTTTCTTAAAGGTACAAAGAATATATCATATTTCCATGGGCAGGATGAATGGCTTTGGTATTAGGGGTTGGCTCTTCTGCCAAAAGTGTGACTGTGTTTTCTGCTGTTCATACTACTTAAATTCCCCAGCTGGGACAAGTGCCTTTGATGTCAGTTGACCTACATATACAGAGAGCAATGGAGGGAATTTGTAACATGTTTGAATATGTTTGTATCTTCATGACTCTGAATATACTGGCTTTTTTCCTATTGTCAATCTTTTTTCTTTTGAAATCACTTCAGCAGTCCCTGAAGTTTGTGTAAGTTCAGAGAGACTCCTGTCTATTTTGAACTGAGGTCAGTGTGTGATTCTGGGTTTGACTAACTGATGATTGAGTTGGATGTTAGAGACAATATTTCTGAAGCTGTTGGTTATAATAATAGCTCGCTCGATATCAAACTTTTTGCAAACTGTTCATATAAAGACGTAGTTAGCCAAAAATAATGGTTGTATATGAGCTACTTTCTATTTTAAGAAGTATTGAATTGTTTAAAAGATAACAAATTTCTAAGGAAATGGAAGTAGTAGTGTCATTGAAACAGGCTGCAGTAGAAGACTGAAAGATAAATGGACCTTCAGGTAAGAGAATGATTATGTTCCTCCTCAATTAATTAATATGTGACTCAGCAGATTGTATACAAAAATCCAACATATATGTTGAAAACACTTTCTTTAGCTGAGGATGTTGTGGTTATGCTTTTCTGCTTTTGTATTAAGAATGTTTGACAAGAGATGGGGGTTAAAAAAACTGTCCCTGAGGGATTGTGCAGCCATTAGGAGGCAAATTGGCTCTCTGGCTGCATATCCCTATTTCAAGCCCCTAATGAATACTCAGTACAGAATGGTTGTTACTTCTAGGACTCTAAGTATTTTTGATCTGTGAATAACATTTCCAAGTTGCCAGTGATCTTCTTTTTTTCCTAAGAAATGTGAAAAGTAAGGGGAAATTATCTGTTTAACTGTTTGTGACAGACACTGGTTGAAGTGGGATAGTCAGGAATTAATTTTGAGAGACAGGTTCCTTAATACACAGAGAAATAACCACAGTGGCCTTGCCAAAAAGAAAGCTAATGTGTCAAACTAATGCAATATTGGCACTGACATTTTCTGACAAAACGCTGCTCCATGATTTTCCTATGGTTCTCCCTTTCATGTCACTTTTGTTTAACCAGAAAAGGTGTATTAACATTTTCACCTTCTGCAGTGACCAGTTCGTGTCCACTCTGTTGCCTCCTTGAGTGTAGTATTTCCTAATATTTCTCCCTTTTTGTACTGCTGATCTTGTTTCATCCCAGCAATTACAGTGTCTCTCAGCCCATCTTCTTGTCTCTTTTGTGTTTCCCAGTTTTTGCCACCACTGTTTTTGTGGACCTGGCTAAGCCTAAAACTTTTTTACCCCATGTCTGCCATCTTTGTCTATGCCTACAAAAAAATACTTCTAGCAGAGACAAATATCTCTTTGCAGAATCAAATCACTGTGTGACAGCATATTCCTGAAAGAACTGTGTAAATCTATTCACCTGCAGGGGATTAAGAAAACCACGCTGAAGTTACAGGAAAAACTGCTTGTATTTGGGGTGGGGAGTGCTTGCTGCTTTCTGCAGTATTTAAGGTCGATGACCAGTAAATGGTCCATGCTGTTGAGGTGAAACAGTAATCGCAAATGATCCAACGGAAGATCTGCAAATACTTTTTAACTATATTTTGCTTTTCTTACAAGTGTAACACCTGGAATTCTATAATTGAGTTTTCATTACTCGCACTGGAAGAAGCTTTGATTTCCTGTCCCTGTGTTGGGTGTGGTAGGCCTGTTCGGGTTATCAGCATGATTCAGGGAGCCTCAGAGCAGAGCTTGTGTCTCATTCTACTAGCATTTATTGCTTGTAGCAGACGTTGTTTAGGCTTCTTCCAGCTCAGATATCCCCTGAACTCTGAGCACTACTTGCGGGAAGCAGGCTGGGCCCCACCTGCACACTGCAGGGATCTTGGTTTGCTGTGTATGAGCCCAGTTCTCACTCCGGGGCAGGGAGTGCCCGGCTTGCTGGGGCGGGGCCGTTCGGGTCCGAGGCCGGAGCCGGGTACTGGGCACCTGGGACTCGGGTGTTGTGCTCTGCCCCGAGAGCCCCAGCACTGCCGCAGCCGCGCTGCTCTGGGGAGCCTAAAGCATGGGCTGCAACAACCACTTGCTGCCCCAGGAACGCTGGGGCGAGGGCTGGGGGGAGTCGTACGGGGCCGCCTTTCCCGGGGGCACCGCGGGGTCGCATCCGAAAGTTGGGCGGCCACCGGGCAGGTGGAGAAGCGGGGCTGGGGATGAGGGCTGAGCCCCGACCCCTACAGCCCAGGGCGCTGCTCCTGGCGTCTCCGCAACCTCGGAAGACCCCTAGCCGTCCGACGGGGGCACGGTTGCAGAGGGAGAGGCTGCTCCTGCCCTACCCTTCCCCACCCCGTCCCCGTCCTCCGCCGGAGTCGGGCGCGGCCGGGTGAGTCAGCGCCGTGCCGGGGGGGCGCCAGGGCGGGAAGGGCCCGCCCGGCCCTACAAAACCCCGCCCGGGCTGCCGCGGGCCCCAGCCGCTGCAAGAGCCGCCCGAGCCGCCGCCAGAGCCGCCGTGCCCGCCTCAGCCAGGTGAGCCCTGGGCGGCAGCGCAGCAGGAGGGGGTAGGCGGCAGCGCCGCCGGGCCGGGCTGCGGGCGGGGGTCGCGCTGCGGGCGGGGGTCGCGCTGCGGGAGCCGCTGCTGCGGCGGGAGCGGAGCGGGCGCTGCGCGGGCAGGATGAAGAGCGGGGCGGTGGCTGCGGTGGCCGCCGCCCTCCCGCACCCGCGCCCGGCTTCTCTTTTTCCGGCCCTGCCCGCCCGTTACTTTTCTGTGCTCGGTTCCACGCTGGGACGGTGGGGCTGTGGGCGAGGAAGCTTTGTGCGCCCCGCAGCAACAGTGGGTGTGGTGGCGGCGCTCAGGAAAGAGGAACCGGTCCCAAACTTCGTCAAACTTCCCCAGATAGTCGCTTCTTCTCGTCGTTAGGGTATACAAAGGCTCAGCTGGGTTGACCACGGTATTCTAAGTTCGCTTCTCGGCGCGGAGGCTTGCAGAGAAGCTGTGCCGCCAGCAGGCTCGCTGAAGGCGGTGTTCACTGAGATGGAGCGAAGCTGGAATTGCTCCTGCAGACACGGTGGAGCCCAGAGCCCGCCGGAGGCAGCGGCTCCTTCGTTTCCCTTCCCTTCTCGCCCAGGGAGCGGCCGCGGCTGCCGGAGCCGCTACAGATGCAGCAGCTGGCACGGACAGCAGGAAAGCCCTGCAGGGCAGTGCCGGGTGGGCAGCCCCCCCGGGGGTTGCCTTTGCGCTCCCCCGCGATCCGCCACGGAGCCGTGTGCGCCCCCTTGCTCGCTCAGCCGGGCTTGGGCGTGGCTCTGCCCCTCATCCTGCGGAGATCCTGCTGCTGCCTTTTGGGTTGTGAGTCAGCTCGGACACCACTTCCTCCTCGAGTGAGGAGGGGAGGGAGGTAGGATAGAGGAATGTTGCCAGGTATTTTAACTGAAAGAGAAGTGAAATGATTTCAGGATAGTCATGCAGAAGTAAGTTATGCGCTTATACATGGTAACTTCTGTTAACATTAATTCTTATGTTAATATTCAAATGCTATATCTGCACAGAGGTGCAGACCCTCATGTATCAAGGTCAAGAATGAAAGACTTTTGGAACCTCTGTGCTCTTGAGTGATTCATCCCTGTGTGTGCCTTCTGTTGGTAGAGCTGGTTGTGATAAGCAGCCCTAGTGAGTACAGTTTCCATTGGCTAACATTTGGTGTAGATTGCCTTGATGAACAAAAAAACCCCCAAACCCAACAGGTTTTCCTGTAAAGTCTCAAAAGTGAGAATAATTTGAATTTGAAGAAACAAAAGTCCGTAGTTTTGTATGTGCAGAGTATCTTCCTGGAATGGAACTTCCTCGGTTATTAGCAGTCTGTGGAAGAGAATGGTTCAAGTATGTTTGTGGTAGTGTGGTTTAATGGGTTTTGAAATTCTTTTCTTTAAAGATGATTGGTTTTCTTTTCGCTCCAAATAGTGGCTTTAATTTATGTGCTAAACCTTGTTGGGTGGTTTGAGGAGATACAAGCTGGCCTATTTGTACTCCTGCTTAGCATTGTATATAAAGGAACGATTTTGAGGCCTTGTTTCATTTACAGCAGATGCTGCAGGTCTTCCTCCCTCTCCCTCATCTCCTCTGTTAACAGGCTTGCCCTAGTTTTTGGACACAAATGTGCTTCAAGTGGAAGAGTTTCCATTCTCTCATTCTGGGGATGCCGTTTCCTTGGCTCAGATGTCTGGGAACACCCTTTGTTCAGATCTCTGCTTAGTATAATAAGTGCTTCTTAAAATGCTAACTCTGCTTATTGAGCAATGTAGTTGTTTGTGCATACCTGAAACTTTTCCATGGAACACAGGGGTTTTTTCCATAATGTGTGTGAGCTGGCCCTGGGAATCATGATACGGGGCTGCTTTTAAGCACACATTCTTCTGTTACCAAACAGTTATGGGGATAAGTTGGTGAATCGAGACTGGGCCAGTATAATAACAGACCTGCAAACCAGTGCTTTCTGGGAAGGTTGAGGTCAAAACACACCATCTCTTTTAGCAGAATAATGTGATTCAGGATTGTGTAATGTGCATTTGGAAATTGGTTGTAGAGACTTGCCTTAAGGTACTGAAGTATTAGTTTACAGCTGGAAGGTAAAACTTGATTCCTTCCCAGTGTAAGGAAGAACAGGCTAGTGCAAGTATTTTCTATTTACATGTTTAAACCCATCCAGAACTTGTCAAAACTGCATCAGATAAAATCAGTCCATCGGAGAACAGTGAGAGTCTGTTCTCAAATAAGAGTGCTTTACAGACCAGGGTGTGACAAGAGCTGTGTTTGTTCTCTGGATTAAAAAAATCTTTCTCTGCAAAGATTCTTGCAAGAACTCCCATTTTTTTCTTTTGCCAGCTTGCTTTGATGGGCAGTCAGTTGCTATAGCATTGTTGTGTGCTGGTGATATGAACCTGGAGTTGCAGCTCTATGTGAGGGTGTGTTAGTTCTGTTCCTGGACTCTGATCAAGTGTTTTGTTCCAACAAACCTGATTCAGTGTGGATTTTAATTGATTTAGAAACAGTAGTCTTGCAAAAAGCTGTTCAGTGTTTTTTTTTTTTTAATGTGAAAGATTATGCTGCTTTCTTTACTTTGAAGCTGCTTGCTTCAGCTCTCGCTGGTTATTTTCTTTGTGACAGGCAAGGCTAAAGGAATTCAGTTGCTCATCTTTGGTAGTGGTTGAAATACTGTTAGAGTACAAAGGTCTCACAGATAGGCTCTTCATTTTATTAAGTGTAAACATTAAGAACTTTATAACTCAGGAATATATCAATTTCCTCTAACCAGCATGATTAATAGTGCCAACAGCAGGTAGCAGCTTATTACAACTTCTGCAACCTGTCTTTAAAGGCCTGGGTTGGATTTTTCCTCTGAAAAAAAAAAATATTCTCAAATATATCAGTGCATGACTGTCATTTTTGTTTTCTGTCTTACTTTTCTCCCCTGGAATCTTAATTTTTGCTTGAAGTAAAGTTGCTTTTGTTACTTACACCTAGATTGTTTCAGAAGATGGAAGGTTCTCTTCCTGTACTCTGAGGAAAGGTGAGATAACAGCAGTTACTCTGTGCTGCTGTGTTTTATTGTTATAGCACTAGCTATTTTTTCCAAAAGTAAAGATTTCTTTGTTTTTCTCTTTCAGGAGCTAAAATTTAAAAATGAACACCTTTTCTAGAGTTTTAACCAGATCACCATCATTAATAAACTATTTCAAACTTCTTTCTGGTTCTGGTTTCGTTGAGTGGAGAGGAGTTTGGTTTGTCTGGGAAATTGGCCGGGGTGGCTGGTACTGAGGAAGCCCCCATCCTGTCAGCAGAGTGGCTGGTGGAGGATTAAAAACCATCTGAAAACCAGTTGAAAGGACATAGCCACGACTGGCCACACAATAGCTGGGAGTTGTCTAGGAGGGCGTGGAGCCAAGGAACTGGACTGGGGAACTGGTGACAGTGTGGAAATGAAGGGTGTGGCACCCAGCAGAAAACAGGGCAATTTTGGTCTCAGTCTCACTTATCAATTAGTGGAATGTCGCTGGTTTTGAGGTGCTGCTGCCCTTTCCCCTGTCCTGAAGCCAGCTCTTTTCCTGGTTTGGTAATGCTCTCTGCAGCTGAATTGTAGAGGTCCTGGGGAAAAAAGCTTTCATTTTAACAGCAAATGATGTTTGCTGCAGATGCCATCCTGGGTGACAGGATGTGAGTGGCAGCGTCTGTCCTTTCCACAGAGAAATTTGAGAGCAGGGTTTTGGGAATGCATCAAGCCTTTTAAATATTGTCCCTGGCTTACAACCTTTGGAAAAGCTTTCCTTGATTGAGAGACTCTCACTATAACAGTCATACAGCTCTGGCAAACTCCCTGACCAGAAACAAGCGTTTAAAAAAGGTGAAGTATTGTAACACAAGCTTATCACATCAATGTTCATTTCTGCAACATGTATAATCGATCTGAGGGTTGGGGTTTTCCCTATTTTTTTACATATACAAGCAACTTGTTATCCAGGTCCTGACAATGGAGCATTGATATTGATTAACTTGCCACAATGGCTCTTATTTTTGGAGCTACCATTTTAAGATAGTCCTTATTACCTCATCTCTGATAATTGTGTTACTAAGTGGTGTTTGTTCTGGGGAGCTAGAACAAAACCACAAGACCCAGCATTTCAGGGTTATAAATTGAACAGAGTTACTATGGCTTTGTAAAATGTCTGCATGAAAAGAAATAGTTCCACAGCATTTCTTGAGTACTTGAGGAATTGGGCATCTGGTTTAAATGCTACTGCTTGTTGCTGTTCTTTGACTTTGAGCTGGACCAAGCTATATGTTTGTGAATAATTTTCCTGGTACTGAGTTGTCAGTTTAGGCTCTGCTTCTGAGGCAGAGATTCTCCAATTCCTGTTTAAGTATTTAAAATGCATAAGAAATGCTTGTTTAAGGAATTTTTATTGTACAATGGAATGAAGACCTCTTGCTGTTGCATTATTAATGGTGGTGTGACTTGGAAACTCTCAAACCTTTCCTGCTTGGTATTAGCAGATCCATTTGACTGTGTCACTTGAAGTGCTGCAGTGTTTCAAGACTGGTGTAACACACTGATGTAACTGTAAATATATTTAAATCAACTTTGGCTTTTTTTTCTCTCCTTCCAGCATTCTTTCAAGATGTCCACTGTTCATGAAATCTTAAGCAAGCTCACCCTTGAAGGAGATGTAAGTATTGTTATCTAAACAAGAAAAGTTTGTTTTACTTAAATGTCTCATCTCGTTCCTTTTACAGGACTCTGCACCAACAATTGTACTGAGCTGTACAGTTTACAAGATTCCACAGGTCTTGAACTTTTATTGGCTAAAAAACTAATCAGCAGTGATCAGTTTTCATCCACAAACCAGCTGTAAACCATAGGACAGTTACATGATTTAATGAGAGTTCTTCTAACTGGCCAGCAGCACTAGCAGTATCCTCCTGCTGGGCTTTATCAAAGAGATCACAGGGCAAACAATGGCTGGTTTGCATCTATGTCCCTTTCTACCAAAAGAACAAGTGAGTTAAGGATGAGAACAGAAGATGAAAATATGTTCAGTTTTGATTATGCCCTCTGAATTTTTTTTATTTTTTTTTTTTTTTTTTTTTTTTTTTTTTAGTTAAAAATGGAGAACATTATGAGAACAAAAATATTTGGGATCTAATTCCTGTAATGGTTATCACCAAAACCAAACTAGTTCTTGAAAAAACTTATTTTCTCATTTTCTGTTTTGGTTTTGATTGTGTATTTTTCACCACATCTGCAATTGGTTTATAGTTTTATTGAAATACCAGAAAGCCACAGTCTTTGTTTGATTTCTTAAGTTGCAGTTAGATGGTATATTACCAGTGTGGTATCAGCATATCATGCCATGAATTTATGGTTTTGTGATTGTCACTGAAGAGGAAGTGAATCGTATCCTTGCATTATTTCACCACGTTGCTAATGAAATTGCTACACATATAAATCTTAGAGCTGGTAGCTCCAGATCTGAGCTCGCTACAAGCAAATGTTTGGGCAATTTTTGTAACGTGTGGCGAAATTACTTATAGCAGACAATGCTTGTGAAAGAGCTGTTGCAAAGAACTGGCCAGTGCGCTGTAGGTAAGTGGGAAAACTGGCTTTGTAGTGCAAAAGCAGTCAAGTCTTCGTCTTTCATGGTTGTGTGTTTCAATGGAGAATTACTTTTGGAATAATATTTAAGCAATCTGTTCTCAAGGGCAGAAATGTTTCTTTCCTGATGCTTGCAAGTAGTTGCAAAAGTCAGATTTGAATACTGTTCCATGGCAGCATTTCCATCAGGAATCCTGCTGCAGAGTGTAAGAAAGATCAGGCAGCTGGTTTGTGCTGTAAGTTGGAAGCCGGAATTACTGAGTAGCTGGCCTGTGTAGCTCTACAGCATTAGATCAGTTCCTCTAAGCAATGATTCAGCAAATGAGCTGATGTTAAACACAGTACTTGGACCACCCATTTTTCTCTTAAAAATTTTTTAACATTAAGGGTATAAAATGGTTGTGGCTAAGCCCAGTGCTGTCCTGTGCTCTGCATCAGTGGTACAGCAGCTGATTTGAGCGAAGGTGAAGGAGATGATTGCCTCAGCCTTCCTTCCTTCCAGGAGAGGATGGAGTTGAGCTGAGGTTGATCTGTGCTCCCAGTTTCTGCACCTCTCCACAAGAGTGCAGGAAAGATTCTTGGAATACTCAGGTGTAGAGCCTGTGAAAGGGTCCTGGTGTTTTTAAGTTAAATTAAGCCTCTTCAGCTGTTAGTGATATTTGCTTCAGCTGTTGGTGGTATTTGCTTCTCCCTCATGTTTACCAACAGGATTAAATTTGTCAAGCTCAGAGGAAGTAAACCAGTTGGAGGACCTCTGAAACACAGTAAATGCATGGGGAAAAGACCAATTTCTCTGCTTTAGTTTGGCCCAGATGGGTGGTGAACTTGCCCATCAGCTGGACTTTTACTGCCACACTGTAAAGAGTTTTATCCTGAACAAAATGGAAAGTCAGTTAGAAAGCTCTCTTGTCTGAAAACATACAGTCCTACTACTAGGTACACCTACTAGTGTACCAGAGTAATTGAATAGCTTGGAATTTAAATGGCTGTTTTTCATAGGCAAGCACCCTGATAAGACCTGTCAGGTGTCAGGGAAGCTGAGTCTGACTTGATACACGCCTTGGGTGGACGGACAGAGGAAAAATGGCCACCAAATTGCAAATATGCTCTGTATTTTGTTAGTGTATGGTATCATCTTTACAGTAAAACACTCCATCCAAATTACTCAGAAAATACTTAGAGGTGGGTAGAAGGAGAGGTATCCAACTCTGCTAAGGTCACCAGGTGACTTGCTTCAGATTATCCAGAGTGCTGGTTAATGAGTAGTGTCCCAGGATGATGGATGCCTGGTTTAGGAATCTTTCAGGCACACAGATTTCTGTAAGGCTGCTTTGCATGTCTCCATTTAATGTTTCGATTGCCAACTCGATCCGCTAAAAGGACAGGCTGTGTTTTGTGGTGTGGCTCTGGGCCAAACTGGGGCCACTTTGCTGGACTGAGCTGATGATAAGAGACAAAAGAAAATTATTCAGTTTATTGGTGCTTTTCTGACTTCCCATCTCCACAGCATAAAACAGAATGTTTCCAGAAGGCACAGGGGTAGCTGCCAGAGGAATCTGTACAGAACAGCGTGACCTCTACAGGGATAGAGTCAAGATTAGTCAGAAAGCATGGAACTTTTTAGTTAAAAGTTGTCCTCTTAAAAATTTGCATGTAAAAGTATTTTCCAGGGATATTAGGATAGCTTAGTCCTGTTCATGAACCCAGCTTTCTTTTGGAGTTAGAGATGGGAACAAAAGTTTCTGGAGATCTTTTCCAAGAAGGCTTAGTTGTTCATTCACTTAGGAAATGGCTGTGGCAATTTCAGGTGCTTGTAGTTCTACCTCTCTGCCAGAGGTTTAGGTTTCTAAATTGAACTCAGCAGAGTGGGATTTGTAAATATTGCCCACCTACTTGTACAAAAATCTGTGGTTTAGTTTAACCTTTCCCTGGGAGGTGATAACAAGCTGTTAGCTTAAACTGGAGCAGCTGGGTTGATTCTCTGTTCTGGTCACTCACTGTTTCCAGCTATAATCCTCAAGAGAGGGTCGTAATAAACAGCTGATAAAATCTGGTAAATTGGAAAATGGTGCATCTGTTTACTAAGTGAATTTATGTGCAAGTCCTCTTACTCTCAGCAGAGGTAATTTGAAATGTCATTTGGTTTTGCAAGCCTCATGCTGCTTAAAGCAAGGATCTGCAGGCCAAGAGTTTCAAAAGATTATGAGTAACTTCTGCTTTCTAGAACTATAGGCTTAAATGGATTTTTTGTGTTATCTTTAAAATCCATGAGATTTGTGCACAAAGCTTTTTCTAACTTTATCATTGTTAATCTTCAATTTCCTCCTTTTTTTTTTTTTTTTTTTTTTTTATCTGTAGCCTATAATCAAAAGTAAAATACTGGCTTCACATCGAAAACACTGTAGACTTTAACTTTCTTGGAATTAGTTTCCTGCAGTCATTTTCCTTCAGAGCTAGTCAGAAAACTCCAGATTTTAGAATACTGAAGTTTAGTGAGTAAACTTGGAAGGTGTTAGGTTCTTGCTGCAATAAATATATCTATTTGTATATATTCTGTGTTGTAATAAGCATGGCCGTGAATGGATTTCTGGACAATAAATGAGGAGAACAGAGTTCAGTGGCTCTTTGTAGAATTCCATTTTCACAGATACCTGATGGTAGTTCTTGCATTTAAACATTGGGCTAAATACCAGGCAACCGAGAGTCATGTGTTTGATTAACTGCAGCAATTACACAATTTAACTCTGAAGTTCTTTTTGTTCTTTTCCTTCCAGCATTCTCTCCCTCCAAGTGCATATGCCACCGTGAAGGCCTACTCAAACTTTGATGCTGACCGGGATGCTGCGGCCCTCGAAACAGCCATCAAGACCAAAGGTGAGCAACAGGGGCTTCCATTCTATTGTAAAATAGAAGGCTGGCTTGCAAAAAACGAAACAGAACTGTGTCTCAAGACCGACATTTTGATATTCTTACTCAAGGATACTTACTTTAGGTGGTGTTGGATTTCTCAGACAGCACTGATGAGATCTTGACCATTAGATTTAAGTGCATGCTTTGAATGTGCTTTTAAGTTTGTAGCCACGAGTCGAGATTATCACTAAAGTGTCCACTTTTTCTCTCAACTCATCAATACTTCAAATTCTACTTCTTTTCTGCCACTTGAGAATGAAGTGTCAGCTCCTTTGGCAATGATTTAGGACTGGGCTCTGAATCATGGATTTCTACTGGACAGTTGGATTGGACATTTCTTCTTCCTTTCAGCTCTCCAGAGAGCTGCGTAGGGGTGGTTTGAACATTTTTCTCCTGCATTTTGAACTAAATGCTCATGTATCTTGTATTAATTTGGGGTCAAAGAAGGTCCTAGAAACTAGAAATGAATTTGCAGTATTTTAGGGGCAGGGCAATGTGAGAGCTTCTCTGAGCCAGGCTCTTGGATAGGGTTCCCTCTGGTATATTGAAACCATCAGGAGAGCAGGGAGTGTGAACTACAGCTCTGAAGTAATGCCTTGGTGGTACTCCTGGGGCTGTGATCCTGTCCTAGTCCTGGGACAGGGAGTGCCACACTTTCCACACTTGCTTAGGCCAGAGGAGCAACAGCTGAGCATAGCTGGAACTGGCAAGTCTTTTGCCTTCATGTCAGGAGAGGGAGAAATTGAAAAGCCAAACAATTTCTCATCAGAAAGAAATGCTAAGTCTTCCATCAGTGCCAGCAAAGCACATGTTTGACTTGCTATAAAATGTAAAATATTTCCCCTCCCTAACAAGCGTGCAGCTTCCTTTCACAAGATTTCTTAATTTAACTGCAGACATTCCTTATTAAAGTGGGTTCAGTTCTAATTTTGAATCATTTATGGTTTGGATTTAAAAAAAAAAAATTCTGGTGAGAGAGGTGTATATATATCATCAGGTTTGGCAGCAGATGCTTTGTGTATGTGTAGAGTTTTATCTAGACTTCAGAATTTTTTGCAGCTCTGATTATAGGGCAAATCTAAACATGTCAAATACACCATCAGATTCTCAGGATGGGTACAAATGTACACATTTGAACTCTCAAGCTGCTAATTATTGCAAATGAAAATTGCAATATCCTAGGCATTACGAAAACTTTTCCAGTCAGGAAAGTCAAGCTCTTGTTGTCTTTCCACTTTCTCCCAGCAAAGATAAGCAGTGTAGTTAAGATACATGGGAACATTTCATTAGAGAAATGATTTTCAACTCTCTGAGTGAATAATAGGGAACTTACTCATGGACCTATTCATAGGATTGAGCTTCTCTCTGCTTATTAGTTTGTTATCTAGGACTTATTTTGGGAAGGTGGCTTTAAAGGGGAAATCTCTTTATTGCTTTGATACTGGACCTTCCACCCTAAAGAACCCCACAAAAGAAGTATTGTGGAAAATTAAGTAGAGTGTTACGACCCTTCTTCCAGATATTGTTTCCTTGCACTTAGAATGTTTTCTAACAGGATATTTTCATCTGCTAATTCAGAAAATTTGCTAAAATCTGAGCTCTCTCAAGTATATGTGGGGTTTTTCCTCAGATGAAAATTCTGACTCATTCAGACAAGAATCAATTCTTTTAAAGAACAGTGACGTAAAGAGCTACCTGCAAGTTTTAAAACAATTTTGGGAAATATCTAAGTAATTTTTGAACTAAAAATATAACACTCTTAATGAACAAACTGTCTATATCCACAGCAGCTACCATTTTCCTAGGAAGTATTACCATTTCTCTAGCAATTAGTTTGCATTGTATGTGAAAAGTAGAAATAAACAATGTAAGTTATCACAGAATGGTGAAGAGGAATATGACTTGTTCATTTTAAGACAGTGAGAGAGATAAGCTATAAATATACATGCAAACTGGTTTGTGGTTGAAAATTTTAAAAAACCTCAGGCATGTAGGAATCATTTGGGGGGCTTTACTCTCTACAGGATAAAGGAGTCCTGGTATCTGAACCCCTGGGCTTTCTTTGTGCAAAAATCAAGGTCTGTACACGCTATCACGGGCCTGCATTTCACACTCACCAGAACAGTATTTCCAATATATTGGAAACTATAGCAGTGCTATGGAAATGATATCTCATGGAATCTTATCTCTGGCTATACCTTATATAAACAGTGCCTGAAGCCTGGTGTTTGCCATCAGGGCAGGCCAGTCTGGGAGAGTTACCATATAAATTATTATCCAGCTGTATCTCAGTAATGGAAACTCCTGGAATCAGACTTACGAATCTCCATTTTAGTGACTGGGTATAAAATGGCTAAAACTTATTTTACTGCCTAAACAGCAGCAGTATATCTGGTTTAGGGAAAAGATCTAGGGCAGTGTGTCTGACTGTTCTGCTTTATGTAATATCTAAATATTTCAGCATTCATGCACACTCTTCAGACTAATTCCTGAGAGGTTGCTAAGCCATCTGTTCATCTGTGGGGACCTCTGGAAAATACTGTGATGTGTTTGTTTGGGCATAGATCTAACTGCAAAAACTACACTGCACAAATACATTGTCCAGTCCTTTTCAGGGCTTTGAGTGGAGCTGAATTAGATGCAGGGGATTTATATGTATCCACCAGCCTAGGAAGGGAAATGTTCAAAAATGACTCCAGATCATATAAAAGCAGTTTGTAGTTAGCAATTGTCAACCTAGAGGTTGCGTAATGCAAATAACTTGTTACAGTTCTGGCTTGTTCCTTTTGGTATAAATGCCATGGCTATGTTTCATTTTTATGCTGTTTAGCGTTTCTGCAGCAAATTCACCCAGTGCCTTGGCATGTCCTTTGTAAATGTTGGCTTTTTGCTGCATATAAGAAGCTGTTTAATTTCTTTATAATGCTCTATTGTGCCCTGTGTATAGATGAGCTGACGTACACGAACCTAAACAGAAGAAACTATCTAGAGGGGCACTAACAGAGCTTATGTTAGATTTCCTTTTCTTTTTTTTTGTAGCAAAGATGACTGCTGAAGTGTCCCTTTTCTGTTTTAGAGTTATTTCCTAGCGTTGAGACTTTGTGTGTCTGAAGTACTTGTTAAATAATTTTTTCAGGCTAGGTTGTGAATAGTTGTTACCTGCAACCTTTTATTGAGGTCTCATGGGATACTATTTTATTCCATGGCTGGCAGAATTCAGGCACAGGTTTGTTGTAGGAAAGGGCTTAGAACATAGACCTGTAATAAATTTATTATATCCAGAAACTGGTAAAACTATGATGATATGTAAACCAGTCAATTCAATCTTACAGAAGGGTCTCCTTTTTATGTAGTATATACAACATGCCTGTACCTTTTGACAGGGCTTTTAAGATTATGAAATAGAAGTTTTTAGAGGATGTCTGCTGGCTTGCTGCTGAGAGAGGACAGTGCCTGAACTCCACCAAATTGCATCACTCATATTCCAAATATTAAAACTATCACTAAAGAAATATCTCATTGCAACACAGTTTGAGTTTGGTGAACCCTTGCTAAGCAAAATAGCAGAGCTGAAATTATGGTCTTTTTTTATCTAAATTTTTCCCTTTAACCCCATTTGTGTTCGTTTCCTCGTTTTTGCTGATTGAGCTCCAACACTGTGATCTTACTAATGCCACACATTGCCTCTTTCACAAGAAAAGCTGTTATTAAGCAGAATTTTCTTTCTATTCCCTATTGATAGAAATGCAGGGATAAAATCTGCCTAGCCAGAATAAATTTGGAAATAAACTCTTTCATTGCCTTAAAACTTTCAGAGACTTTAGCAAACAGCAAAGTGTTGGAGCTGCTGTCCTGCTCTGCCCCACCTCAGCAGCTGTGAGTCAGCATCCTGTGCATGCAGCGTGATTCCCAAGCGTGAATGAAGTACAAGCACTTACTTTCTACTGCATGCCAGAGCAATGAGTTAACTTCATATTGCCATAGCATATGCATAAGAAACTTGGATGTAGTCAGTCATTTGTGAGCTTCTAATCTATAGCAATTGTGATGCAGCTTGAAAATGTAATTTGCTTTTTTGAATGCCAAGAATGGTTTCAATTCAGAATTTATTAAAAAACTTAAGACGTTGGCTTGTGCTGTGGGCCTGCAACAGCTGAAAGGCTCAATGTCTGTGTGTGGCCATTTCTGGACAGGGAGAATTTGTTTTCTTTTATAATGTGGGAACACTTTAAAATGTGCAGGAGTAGATTATGGCTGAAATGTGCAGTTTTCAACCTAGAGTATGTAACTTAGACACATGATGCTTTCCAGGGCCTTTTGGCATCATTTGCAGGCCAAGCTTGTGTGAATAAGAGCACTGATGTAGGTCGGCCTCAGCACAAGCTAAGGACACGAGGCTACTAAGTGTAGTATTTCATAATGAAAAATGTGGTGAAGAAAGGGGAAGGATTTTTGGATTTGACTTATAATTTTAGATGCTGTAGCTAGGGGCTAAAAGGTCTTTTGCAAGATTCCTACTTTATATTATTCATTTTTATAATATCTGTTGCAGTTCTTTGTTTCAGTTGGGTAATAGGGAAAATAAATGTAGCTGGATTCTGGCAGGGATCTGAGTCCTGCTAGTACCTGCTGAGCCAGTCCTTACTTTCTGGGTTTTTTTATCAAGAAATCATCTTTTATGCTGATGTGTGTGCAAGTGTGAAAAAAGCTATTCATAATACTTCTATTAAACAGAGAGAACTGAGGTGAAGCTCTGGGCTTGTTCTGACCTCTAGGATTAGAGCCACCTGTTTGCTTCAAAAGCTGACAGTTGCATTGAAGTGCATGGATTTGGAATGATTCCCTTAAAACAAAGCTTTTACTGATATGCAGTTCACTTACTTAAAAGATAAGCTGGGAGTCTGAGCACCCACATCCTCTAGGCATGCCAGTTACAGCTCAGCATGGATCTTCCAGTGATTCCAAAAAGAAGTAGCATACTTAATTCTTCCAGTGTCAAAATTCCTTCTGTCTTCTGAGCCTCTGAAACATACTGAATTAAATATACTGGTTTATTTTCCCATTTCTGTGTTTGAAGTGATAGATAGATAAAATGTGTTAAATGGAAAATATAACTGCTTTATTAAGAAGCCTTAATTGAAAACACTAAAATGACAGGAGAGGCTTTAGTAAGTACAAGTTTTAAAGTCTGTGTTCTTGAGAAACTTTTTGCAGAATTCTGGGTGCCTGAACACAAGTGCACAGAGACACAAGTGAAGCACAAGACAGAGTAGCAAAGCTGGTCACAAACTAGACTTTGAGGTGTGTACAAAGATCTGCATCCCGTCAGAAGTCTGGGCTCTAATTGGTGGCACGTTCTCCAGGGCCAGGATAAGATAAACACTTGCTAGTGAGAGCTGCTGAGCTCTGCTCTGGACAGCACATGTGCTGTGTTTGGAGTGCTGGGGAGCATCCTGATACAAGAACAGTAACAAGAAAGCTTCTCTGACTGTCTGTCTTGTGTCTTTGTAGGTGTGGATGAGGTCACCATCATCAACATCCTGACAAACCGCAGCAATGAACAGAGGCAGGACATTGCCTTTGCCTATCAGAGAAGAACCAAAAAGGTAGTAAAATATGAAGAAATAGTAATTATTAAATATTTTTCCTGTGGACAATTAGATTTTTCAGGGTTTATCTTTTCACTGAAACTAAAGATGCATTGCTTTGTCCATGCTGTCACAGTTTAGGACTGGCAGAACTTTGAAATGTGTTGAATATGCACAACTGGGACTGAAAACTGTTTGAGATGGTGCTTTCCTAAGCACCTTCAGAAATCACAGTAGGATCCACAGGATTCCCTGGTGAAATGTGCTAAAAATATTGAGAAGTCACTGGCATGAAGTGCCTCCATTTGAAAGACAAAATGAAAGAGAGATGCTTTATGGGATTGATTTTTTTTTTTTTTTTTTTTTTCTTCCTTTTGGTTGGTTTATTTGTGGGGGGGTTGGATTTCTCTTTGTTAAGACAACTCAGTGTAAGGGAAGTGTTCTGTTTCTGTTCACAGAGCTGGCTTAGCTGAGAAAGGACTGCAGTCAGTTGTGCTATGAGCACTGCAGCTATGGAATAGTGATGTAGTGAGTTGAACTGTAATTAAACACTATCCTGTCAGAAATACCTTAGGTACTGATGTACTGATGGAGAGAAATCTGTAAAATGTGTGCAGAATTCTGCAAAATAAGTCTTGCTGTCTGGGAGGCAAGAGCTCTTCTCTTTTGAAGTTTTGAGAATCGTATTGTATTTGAAGTTTCATGCCCATGAAAAAGAGGAAACTTATAGAGTTCAGATTATGATGAATGTATCTCTTCCAGGTTTGCCAGACCCCAAATGGTAGTCCTCCAGTAGCATCCCAGAATGCTCATCTGAAACCAAATGTAAATGTAGAGTTAAATTTTGGAAGTTCACCAGCTTTTATGCATGACTGATAGAGGCATAAGCAGAGGCATGGCCAGGTTGGATGCGTGCATGTGTGACTACGTCTGCACCCCACCATCCTGCCCCGGGGACACTGGGAGAGTCTGCACATAAAGGGACCCCAGTCATGAAATGTGTCACTTAAAGCTTTGTTAATGTTCTGCATGACCACAGAAATGCACAGTCAAGAAAATCTGCAACTTTTTTCTTCTGTTTCTCTCTCATATTTTTTCTTTGCTGCAACCCAAGAACAAACTGAATTTATCAGAAGTTTAACAAGTGCCAAAGAATAAAACAGTTGTGTAAACAATGGAAATGTGCAGTAGAAACCACTCAGAGAGATAAACGTGTGAGGAGGCAAGAGAGGAGGAAGTGGGATATGAAAAGACATGTAGGTATATCTTTTAGGGATAGTGTCTCATGATTTTCTTTGCCAGCAGTTGTGCAGATTTTGTTGGCAATGTGTTGTGCTGTACTAGGCTGCTTGCTTTGTGTGTTGCAAGATCTATCAATAGATCATAAATTTTGAATGTCACATAGTCTGGCTCTCTTTCCATTCCTTTGGGATGAGCGGTATCTGATGAAAACTCTCAGTTTAGGTTGGAAGGGAACTTAGATGCCCAAGATGTACACTTTCCTCTAGATCAGGTTGCTCAAAGCCCCATCCAGCCTGGCCTTTTAAACACTTCCAGGGATAAGGCAGCCACAACTTCTCTGGGCAACTTCTTCCCTAAAATTTATTACAGAGATTCCTGTGGCAGTTCTGAAGAACCCGTTTTCACACAAATAAAGGCTGGAGCATTGTATCCCAAATGGAGTGGTTGTACTAAGATGTTTCTCAGACTAAAGCAGCCAGATGCCCCAAACTCCTTTCCCTCCCTTGGTCAATCCATGCAGTAAGTGCATACAGTATTAGCATAAATTAGTGCTCTGGATTAAGTGGGTGACTCTGGAAATCAACTAAATGCCTTGGCTCATTATCTCTCTGTCACAAACTTCTCTGTGATTCAGCAAAGGTCACTTTCTCTACCCCCTTTTCCCCTGCCTCTCCAGCTCACTAATTGTTAGTGAGAAACCAGCAACTGAAATGCAGCAATTCCCTTCTGAATGCTACAGATTTAACTCCACCTTAGGGAATACATGGATCTATGTGAACCCCAGACTTGATCCCAGGGATTTCAACTTTGTAATGTACGCTACAGGAAGCTGATAATTAGCATAATTCAAGTTGCATCTGAAACCCATAAGAGGACATGGACTCTGACTCTGGTGCAGGTTTGCATCCTCTGCAGTGAACATCCCTGACTGTTTCTTTCTCCAGGGTTGACTGGCAATTAATAAGAGATATTTCAGCTACAATCTTGTGATAGTTGCCTTGAAGACAGACATAATTTTTCAGTGCTCAGGGATGATTTTTTATGTCCTCAGATAGCTGTTTGGGAACTGGGCCTTACAGTGGAGTAAGTGTGCAGTCAATTTTCCAATGTCTTAGCTAGTAAATGGCTGGGATAAGAGGAAAACCACAAATAATAACAGTGCTGCTGGGAAAACTGTGGGAGTATGATGGAGAAGCACTGACCACAGGGAGTCAAACTCAGATCCATCTGTGCTTATTAGCTCCAGCAAAGTATCAGGGCTTCAGGACTGGAGCGAAGCTGTTCAGGTTGTCTGCACCGTGCTTCCCAGCACTTTGTCAGACACTGGTGCATTTCTTCTTCTTTTCAGAGGATTAGAAAAAAATTCCTTTGCCCTAATTTCTTTCTTAGGCTTTCACAGCAGGAAAGCTCTTTGTTTCTGTTTTCTTGTCAGTTGTGTAAGAAACACTGCAACAGGCTTGGGGACTTAAAGCCCTGCAGGTTAAATGCTCTGGAGATCAGAAGTGAGCTTTAATTTCTTTTCTTCCATTGTCCCATCTATTTTACAGGAACTTTCTGCAGCGCTCAAATCTGCTCTCTCAGGTCATTTGGAGGCAGTGATCTTGGGCTTGCTGAAGACACCAGCACAGTATGATGCCTCTGAGTTGAAAGCTGCCATGAAGGTAAATAAGCTTTGAAATTTAACATCATTGATCTGATGTCGCTGTCTCAAGAAAGAATATGGACTTCATATCCAAGGCCACCGTTTTCAAACTGATTATTAATTTTTTTAGTGCTACAGTTTAAATATCCAGCTGCATCCAAAATGAGAGAAATTCTGGAACTCTGTGGTTTTTAAACTCTTAATTAAATCCTCTCCTTAAGGAAAAAGTCATTCTTGTCAGCTCAGGAGTAACAGGCAGGCTGCTCTGCCTGGCTGCTTTGCTGACTGCTATTAAAAACAATGCACAAGTTCATAGAATGAGAAACCATTAAAAGAGCAGCTGTTAGCAAGAGCCATCAGATCCTCTGCTGGCATTTATAGGCTAATACAGTAGTTTCCAGTTACTAGGTCACATCACTGATCTTGAAGGAACATCCTGTACTAGACCTGCCCCTGTGTAGAACATGAGAAAAAATGGGGCATCAAAAGCAGTCTTTGGAGAAAGAAATATCTGTTCCACAGGCCACTGAAACAAGACTTGAGAGATGCTTGTGCCAGTACATTCACCTTTTTAAGCAAACTAGGGTGTGGGAAATTGTAGTTATAATCATCAGTTACATTCTGGATGTTCTTGTTCAGGTTAATTTTTTTTTAAGAGTTAGACAGGTACAATGATATGTCTGAAATTTAGAACATGTCAATAAACCCATTTAATTTCTCCAGATGATTAATGAGGAGTTAATAAACAAAGAAGAAAACAAAACCACCACCTCCACTGCATAAACACAGGCTAACACACCCCCCCTCCCCCCCCAGAAGCCCCCTTAAGTTCCCAAACCCAAAAAACCAACCCGCTATGGAGATGGTAACTCCTCAAAGGTGGGTCAAATGCCTTATTTGAGTAATCAGATGCTGCCCTCTCCTGGTCTGAGTACAGCCAAACCATAATTTATTGTGACTCAGACTAGTTTGGGGTTTGGTATTAAAGACCAAGCAATTTGTGTCAGAGTAGCCACAAATGTAGAATATTCTATGCTCTCCATAGGTTGCTCTTCCCAGCTCCCAAGCACCTGGTCTGAATTAACAAAGCACCTCTCAATGCTCTGAATTTGCCTGAGCATAAGTTTGGCTCGATAGAGCATTACAAACTATGACTTTGGCATCAGAGTTGAGTAAAGCAAAGTTATCATTGAGGTGTTAATTATTTTTCTCTTACACATTCTTGGAAATATTTCAAAAATGTTTAGACAATCATATATGTTGCTAGCCTTCATTTCTTCCCCTTCTTCATTCTTCCCATTCTTCTCTAATGCTTATTAGAGCCATTGTGTGGAAAGCTCTCCTAGTTCTCTTAGCTTTAAGCCATTTTAATAAAATTACTTGGGTTTACTCCTTTTTTTTACCCAAAGGGTACTTTGCCACATAACGGCCTCCATTTTCCAGACGTTCAAGACTTCAGCGTGAGATGTTTTCCCAGGATGTTGCTCCTCTTGAAATCCTGTGGAAGCTATGCCCATTTTTGCCACATGCAAAATGACAATCTGTTACAGATGGACTTAACCAACAGTATCCTAACAGGAGAATAAGATTGGATTTTCTTCCTGTGCTCCCAGTGGATAGAAAAAAAAATCACACAGGCCATGATAAGCTGAACTTATCCAGTTATGCTGGTGAGAAGGCCTCCATTAGACACTCGGAGCAGATGCGCATAACATCTACAGGATCTCTAAGCCACCAGAAGTGTTCCATCTGTTGTTTCTCAGGTGCAATTGGCAAAAAACATCCCTGAACTGTGTTAGAGTGGGGGAGAGGAGATGTCTGTAAGATGTTTTTAAACCATGGAAGCATTCCTCTTCATTGCTAGCTCCTTGAGTCATGTGCGTGTTGCAGGGGCTGGGAACTGATGAAGATACACTCATTGAAATCATCTGCTCCCGAACAAATCAGGAGCTCAGTGAAATCAACAGAGTCTACAGGGAAAGTAAGTTTACTTTGCAAGTTTTCATGTACTATGTCTTTCACACTATGTTACTTGGATAAATTCCCCTCAGTGTGAATTTTATTATTAGAAAGCTTATCCAAATCTGCTTTGGTTCTCTGCCATTTTGTAGTGGTGTTCTGGATATTGTGGTGTGGTTTGTATCATTTCATCTTGTTGCTTGGTAGCAAACAGATTGAAGGATATTTGCTACTAATACAAGTTGTGTCTAAATGAAGTTTTTTTTATAGGCTTTCCATGACAGACTGATTGCAAGGAACTCATGACTAGCTGGTAGCAATGCTGGGTTTGATGTAGGCAAGCATGAGCTGGTTTTCATTGTCCTCCACACATGACTCAGTAGACTGTAGCTGTTCGTTTATGTGCATAAAACACAGTAATTAGCAGCCCTTTTTCTTGTAAAGCAGTATTTTTAAGACACCCTTTGCCTGAAAAGAACTCTTTGTTTTCTAGTGTACAAGACAGAACTGGAAAAGGACATCATATCAGACACATCTGGTGACTTCCGCAAGCTAATGGTTGCCCTGGCCAAGGTAGGGCTGTTCATAGTTTTCCACTTTCCCCAATGTGTCTGAGTGGTGGCTGCCAGTGAAACAACTGGGTTTCTAATACACTCTTGAGTTCCCCTGTGTTTTCACTGACCTTTGGGGGGAAAAAATATTCAAATGAAATGAAAATGAAGGGCAAAGTATTTTAACAGAAATGCAGCATTCATAACATCAGCTTCACAATGGGGGTGGAGCATACAGTTACTCATTTAGCAAATTCAGGTTAAAAAAAGAAAAATAATGGAATATGCACATAGCAAACTGCTAACTTTCTATGAAACCTTTCTAAAATACTCATATCTTGTTTGAAGGGCAAAAGGTGTGAAGATACCTCTGTGATTGATTACGAGCTGATTGACCAAGATGCCAGGGTAAGTGCTGGTAATGACCATTAAATATCTCCAGTTGGTCAGGCTTTTGGGGATATTGAACATAAAAGTACTGTGGGAGTGGAGAGCATTTGTGAAGTAGGTGTGTGTATTCCAGACTGCCCTGCCAGTAATGTTTGCTGTATCAATGAATCTGCCACTTGCAATCCTGATACCTTCAGTTACCCATTTTCACAGGCTGCTTACCCTCTATACAGAAGCTCTCTCGTATTTCTTTTAGACCCATGAAGAGAAAGAGCCTTTAACAAAAGGAAACACGTCCATTGCAATGAACTTAGTGGCTGCTAATGCTTGTTTATTACATTGAGTCTGTCAAGAGCAGTTCTGCTGAGGTAAACAGAGCTAAATACAGAGTAAAGCTGGAGACAGAGATGAATACAAAGTAATTAGTCTTAGTTTCAGATTAGGTCCTTAAATGTTGTCCTGGTGACCTGCCCAACCATTTGTCCTTGTGTTTCTCCCACAGACACAGTTCCAGTAGTGCTTATTTTTCCAGTAAGGAAAGTGTATACATCTGCAATGGCTTCTTGTGCAACTCCTGATTTTTGTGATTTTCCTTTTTTCTCTAATCCCAGGACCTCTATGATGCTGGTGTGAAAAGAAAGGGAACTGATGTCCCCAAGTGGATCAACATTATGACTGAAAGAAGTGTTCCTCACCTGCAGAAAGGTACTATTCAAGAAACAGATTTTTTTTTTTCATATAAGAGAAAGTTATAATAAAATAGTAACTATTTTGTCCCAGATATGATTGAAATTATTGTGAAAGGCAGTCAAAAAACATAGGATATCTCATAAATCTTAATCCATGTCCAAGGTGTTAATTTTTTTTTTTAATCTAGTTATTTCTGCAGATGTGTTGATCTCACATTTTGTGTGTACAGCTCTCTTTTACAGAGGTGTAATAATGCTCAATTCTATGCCACATGCACTGAAAACAAAGATGTTGCAAGCCTGGAAAACATGGTTGCAGCAGACCTTGAAAAGTCCTTTAGCTTTTACCTCTGTCCCAGGGTAGCTTAGCTATATCACGAGTTTAAATCTGTGAGTGAAGGCTCAAAAACAGCTCTGATACTGCTGTAGGCAGCACATGAGAAAAGCCATTTGAAGACTTCAGGGTTTTGTTGTTTCAAAAAATACCAGTACAGAATTAAGATGGAATTTTACCAGATTATGGAGGTGTTCAAGGAAAACAAAAAAGGCCATGACATGGGACCTTTAGCTAACAAACTTACGCTTGTATTTAAGATGAAATTCTCAGGACTTGCATAGGTTTTTATTAATCTATATTCCTGTGTCAGTGTTCATGCTTTGGGTGGTTAGTTCTGCCAGTTCTTGGTCTGGTTTTGGTTTCACCTGCTTTCTTTTCTGTGCTAGTGTTTGACAGGTACAAGAGCTACAGCCCATATGATATGTTGGAGAGCATCAAGAAGGAGGTTAAGGGAGATTTGGAAAATGCCTTTCTTAATCTTGGTAAGTTACTCTGAAGACTGTCTTTATATAGGATATTTTCAGCACTCAGGGCCCAGATTCGCCTTGCTGGATGAGAAATTATCTGGATGTGCTGGTATTGTTGGATCCAATGGTGTATTTTAGGATATTGCAGAAACTGAGAAGCAGCTTATTTCTGCTCTCTGCAAAACATAAACTTTTCTTTCCAGTTAAAATGAAAATGCATGTGTGTTGTGATCTGCTGTTAGTTATACTTTTATTTGATAGAGAAGCTTAATGTTTGTTTCCCCAAGCAAACAAAAAGGTTGAAACTGTTCGGTATCCACATAAGCTGGAGAGAAAACAGCTGTGTGTGTGAGAGAAAACAGGCAGGCAGTGAGGAGTGATAGGAGCTAATTGAAGAGTTGATTTGACACTGAATTCTCTGAAATAGGGAGGCAGGGTGTAAGGCTGGTACTGTGCCATGAGATGAAGATGACAAGGATGTCACTGTGTTTAAGAGGGAGTTCTTTAAGGGGAAAATCTGTTTCAGACTAAGGGTGAACTGAGAGCTGTGTAACGCAAATGGAGTATAAACAGAGCTCAGCCTTGAAAAGGAGGCTTCTGGTGGATTAGCATACAAGGAGTGTTTCCAGAAGAGAGATTGCTTGTAGAAGTGGAACAATGAATTGGGAGGTATGGAGGAGGCCTAACATTCAGAAATTATGCAATTCTGAAATGATACAATTTCCATGGAAGGAAACACTTTCTCAGAATGTGAGCGTTTGTGGTTCGATCACAAGCTAAACCAAACAACTTCTAAGTAGCAAGTCAGGTGAAAATATTTTCTCTGTGGCCTCTTTTTGGAGGAACTTTTCTGAAAACCTTATTTTGACTACTTATCATATCTTTAAAAATGGCTGCAATATTCTGTGTCCTGCTATTCTGTGTATGGGCAGGATATTTAACTATCCTTGTTTCTCTCTTCAGTCCAGTGCATTCAGAACAAGCAGCTGTATTTTGCAGATAGACTGTATGATTCCATGAAGGTAGGAAAGACTGTTTTTTCCTGCTACTATTTTTTTTGTCATCATTGTTTCATCAAATTGGATTCCTTAGGCACTTCTGTTCATATGAAATGTGACTGGCATGTAAATAAATTAACAATAACCTAATATTGTTCAAAAGTATTCTTTAACAGTTATGAGCCTGGATTATCTATTCAGATTCATCTGGTATAGGGAAATGTAGGAAAGAGTCTCATAATAAAGATCTTTATTAGATCAGTTGCTTATCATTAGCAAATCTTTTGCATGTAACCAAGAGCAGATAGCAGAAAAAGCTGTTTATTGAATGCCAAAATAAGACATTAAATTTGCCTCAAAACATTTTGTGAAGAAAAAGGATGAAAGAGAAACACCTGGTCACAGGCATTAGGCAATACCAGGAAGACCTGATGAACCAAAACTGCTGCTTACACTCTAAGCTAAATTTGTGACTCCAAGTTGGTTAAACACTGCTGATGAGAAAGGTACATTCATGCTCAAATTCCTGGATCATAATAATGACCTTAGTTAGAAGATTTAATTCTTTATATCTTTTATTGCTCATCTCAGTTGCCTGTAGTTTGCTGTCTTATCATTAACCTAACAGTGGTTTGTTACACATTTCAGCTATTGAAGTTCTAAATGTGTGTCTGCTTGTAGGGCAAGGGAACCCGGGACAAGGTCCTGATCAGGATCATGGTATCCCGCTGTGAGGTTGACATGCTGAAAATTAAGAGTGAATTCAAGAGGAAATATGGAAAATCTCTCTATTATTTCATCCAGGCAAGTTTTTCATCTTTTGTTTTATATAATGGACCTTTGCAGCAGACTTCATTGGATTCGTTGTACCACTAGAATTCATGGGAGGTATGTTAGAGGCTGCAGTGAGAATATTATATTATCCATGCACTATCCAGCCACTTGACAATATATGCAAGCTTTGTGCAATCAGTTGATGTGTTCTGAAGGAAAATTTTGTTCAACTGTCCCTATCCTCAGATCAAAAAGAGAAGAAATTGCTGAATGAAAATAGAGCATCTAAATTGCTGCTCCCTTTCATTTCAGTGCTCAAGGAGAAGGATCTTTAGCTAGAGTGATTTTTGCCCATTTCTGTGACTGGACAAGGGGCTATAGGTGCTAGGCTTTGTCTAACTTGGGGCATAGATAAAAAGCTTGTGTGTCTGTTTAAAAACTAGTCTTCCACACACCCTCACAAGAGCATATGCTACATAGTTCCTTGTGTAGATGAAGCTGAGTCAAAATATTGGGCCAGAATATTTTCCTGAAGGTGCCAATTGCAGATTATAAGCAAATTTTTTAAATTGTGAACTTGATGTATGATTTTTGCAGCAATCAGTGAAAAGGAGCAGAATCAAGTCCTTCAGGTTTCCTTTGTTGTGTTATTCTTTTTCATACCCAAATTTCTCTCCCTCCTTGGCCTTGCATTTGTATTGCAAGAATGATTAAATAATTTCAGTTCACACGTAAGTAAAACTTAGTCAAGATAGTCTCCTCCAGGCTGAGAAGTCTTCAATGTAAATCATACACCATCCCACAGGTCTAGAATATAATTCATATGCTTTCACATTTTGTGATTGTTTCCTCATATGTATTTTGTATTTTTCTTCCCTTGCTTTACAGCAAGACACAAAAGGTGATTACCAGAGGGCACTGCTGAACCTGTGTGGTGGAGAGGACTGAAAACTGTCATGGAAGAAACCCAAGTCTGGAGACATGCGTTTTTTGCTCTTCATTTTACTGTAATCCTAGAAAACCTCAATTTCCTAGCTAACCTTGACTTGCCCTTTCCCTGCCAGAGCCCTGCTGCCATTTGCTCCCCTGTGCTGTGTGTGCCCCTCTCAGCAGCTCTGCTTGGCTCTGCCAAAGGTCCTAACAGTGTATAGCCAGAGAAACTAACTCTCCAGGGGAAAACGCGCTCACATGTGCTTGTGAAAGGCTCTACCTCTCTGTGCGATGTTTCTAATAAAACAGAAATAAAAATTACGTTTTACTTTAAGAATACAGGTCTTTCAGACATTAGTTTGAAAACTGTGTGAACAATTGATGTGTATTTAGCTTTTGCTGTCCGTTTTCTGTGTTATTTTTATCCTCCTGGGGTTCACTGCCTGTGGCTGAAGCCTTATTTTCTTTCCTCAAGCCCTTCATCTGTTTAATGATTTGATTTCTCAGCAGATCCAAAACCATTCTTTTCATCGGTCGAGGGAGATGATCCTCCCCCTCTGCTTGGCCCTACTGAGGCCACAGCTGATGTGCTGTGTCCAGTTCTGGGTTCTGCAGTACAGAGAGACATGGAGCTCCTGGAGTGGGTCCAGCAGAGGGCACAAAGATGATAAAGGGAATGGAGGCTGATGAGGAGACCCTGGGGAAGCTGGGCCTGTTTAGTCTGGAGAAGAGAGGACTGAGAGAGGATGTGATTAATGCTTGCAAATATCTCCAAGGTGGCTGCCAAAAGGATGGTGCCAGACTCTTTTAAGTGGTGTCCAGCAACAGGACAAGGACCAATGGCCATAAACTAAAACACAAGAAGTTTCACCTCAGCATGAGGAAGAACTTCACACTGAGGGTGGCAGAGCACTGGAACAGCTGCTCAGGGAGGACGTGGTCTCCCTCTCTGGAGACATTCCAAACCCACCTGGATGCGTTCTCTGTGTTAACTGCTCCAGGTGACCCTGCCTGGGCAGGGGGGCTGGACTGGATGATCTCCAAAGGTGCCTTCCAACCCTGACTGTTCTGTGAATATTTTTCCCCCAATTAAGTGCCACTGAAACCTAAGCCACACCCATCTCTGCCTGCCTGCGAGGGGCCAACACCTGAATCCCTCTTCAACGTTTAAACACTTAATGTGCCTGTGTGTGGGAATAGTTTGAGAACACTGAGAGCAGCCTGTAACAGGAGTGTTTTCTGCAGCAGAGCCGGGGCTGTAGATCGCTGCCCAGGTGCGCCGGCCCTGGCCAATTTGGAGGGGAGCGAGGTGGGCGCTGCTGTTTCTGTGAGGGGCGAGTTCCCGCCTTCCTTCTGCGGCGGGCTCGGGCCGGGGCGGGCTGAGGGCACCGCGGGCGCGCCCGATGGAGGGGCCGGGCCGGGCTGAGGGCACCGCGGACCATCCCCAGCCAGCACGGTCGGGAGCCGGTAGGATGCGCTGCTCTTGTCTTACTGAGACACCTTCTCCTACTACAGCGTGAAAGTCACACCCCGAGTGTGAGGGAAAACGCGTGAAGAGCAAAACTTTCCCCCCCAGCTAGGCGTGGGGCACGTTACCCTCACAGGTGAAGGCTGAGGGGAGCGGCCATCCAGGTGCTCTCCGGGGGCTGGTGATCACATCCCCAGCACAAATTAGTGCAAATACCACAGAGTTGTCAGGAGGCAAAATGGTTTCCTCTTTTCACAGCTGTTGCTCCTTTGGAAATGCAAAACTGCCCGCAAGTATCAAGTGTTTTCCCTCAGTCATTAACTGCTTTGTAGCCCTGTTTCAAAGGCTGAGGTACTCCTCAGAGATAATTATGATCTCTTCAGAAATATGAGAAGCACACAGGAGGCTGTTTCATGCCACTATTAGAAGGGTGAAAGATTTTGCTTAAATATCATTGGCTGTATACCACAAAAAATATTGGGTGTGAAAACACTGCAGTTGGCAAAACATTGGGAACTTAAATGCACAAGTGATACAATTTTCCAGGAGCAGCTCCAATTTAATGCTTGATGGAGCAGTGTCATTCACACCTGTTTACAAAATGCCTCTCTGTCTAGATTTGTACATTTAAAAACTATTGCTGAGATAGCAAATCACTCTTTGAACCTAATTAGGTAAGTCATCTCTATAAATGTTGCTTGCTCAAATGTGGCCCTATAAAAGAAATAAAATGGCAAGCATTTTTCCAGTCGGTGGAATGAACAACTAGAATTTGATGGCTGTCACGCTCTGCCTCACTGCCACAGGATGTTCAAAATTGCAGGCTCTCTTTCTTCAGGAGCAAAGCCAGGTTAAATAAACCAGCAGGATTTCAACGGCCGGGACTATTTTTACTGGTTTTAGACTAGGAAGTAAATTAGTCTCCTGTGAGATCTAGAAGATTTTTAGAAATTCAAGTTGTTTGTTGGCATTGTTGATTTTTTTTTTTTTTAATTACTGGCTTACAGTTGTTTCAGATAGGAATAAATTTCTAAGCTCTGGTGTTGATCCTGTCGTTTGGTTGCAGCCTTGCTAATGAGCAAGGTGGGTCCCTGTCCATGGTGTATTGTAAAAATCAGGTCTCCGAGGCTCTGAAAGATAGGAGTACCTTGAAAAATTGTTTGACCGTGGTGCACCGTTTTTCTAGTAAATCCCTGCATGGCAAATTGAATATATGATTAAAAAACAAACTTTCAGTTGCTGATCATGTAATTTAGACCATTACTCTAAGACCTATTTACCTTCAGAAGTAAAAAAAAAAAAAAAACAAACAAAAAAAAACCAAAAAAAAAAACCACAACAAAAAAAACCAAAATTTGCTATTCCCAATCTTTGTTGTCCCAAGAACTTGTGAAGAAATTTTTTTCAGGTCAGATCTTGATTCAGTTTCTTCTGTTTGCTCTTTGCTGTTCCCTTTCCAATAGCACAGGCAACAACTAAAAGTTTTACACTTCACTGGCACAATTTCTTTAATTATCCCAAATTGCACAGCAAATAGCAGTAAAAGGATTTAATTAGATGTGTTTCTTACCTGACCTACTGTTCAACACAGATGCTGGAATATAGAGCTGTACCTTTGGGCCAGTATAACTTATTTGAAAGGTAGTGATGTCTCTAGCATGCCAAGGTGGTTTCCTGTCCTATGCATAAGGGAGACTTTACTGTTCCTTTCAGAATTCCCTTGCTCATATTTCAGAGGAATTAATCTAAGTTAGGGTGTAAACAGTCTAATTCAGAGTAAGATAATATCACTAAAGAGTGTTTTTCATATTTGTACTAAGCTGTGCTCATTATTTCTGCAATTCCTGCCTTCATTTGCACAGCATCTAAACATCTTATGAAAACAAGCAGTTTATTAGTGCTGTGCATTGATAAGGAGTGATGCAAGATGTTTAACAAGTGAGATTCAGATGTAGAATGGTTTAATTAAATGAAAATGTAGTTCATCCAAAACCGAAGCCAACATTTACATCCTGGTAAAGAAAAGGTTCCTTGGAAGATGGAAGCTTTAAGTCCTTGCTGTTAAACACCTTTTTAATTAATATTAAAAAGTTATCTATTATTTCACTTCTCAATGGGTAATGTTTGCTTTCTGAACACTGCTGTGACTGTTTACAGGGCTTGTTCCTCAAGTGTAGTTTTCCCACTGCAGTAAGGAGTGACAAGCTCTTTCAGAAGCACCACCTAGAGCAGCAGAGATGGGGTTTTGGTTCGGGGTGTCTGGCGTGTCCTTCTGTTACTATCCTGTCCCTTCTAGGGAAAGACAGACGTATTTGGGTATCGTTTGGCAGCAAACATTTCTATTTGGGAGGTCCTCCGGGGCTAAGAACCGAGCCGCTGTGAAGCTGCGGCTCCTCCGAGCTCTGCGGGGCCGCTCTGGGTGCACTGGCGGCGGCCGCTCGCGAGAGGGAGCTCTGAGAAAGCGCCAAGGTGTTCCCGCAGCCAAACAAAACAACACCGAGAGCTGGAATCTGTCTCCCTACATATGAACTCTGCTCTCTCCAAACATTTACATTCCCCGACTCTAAGCCTTCCTGTCAAAAATTCAGTTTCATCTTCCGGTATTTTTCCTGTATCTAGAAACCTGCTCTCTTTTCTGAAATACTTCACCAATTTTTATAATTGCTCTCTTTAGGTGTAGGCAAATGAAATGATTTCTTAAGTTCTAGTCATGTTGTGAATTTCCCAAACAGAGAGGTTTTCTACAAAGAACCTTTCAAAGAGTGGGTTAATAATGACAATAAATGCAAAGGAATTTTCTTCCTTTTCTTTAACAGGAAGTGGGTTTGATCTTGATATTGTCGGCTGCTCCTGATTTAAATCAGGTACATTGTTATTTTCTGTAGAAAATTAAATGCAACCCCATTCTTTTACTATAGTCATAATATAATAATTGCTAGCATTGCACTCTCTTTGCATTTGCACTATCTTTGCTAATAACAAAATACGTGTTATTAAAGTAGCTTTTTAAAGGAGCTATTTCAATTTTTCAGGTATATTAACCCTCCTTTCTGCTCACTTTGACTGATATGTTCACAACAGGCAATGTTTTTAAGATTTTAATACAGAAAGAATGTGTTTGATTATGTGAGGTGATTGTTTATGTTCAGCTTATGCATTTTTAGGGTCCAGAAAAGAGGATATTCATTAAATGCCTTTTGAGTACGGCTTATTTAAGGTCCTGTTTAATGATGAACACAAAAAAACCCACAAAACCAACCAACACAGTATGTATCTATTTAAGAAGGTTGATTGGAACACAGAGTATTGCTGAGATTCCTTATTGAATAACTGCTAAGGAATGTGGCCAATACTCTCCTCTGCTAAGTGTCCTTAGCCGGCTGGTTGGTACTTATTTTGAGGTAATGGTTTACTTGTAAGGTGAAAATAAAATATAAGGCTTGTGAAGGCTATTTCTAAGCATGCACAACTTACCTGAAAATCTGCTTTTAATGTTATTATTACTGAATACTCACTGAATCTATTTTATCACATCTGTGCAAAAATCAGGATGAATTACCTGATTCAAAATAGTCATCTTAGTAAATGTTGAACTTAAGTATTAAATACTTAAGTATTTTGCAATCGCGTTCCACAAAAGAGGTTTATTTAAAGTAGCTCTAATACCATTTAATTTTAAAATAAATATTAAAATATTTTAGATCTGTGAAGCACTAAAGATGGGTAAGTATTCTGGGAAAGTATTTTTACTGGTATTTTGTTAAAAAAAACTAAATAATAATTTATAGGCTTTCTGTAAATATATAGTAACTTGTATTTTGTTTGTGAGAGGGTATGGCAATTAACTTATTACAAATATATGAACAATGATGTATTTAAATACATCAGTAAAGCAACAGTTGGCATTGTACAACAAATACATTAATAACAGGGGATTTAAATTCTTTCCCAGTCCAATTTTTTGGTCCACAGTAAAAAAAAAAGGTGTTAGGAGGTCTTTATGTGTGTTTTAGGCTTTACTGTGAACTCTTAGTTCTGAATTTTCTTCCTCATTGTAGGAAGGTTTTCCCCACATCAGGAAACAGAGTGTACTCTGTAGTGGTTCTGGACTGTGATTACATTGTAGTGCTCTTATTGCAAATGATGAATTACAGGAGGATTATTTCCTGGTCTCTTGGAACTTTGTGTATTGCAAATGCACTCAACATTTCAAGGCTTTTTATAGCTTGGTTTTAAACGCTTTATATTGAAAGATCTTATTTGGTAAATCAAAGTGAGAAGAGGCTGATGTGAGCTATAATTACACCTGAAATACTGGCAGAGTTTGTTTACCCTGGTTTTGGTTTTGTGTGGGTTTTAGATTTTGTTTTACTAGACGAAGTCTTACTAAAGCAACTGCTTTTTATTTTCTGGTTGCTTTCAGCTCTCACATGTTACATGTTTGATGTGGGCAGATGGGACAATTTTCTTCTTTTTTCTGTTCCTCTTCCGTCTTGGTCTATTTTATTGAGAAAACAGGTGTAGATATCCTGTTGGTTCAAAACCTGCCTGGACATGAGCTGTATTAGTCAGAGGGTGCCGTGGAGAAGAAAATAAAAAAAACTAATAAGATGGGATGGGACTTTTTCAGTTATTTCCTCCCTTCACCATTTCTTGCCATAGACAAGGAGACAGGACTGTGAAGAGAAATCAGAAGTGCAGTTATTTCAGAAATAAACAGCTGTATCTGTAATTGGTGATAATGCTAATGCAGTGTTTCAAAACAAGGAGTTGGAACTGAGTAGGAGCCACAAGGCTGAAAATAATGAACTCCAGTAAGGTAACTGATGAACTGGCAAAAAAATTCAGACTCTGTGTTATGAGTGGAGTTCAGGCTTAGTAGAACAGAACATAGGAAATATATTTGCAATCTGCCTTTTTCTCTCTTTTGTTTTAAGCAATTTTGTGGCAGGTAATTTGGATTAGTGGAGGTCATAGCTCAGAAAACACTTTGATGTTGGATGAATAAGATGCAGAGCTGCCTCTCTAGACTCTGTGTGTAAGAACTGTATTTTAGGACAGGAAGTTGAGTAAGTAGCAGATAATTCACATAGATTGATCTCCTCTGATTAAGTATTAGAAAGAAAAGACAGGAGTGTGGTGTACAATTTATCAAAGGTAACCTCTGAGATGGGAAAGGAGCGCTGTGATCTCAGTGTGATGTGTCCTCTAAGGGCCTCTCTGAGCCGCCTGAGTGAGTGGGGTGCTCAGCTGGACACTTGAGTCGGCTGTAAATTCAGGTCAGTGTCTCCAGTATAAAGCATTAGGCACTCCAATGTCTTGGAAGGTCTAGACCTGTCATTTTTAGCAATGGGAATTAGGTGTCTAAACACCTTTCAGTGTCTGAGTCTCCTGTTGTGTGACTGCCTACTAAAACCAGGCATTTATCAGGTTCTGTAGTGCTGCAGGCCCTTCAGCCAGGACAGTGCTCCAGTGACCTTGTCCAGAGTTTCTCTTAAACAGGGAAGATACTGGGCTTGCAGACATCCTGGCTTTTTGATCCCAGATTTTCTTTGTCTCTTAGCTTAATCTTTGTCATCACATATTCTTATGTCATCAGAAAATCTCATTGTTTTAGAAAAAATCGTAACTGAAAGAAGTTGCCACCAATTATAAATAGACATGAATTGGGTTGTGAAAATGCTCTTGATTCAGGATTAATACAGTAGTTTGTGTTTTATAAGCATAGCTGTCCTCTTCTCTCCCCAGCCAGGTTCTAGCTAACATTTGCTACATTTTTCAGGTGTCAGCATGAGTGTATGTTTTGAAACAGTATTACCAATGTATACTGTTCTCTGTTTAATTACTCTGGCAGCAATTTGGAGTCACTGATAGAAGAAAAAGAAACACTCTGTGGGACAGAGTTATCTGATTGCAGTTCCCTTTTTTCTTGTCATCTGTTGTATGACATTGTCCAAGTCATTTAGTTTATCTCAGATCTCAATTTTCCTTTTAAATTAGAGATTCATTTCTTCTTTTTAAACTAAAAAAAAAAGGATATTTTTAATTCCTGATACAGCAAACCTATTACAGCAGCTGATGAGCTGTTTTCATTAAGTGTTTTCAGTTCCCAAGTTCAGTTCTTCAGGACTGATTAACATTAATGATTATGTTTCAGCTCAAATGCTGCCTGGGAAATGTGTTTTGAAGCTTTGATCCAATTTTAATAGCCTGTGTATCTGAGTTACTTCCCCAGGTGGACAAGTACTTTCACAGTGGTCCAAGCTGCAGGTCTTGGTCCTACCTTGCACTAGGGCAAGAGTGAATCTGAAAACTTGGGACCAGACAGCAAAGATGAGAATGCAGAGTTCAATGTACAACGTTTCATGGAATAAAAGGAGCAGCTGGTGTATGAGTGAACCCCAAGACAACCTGTTAGACTGAAATATTTGGGGAAGTCTTGTGTTGTGGTAGGAGAACTGTCCTGTCTGTCATTTCAATGGTCTTTGGCCAATCTTCAGTCTTTTGGGGGTCTGCTGTCATCGGTGGTTCTGGTTGGGGTTTTTTCTGTATCTGTTTTGAAATGACTGCATGCTCTGCTGTTCTCTCCCAAATCAATGGACCATAAAATGTGTATAATTTTTCATATCTGTTTTCCAGTCTACCTGGCTTTGGTACACATATAGTCCAGGTAACTGGACTGCTTAGCTTTGAGGGCAGATTAAAGGTGTAGTCTGCTCCCTTCCTGATCCTTCTGAACTACCTTAATCTCTCTTCTTTTTTCCTATTTTTTGCAGTCAACAATTCTTTTAATTTTCTCCTCTTAACTCATGGACTAAAAATGAGAACAAGTCTTAGAGCCTTGATCTAAAGCTCAGGGAGATCAGTTAAGAAGGCTGATACTGATTTTGGTACTTGGGGATGTTCAAAAAGGCAAGGTTAAGGAGGGAATTTTACTTTCCATGGTAAATACTACACCAGGTTATTGGAAACGAACTCAGCTTTGTATTAGTGTATAGATTTGCCATTAAATCATTAAGAGGGTCATTACACTGATTCAAATTCAGTGTCAGATTTTCCAGATGGGCTTTCTCAGTATTAGTGGTGCCAGCGTATTCAGAGGGAATTGCAGGAAGAGTGTCCAGCAAAGTCAGGATAGTTGCTGCAGAAACCTCTGCTAGGCTCAACTAGGAATTTATTGTCATTTAGTGAAAATATTGATGAGAACATAACCTTTTGTAATGTATAACGTTTTATTAGCTATAAAAGATAAAATATAGAGTAAAGGGAAGTAAAATAGTATTTTGTTAGGTCAGGAGTTAGATTTATGCTGCTACTCACTGATGGAATAATCAGGGGGTCATAAAGATCAGACTGCCTGCCTCCTATCTCTTTTGTGTGTGTGTGTGTGTGTGTTTTCAACAATCTCTTCTTTGTGATAGTTAGACCCATGGGAGCTTACCAAAACACCAGGTCCCTTTGGTCCAAGGGTATTAAATTATCTGTTTAGATCAAGCAGAATGTAGTGGATGCTTCTGTTTCAGACATTAAGCAGTTGGGATAGGACTAAATAGACCAGGATGCTTGACATGTGCAAATGGAGCACATGCTCACAAGGGACACTCAGCAGCGTTGTGAGCTAATTCAGCACACACAGAGTAGATGTTAAATAAATTGCGCATTACCATTTGGTAGGGAGTAATAAGCAAAGAGATCTCAAAGTCTTCAGCTTAAAAGGAGCAATAGTGTATGTTTCACACTGTTTCACTATATGTCTGGTGTGCTCTTACTCAAATAGATTAATAGTGGAAATAGCATCTGAAGGCTTCTCTGAAAAATGGCAACACATTGAGATTTTTTCATTAGATTGAAAATCCCTATGCTGTGATAAAATTGGTAAGATCTCATGATCAGTGTTAGAGGAAGCAAAGTCTGAGTGGCACCGTAAGGGAATTCTCTTTGCTAGAGCAGGGTGCTGTGGCAGAGGAGGAAAGCCTCTTTGTCACACTGAAACTGTCCAGCAGTGACAGAGAAAAAGTCATAGTCTGTCAAAATTACAAAGGGCTTTTTTTCTCCTTTTTCCCCATAGTCAGCAGACTGAGGTGGGCTTGCAGATGTGAGTTCCTGTAAAAACTTTGGTAATTCCATTAGTGTCCTTTGGAACGGGCCGCTCTGGACACGTGAGGTTTTGTTGGATTAAGACTTCATTCCCAATTGTCTCATTCCCAATTGTTAAACCAGCTTTCTCAGAGGGTAGAATTAATCCCAAAGATTTATTCTAAATAACTTAATTTGGCACAGACTGTAAGAGAATGCTCATCTCAGTAATGTCTAGTGCAGGCAGTGCTTGGTATCACTGCTATGCATTTTGTTGATTATATGAATTATATTGTTATTATATATTATTATATTATATGAAGCTTGTAAGAACCGTGTCCCTGCTTTTCCTCTTGGAACAAGGGGTTTGGTTTTGCTTCTGATCACTTCCTCTCTTCCTTTTTTCTACTTAGCCCCTTCTTTCTATCCCTCAGTGGGAAAAACAAAAACCCCTCTCTTTTTACCCCTACAAAATGACTGGTTCTGTGCAATTCAAAATATGAAGAGAGAAAACCAGAACATACATGACATTCTTTCCATATGCATAAGGCAGTGCGTTCTTACATTTCTAGACATGCAGAAATAGATTTTTTTATATTCAAGTCTCATACTCCTGCTTACCTGCACTGTAATAATCGCTTCAAGGAAAAACAGCTGAAATCCTTGCAGTAGAAGGACAATTGTGGTTATGCACCTTTGACTAAATCCTTTGTGCTCTGGATGAAAATCAGGCTGAGTTCTCAGCTGCTGGTGTGGACAGTGGCACACAGTGGGGATCACACCTGACCTGGGCACTGAAATGGGACCTTCAGCTCTTTCCTTTAAATCAAGGAATGCCCTGTGTGCATAGCTCACAAGACTGGCAGTATGGTGAAAAGACATGAAGAACAATACTTTACACATTTTTATTCTGGCTTTTATCCCAAGAGATCCCACAGAGCTTCAGTAACTACCATGGAACCTGCCTTTAATGAAGAGGAGTGACAGGCCTCAATTGTTTCAGCACATTACCATGAGGGTTTTTTCCCCTCACAGAGTGGTTCATTTTTCTGTCTCTGATGGTGAGGGGAGGGGGAGGAGAGCTGTGTTTGGGGAGGTTTATATCTTTGCAACTCTGCTGGTATCCCCGTGAGATGGAAGTAAAGGATTTTTTTGTCTGTAGCTTCAGGATAGTAGCACACAAGAAGGATGCTCACTGTGGCCGTGCTGTTCAGAAAGGACTTTTCCTCTGCAAAACTTCCTTACTTTTGCAGGGGTGATGTGACCTGCTACTGCTCTTAGAGTGGAGTTCATTTGCTCCTGGTGTAGTGAATTGTCTTTGATAGTTCATGCAGACACACACACTCTGCTGAAATTCAGTTGTCAGCACGGTGGAATAAAGCACCCTGTGCATCATAGTGGAAGGGGGGAAATGAAGTTCTCTTTATACATGTGCTTTGCTGGGGCAGGTGATCTAAATGGCCATCTCTCCCTGTCACTAACTGTCACCTGTTTGGTTTGAAATAAAATCTAAGGAGTCTTCCTAGGCCAGGTCAATTATGCGTTTCCCTGCAGCATCGACTCCTTGGCTTGTGGAGCATCTTGACTCTAATCTACTTAGAAACTGAACTGGTTAAAAAAAGAGATCTTAGAACTGGACCAGCCAACTGCTGCTCTGTTTGGCTCTCAACACTTTCAGTTGAGGCTAAGGAGCACAAGATCCTTTTTAGAGCCCAGTTCTACTAATTAAATATGACACTTGTATTAAATATGTAAAACCACCCAATTGTCAAGTACACATAATGTACAGCAAAGACAGCTGAGCAGGAGTGCCTGGCTGCAGGCAAGGATTTCCAAAGTCTGCAAAAAAACCCCACAAGGGATGGGGACAGTGAGCGTTGCACTACACCGACTCCTGCAGAAGTGTGCTGTACTTTTCATCTTCCTTCATTGTACCTACATGAAAGGATCTTCTGGAGGGGCAGATATTGGCCTCTCACCAATTCTAAATAATGGATGGTACCATCATTTGTATTCTTCTCTAGTGGAGCCAGTTTATGTGCTGTTTTACTGGCTCCTAGAGCCCAAGGAAATACAGTTTGGAGCCAGCTCTGGTTCCATGGCGCTGGTTTGTCTTGCTCAGGAATAAGCCAGGGCTGTTTCAGATAGGCCATCTGGCTCTATTGAATGAGCTTATTAGTAATAGTGGAGGTGGGTCTATTAGCCTGGGACAGGAACTCAGAAACAGATGCTTTGTTTATGTGTAAAATATGGCTTCAAGCCAAAGCGCTAATCATGATTGCCTCTGAAGTGGTTCTAATCATCTGTATGAGACTGCAGCCGCTCTCGTGTTGTTTGTACAAGCTGGTAGTTTAGAGGTGTTGTGTACAAGATATTTGTAGTCATAATTTCTCCAAACAGGTTAAGGCAAACATTATGAGAATCAGCATATTAATGTGCTGTGTTTCAAATTAGAATTATAAACACACTTTCCTCATTGGAGGCTTAATCTGCTAGGAAGAAGCCAGATGTTTACTGATGACACCATTATTTAGAAAGACCTATCAAACTAAAACAAATTATTGTTGTTTAACTGGAAGAAAGCCTAGTTTTATGTATCAACTTAGTAAAACAGCTCTGTATTGAGACTGACTAAAGGAGGTTTTTCTCCAGGCAGTAGGCCAAACGTGAATCCCAGCAGATGTGCAGGTTCCCCTTCTGGCCTTAGGACAGCAAAACGAGTTGTGCCTATGTTTCTATAGCCTGAGTGAAAAAAGTGAAAATAGGAAATTAATAGTTCTGGCTTATTTTTACCAGAAAAACCATTCTTGAGGCTGAGCAAAAAGACTAAATTACTTTTTAAGATTTCTGTTAGCATTAAAAGTAGGGTAAAATAAAGGTAGAAAATTTTGTGGAAAATGGACATTATATCTTGTTTAGTTATCTTTCTTTTTTTCCTGTTTCTTATATGAATGCCTTCCTGAGAAGAGGAAATTATGACTGGGCAATTTGCATGAGTGGTCAAAGTCAAGGTTTTAATAATAAATTCTTTCATTTGTTTTCAAATGGTATTTTGTGATTTTAAAAATGCTATGGTTTCAGGCAGAGTGGCTTTATCCATTCTTTCTTTTTACTTTCAAATCTCCATTTCCACACATGCTTTCCTGACAGACGTTTGAAATCGTGGTGATTGTCTAAATCTGTCCCATGATCTTCAGTAATTTTTGCTTCCATTGGTCTCTCAATAGAGTATATTCCATCTTGTATAGGTTTCGCATCAAAGTGGCTTTGCTTTTTCTTTCATTCGTCTTTCCCATTTTGGCACTGTATGCCAGTCTTGCCTGCAACACCAGATTCCAAAAAATCATGTAAGTACATACTCAGAATACTGTGCTTTTACAATGGCGTGAAGTTTACCTTTTTGTAAAGAATCTGATCTTCAAAATATGCATAAAACTTAAGCCAAAACGTTCCTATGCCAAACACAGGTCTCTGCTCTGTGCAAAGGAAAAGGAAGGTACAGGACAGGGATTGCCTTATGATCCTAATCCCCTAATATAAGATGGAATATTCAAGATAGATGCCACACTTCTATGATGTACATCACACTTTCTGTGGATACATATATTGATATTTTGCTGTGGTCTGATGGATTGTAGAAGCATGAAAAGAAAACTGCCTTTACTGAATCCTCTGTGTGTAACTTCGAACTGTCACTCTACAAAGTAGGGTATTCATAATACTGTGAGACACACCTGAAATTTGTTTATTTCATTGTTTCTTTAATTGATATTTCCTAAAACATATGATAGAAATACTTAAAATACTACACTTATTTCCATGTAGAACCGATATAAACGGTGCCTTTCATTTTAAAAAAATTCTGCCTTTCATTTAAAAAAAAATAAGGTGTCAATGTGAAAGCTCTGGTTTAGCAATAAACAGACTGTGAGTTGTAGTTTCTTGGGATGCTAAGTGACATATAGGCAAAACCAGTAAATATGCAGTGGAACAAAACCTGGCATCATCTAGCTGTATCTGTTGTTAATTAAACCTTTTTATCTTTGCTTTTTTCCTCTTGATTGCAGAAATGTAAAAGTTGGTAAGTAAAAGCACACCTATCAAGGTTTTTATTAGAGAACTAAGCATTCTCAGTTCTCTCACTAAAATCTTCTTAGAGGTCTGGACTTGCAGGAACACATGATAGCTCTGAGCAAAGCCTGTAACACTGCTCTTAATGTAGCCCTTTTGTGGCTATCCACTGCAGCCCATGAAATGTGCAAAAATAACTCATGGCTCACAAAACACCTCTACCCACCCAGAGTGTAGAAGCTTAATTGGTAGAAATCCCTGCTGGACCTATCACTGTCCTATCTGTAATCTTACTGGGCTTGGTTCTCAAAGCACAGGGACAAAATGAATCGTTGTCTAATTTCTCTTCTGTGTGTCAGAACTTCCTGAGAGCTCAGAAGACCATAAAATAAATAGTCCTTCCTGTTTTAATTAGCCAGTTCTTCATTTTTGCAGCTACTTTCTTTGACAAGTGCATCATCGGTTTCCCTTGACTTTGAAACTGAGGACAATGGTACAAGGGCATCAAAGAGGGGATCTTTTGCATGCACCAAGAGGCAGCTTTCGTGCTCCTGGCATTGTCTAGACTGAGAGCTGTGGCTTGTATGAGGAGTTTTATTAATAGCTGTGTGGAATTCTCAACGTATTGTATGTACTAATGACTGCAGTGAGTTTTCTGTGTATTCAGTTCATAAGGAGTTCAATGGGATTTATGTCTTCATGATGAAAGGCGAACGTAAAATGCTCCTCTGCTTATCTATAGCATCAAACAGAAGATAGCTGAAAAATTCAAAAATATAATTGAGCCCTTTTTTAAGACTACTTCAAAACTGTGCAGGTGCTATTTAGTTAGGTATTTGGTTAGGTGGTAAATCTTTTGTCAGGAGTGAAGAGAGTATCAGGAAGTAACTGTGAGACAGATTCAATGGTCCTTCCCAGAGAAAAGCTCCCACTGACTCACGTTCAATAGACACCACAGAATTTGTCCGAGAAGGAATGAATTTTACCTTCATAGGCTGAAAATGTCTAATTAAGGGCCTAAGTGGGTTTTCTTTGAAGTCAGTTGGGGCTATTCATTGGGAGAGCAACTGTTCAGCATAAGTAAAGGTGTCTGGCCCAAAAAACTTTTAACTAATGTTGCACTGTGTTAAAATAATCTGAGAATCAAACACAGAACAAATGTAACATTTCAGTTAATGAGTCTATTATATCATGTTTCCCTAGGAAACGTGTAATTATAATTAATTACCTCAAATCTGCTGCTAATCCATTTGAGCTTAGAAAAGACATGAATATAAAGAAAGTTAATTTTCTGGTGCTATGTTACTGTCTTTGAACATTTGAATATTTGAAGTAACATTAGAACTCAAGGACTTTGATTTTACACATATCTTCAAATTCTCCTCAAGCTCTCCCAATTCTGCATTTAGCTGCTGTTGAGCAAATGCTTATAAAAATTATTTGAGACGGGAAGAAATAAGGAGACTTTGTATTTGCATTGGCTCCAAAATGATATTTTTCATTATATTTTCAAGCTGAATTAAACTGCAATGAAGTCCCTGCATTTTTATAAGCTAAAGGGGCATATGGAAATGAAAATACTATCACTTCATGAATTCTCAAACAAAGTATTTTGGACTCAATTTTAGAACTTTCAGCAGTCATGTCAGGTTTCTATACAACTTCTTGCTCACAGGTCTAGGTGAGATAATGCTCTTAAGAACACCTGTCCAAAAATTGGAATATTATAGCAAACAAATTATTATACCAAATCCAAGATGGATGTAAATCTGTGTGACTACTGAGCATACTGATTTACATTAGCTGAAAAAATGTCCATTACTGTGCAACCACCAATTACCTGACTTGCTTTCATTGTCAAGGGTGGTATTTAGTGTATTTAGTTTAGGAACTTAAATTTAAAAGGTGTGAGAGAATTGACCAACCCTGGCAAAAGAAATCTCTGTAGTATTGAAAACATAGGGTAAAGAACGGACTGAGATCAGCCTTAAAGGGAGTTATCACGCAACTTAACCTTGTTAGTTGTCTATGATCTTTTGATGCTAGTGCAGTTAGTGTACCTTTCTAGCCACTTTTTCAACAGGACCTTACATGATTAAGAAACTGGTTCTAGTTTCATAAAGGCTCTGAATTAATATTTCTGAATATATACCTTATAAAACTGACTGCAATGGATTCAGCAGCCCCATTTTCAAAGAGGAGTTAAACTTTATAGTTGATGATGTTGTATATTTTCTTGTAGGTGCTAAACAATTTATTGCCTTAATCATTGCAGGTTGCCTCTGGCCAGGAAGGGTGAAGTAATTGCTCTATTCCTTGAAGCACTGGCTGGAAAAGCCCCAACAATGACACCCCGGCAAACCAAGGCAGTTGCTTCCATACAGTCTTTCAGGACCTGCATTCTCCTGCAGCTTCTTCTCTAGCTCAGATTTTCTGGAAAGAAGGCAGTACATTGATATGATCTGGGCTAAAGAATCAACTGTTCTAAAAGTTGACCCTTGCAAGTGGAAACCAAACCAGTGAGATCTAATTATTATACCTATAAATTGGTTTGTTTTAGAGTAAGTACTGAGTTACTTAAAACTGATCCAAACTGTCCTTTAAAATTGTCTGGTTTATGACATCATATTTCCAAGGGTGTGGCTTGTGGCACTTGCACAATTTTACCATCTGGCACTATGATATATTCTTTATCCTGAAAGAATGCTAAGTATTCATGGAGTGATTTTATATATATGTGCTTTTTGCTTATCCTCTTCCTGCAGAATAACCTGATGTGTGACTAGCATATTCTTTTTGAAAATTCCGTGCTGAATAATTTTTCTCTGCCATTTAAAATGAGTCTTTTAATACCTGGAAAGTCATAATGCTTATGGAACAGATGGAGTAAGAATAGAACTTAGACCTTTCCTCACTTTGAAGTAATTTTATAGGTTTAAAAACCAGTTATGATAATTACATGAATTTTAGTTTTGCTTCCCTTGATGGATTGTAGGATTGCAAAGCAGTGCCATCAGATTTTCATTTCTGTCTTGCCCTCCAATTAGTTATAGGAGCTACAGGCCATATTCTTCACTTCTAGCAATTGCTATCCTGAAGACAGGAAATTGATTAGAGGAATCCAGTCTGGGCACTGAGGGAGGAATCTCACTTCAGTCACACCAATTCTGGGAAGCTTCTAAGAGAGAACGGGTTCATTTTAGTACTACATTAATAGTTAATGTGCCATGTGAGAAAGGCCATTATGAGAAGAAATGCAGTGGTGTATAAATAGGTGAGGAAAAGCTTGAGCTGATCCAAGCCACTACTCTGTTCTGCTGCAGTTTCTCGAACTTTTGCATCTGCCAACCTTTAACTCTTTGTGCCAACAGGCAAGTGGAAAGATACCAGCCAGTGTCTCACATAGCAAAGCTCTCCTCTTAGGCTGACATTGATATTTTTACTAATATTTCTCAGCATATAAGAAAGCATGGAAATCATATGCCAGGCTATGAATACCTATGACTTTTATTTCAATGGATCTCCGAGTATTTGGTGGTGGCTTTCTTCCTTTCCTTCAACTTCTGCACCATGTGGATCAGTGATTTTGAGAGGCTTTGGGGGGGTTTGTTTGATTTTGTGTGGGAGACAGTTTTAATACACTCCTTCAGAAACTCTTTAATAGAGAAACACTTGAAAAATGTGTCCTACTACTCTATAAACAAAATATACTCTAGAAACAAAAATATTTGGTTAAAAAAAACCACACACACAAAAGCCCCTAAACAAAAAACCAGACTGGGTTTGGGGATTGACTCACATGACTCTAGTGTTCTGACTTTTGTCTGTTTTGCTTTGTCCCGCAACCACATACAGTTTTTTCACTACAATAACCTCTGTTTTCATATTTGATAAATTAATACAAATTAAATTCAGATTCTACTTCAGCAAACTTACATTCCTCACTTTCTTTGGAAAATATGCATAAATAAATTAATAAATAATGTCATAAGAATTCTCTAATGTGCAATATGGCTATGACTAGGTCTAATGGTTTCTAAGAAGTGTTTAATTTCTCTTGCTACTGAAAAAAGTTTATGAAAATGTTACATCCACAACCATTCTTTTTAAACCAAACAAATCACAGGTTGAAAGCTTTAGACTCAGAACACTGATTTTAAATTGCTGAAACAAATTTTGTATTTGTGTACTACTTTTTGCTAAGCACTGTTCTGTAGCATGGTATAGATATATATACATATATATATTGTTTGTCTTTGGGCAGTTGAATACTGTTTCAGGTCTAGCTAAGAGAGTTGTTTATAATATATCAAGAACCAATTACACATTATCTTCTGTGGAAGTCAAGATGATTTTTTTAACAGTAGTTCAGTGTGGACAGTAGACAAGAATGGGGATTTTATTGTCTTTGGGCTGTGTATTGAGGAATGAAGTTCTGCTGTCTTTACTCAGGTTTAATAGCACCTTGATTTGACAGAGTCCTCCTCCTATGCCATTATAGGTGGCAGCTTTTTGCACTAAAAATGGATTTGGTGAGGAAGTGCAGGAAAATGAAGTGCAAATGTAGCTCTGTCTTGGACTAAAGCAAGGGCATGTGTGACAGTGGGTAACGTGGCAGCAGCAGAGCTTGGCAGCCAATTAGCTGGCAGCTGTGGTTAATAGAAGTACTGAATGTATACACAGTCTCCAGAGCCTCCTGTAGATCACACGCACATTCCTGATGTATATGTGATATACATAAAGTTAACTTAAACTTAAATACATTTGTATGAATTGTGATTTTCCTGAGAACACTTCTAAAAGCAATTTCCACCACCACTGCATTGCTATCACGAGATCCGGTAATTCCAGTGCTACGGCTGTACGATGACAAGCATTGTGATTAGGGATGGATTGTATTGGAGCCTTAACCCTTAGCAGTGGCATTTCTGCTGTACTACCAAAGAGTAGCTATTAATGATGGAGTTGATGGACAGTGTACCCATCACAGGGGCTTGATGTCTGTGTGTTTCGGACAAGACTGCTGGGAAACTGACTGACCTGTTTGCAAACTGGCTGCTCCATCATCCTTGATTCCCAAATACAGAGAAGTTGTGTCATATTAAGATACAGACAGAAGCAGCATGGATGCCAGTCTGCAGTTCTTGTGCCAAATTCTGTCTGTGAAGTTTCTTTAAAAATGATATTTGCAAATTATGTATAAAATGTCTTTTTTTCAAGAAACGAATTCTTGAACAGGTTTTTTCCTTCCACAAAGTTTTGTGGTGGTTTGGTTGGGGTTTTTTTCAGTAGTTACTTGTATTTTTTTGGAGTTTCCTTATTTTTCTTAGCTCCCTGATGTGTTCTTGTGGAAAAAAAAAATCAGACTCCAAATGCCTTCTCTGCCTCGGGTGGCCTTGGATATGCAAATCTGTCTTGAATAGCAGAGGAGTTGATAACTCTGGCCTACAGCTCTCACACAAAGGAGAGAGATTTGTCTTCTTTACCCCCTGTTTGTCTCCTCAGGAACTCTGTTCTTGGTTGACAATATAAAGCAAAATGAAGAAAAAATGAAAAGCCTGCTCTAAGCAAAGTAAGAGAAAGGGGAGTAAGGAAAGAAAAAGCACTGCTTGTGCTTCAACCAAATAAATTGCTTACTGCAATTTTTTTGATAGGTGTCTCTCATTGTTTTTTTCTCATTAGTGGAAATGAGGAGTAAAATATTTCTGTCAGATTTCCATATTTCCCCATTATCATTGTATTTGTCACAATATGTCACTTTGCAGAACAAATGTTTCAGAGGGGCCCTGAACCACTATTGCTGGAAAAAGGTACGAATTGTGTTGTCTACAAGAAACTTAGTATGTTAAAGAAAAGGGAAATACCTCTGTGGATGTAATTGGAAAGAAAGGTGACTATTGTAAACACAGAAGAAGAAAAACAAATCTGTCTAGTTTATCAGGCATGTTTTAACAGTGACAGCTTTTTTGTTAGTCATTTGGAGATAGTTTGCTATTTAAAGCTTTAAATGTTCAATTAGTGGGTTAATCCTTCTTGTAGGTTTTTACCCTCCATTTGTTGGTAATTGAGGTATTGTTTATATTAATTTTCTTAAAGTATGTAGTTAAAAGAAATGAGTATTAAGGCTTTGAATAGCAACTGAAGATCAAAGAAGTGGTTTGTCACAGAAGGTGCTGTAATACACATTTCACAACAATATTCTTAGACACGATTTGCTAAACTGGTTACTGACCAGCTATTGCTCACCTTTTATGTATCACTGGGTAAATGCAGCAGCTGGGAAAAACAGTGCTACCAACACTTGTAAATTACTACCTTTTTTTTTTTTTTTTTAATCTGATCAGGTTTACAGTACAAATGAGAACTGCAATACCGTAATTAGGAAACTGTGAAATTGGAAAGGACTGGTTCTTGTCTAACACAAAAACCTCTGCAAAAGTTCAGCAGAGGGAATTTTTGATGTAGCAGGAGTGTTAACAGCTGCACTAAATTAGAAGCTGCCTATGGAATCCATAATAAAACAGAGAGTGAAGCTTCAAACAGAATTTCCATGACTGAGTATGCCTACGTTTCAGACCCGTCTCTGGGTTTTTTGCTTTATAACCTTCATTCTTTCCAATTTCCTTTTTCTGAGTTTGTGTTTTAATAAACAATAATGCAATAAAGGAGTTCTCTGATGTTAATGATGTATATGCATTGCTCAGCAACAAGGGGTTTTTAAAATTAATTAATAAGTTAGTAGGAAAAGTGAGTTAATTGCTGCAGCAGGAGGCCAGTGAGTCTGTAGGAGTTTTGGACTTACCCAGAAAATTGATGAATTGTGAGCAGCAGAAATAAAGTTTCATTATGCTGCCCTACATAGGTGCTTCAGATCTGATTCCAGGGAGTGCCTGCTGGACAGAAAGTACC